>NW_028270140.1:14309872-14614103 GCF_037043375.1 Chiloscyllium plagiosum
GGCAATTGTTCCAGCTCGCAATCATAATTCAATGATTTTACCTGAATACCCAGGTGGTTTACAAGAGTTTGCATTTCAGTGAATCAATTGCATCTAACATCATGACAGAATCTCAATGTCAATTTTTATTCATGAAGAGAAAAAGTCACTTTCTACCAACACAATATAGTGTTGTGTTGATATCAACACAGTTCTATCGGTTTTGATGATCTAGGTTTCCAACTAGTATGATTAAGATGGGTTGGTTAACATCCTGCCTACTTTGTTATCTAATAAAAAATACTGAGACTTAGCAACAGCAATAAAATTAATTGAACATGCAAACATATAGATTGGGAAGAACGATTAATAAAAAATTAGTTCTTTTACAAATGATGACGTTAAGAATGTGGTTGGTATGGAGAGAAGCAGCCATCACAGTCAATTACGAACGAGGTGGAGTATGTCACTCTCTATTCTGTCTCAAGACTGTTTAATCCCCATGTCAGTGAAGAGCATTTGCTTTTTGTAGCAGCATTGCTCATCACCTTTTTCAGTATGATCTCCAGTTTATGCAAGTTGAAGACCATTTTGTGCCAAAAGGTCCTGGTCACTAGGACAACACCTACGGTCATTTGTGTTGAATCAGTAGAGCCAGTAGAGTGGTGGTGATTTTCATCACATCAATTTGGGACTGATGTAATATGCAATATTAATAGAAGTGTCAAAATGATAATGGCACTACATAAGAGAAAATCTACATGACTATTATTTAATGGGTGTTTGTGGAAAAATATTCTTGGCATTTTTAAAAGATACGTCCCATTTCTGTTCATGGAACCTCACAAAGTTCTTACATAGGACAGATACAGGAAGGATATGTTCCATGTCTGGGGGAATCTACAATCAGGCTACAGTCACAAATTAAGAGACAAGCCATTTATAACAGAGCAGATGCAGTTTTTTTTAAAAACTGAGTCAACGGTAAATATTTGTAATTCTTTACTCCAGAGAGTTTTGGAGGTTCAGTGATTGAGATCATACAAGACAGTGATTGATAAATTTCTAGATATTAAAGATATCAAGTAATATGAAGATGATGCATGAAAATGGCATGGTGGTAGAAGATCAATAATGATCTAGGTGAAGGTCAGAAAGACTCAAGGGGCCAAATGCCCTATTCCACCTCTTATTTCCTATGATTGTGATTAAGGGTTACAAAGAGAGTTCATACCAAAAAAGAGAATCAATGCTAGCAAACAGACAGCCATGCAAAATTAGAAGTTAATTACCAGTATCAAAGGGTTAGCTCCTTTCCGGATATCGATACCAGCTTCAGAATTGGAGTGGATGTTGTTGTCTGCGATTAAACCACCTGCTGCCAATCGTAAAAAGATTCCTGATGCTTTGCATTGACTAATTTCATTCCTTATCATTATAATCTGAGAATGAGAAGCAGTACCATTAGATATTTTGAAAGCACAGCATATGATTAATACTGAATTATAGCAGCCATCTATGTTCACAACCCACTAATTTTGTACTTTATTAATTCAATAAACAATTGCATTTCATGCAAATGACTTGGCAGGTTCTAGATTCTTACTTCACCAATTTAGCCTAGCTTGACAGCCCTGGAGCACTACATTGTCAGAGCTGCCATTTTTTTTAGACAAGACTCAACCTTCCTCCAGAGAAATCTGTTTTCCTTCTATTTGAACTCTTGTCCAATTTTGCCATCATCCCACCAATGATGATCATGTCTTCATCTGGAAAGTCCTTAATCTCTGGAACACCCTGAACCTCACCTTCTCTCTCCTTTAAGAATCTTTTAAACCATCTCTTTCACCAAGTTATTTGTCATCTGTCATAAGGACTTCTTTTTGTATGGTGTCAATTTTTGTTTGATTACTTCATGGCTCAAGAAAGTTTCATTATAAAGTTGCATGCAAGTTTTTAATATATGTAATACAGGTCATTCTACTATAATGTGGCAGTTGTGTTCCTCTGCAACCTCATGCTATAGAAAATTACGCTGTGGAAAAGCGCTATGGAAAATTACACTGTAGAAGATCGCAACAGACTATCGCTACACCTGTTCAGTAGAAAGTTTGCTTTATTCAAACAGCATCCATGTTATATCCAATTCGCATTGACAAAACGCACATTATACCAGAACACCCTGTACAGGGTTTTTTCTGGGAGGATTGTGCGAACAAAGCGTATTTGTACTTCACATTGTTAATAAAAATTGCATCCCCCGCCACTTTTACAGCAAAACTTTGAACTAAAATTTCTTCAACAACTATTCCAAGCTGTTACTGTTAGATCCCATATTAGTAAGCACTGTGAAATAAAAATATGACCAACTCATCTCTTAAATGACACTTTAAAATGTTTCTGGAACAGATCTGTTCCCAGTGCAGACCATATTGCAATTGCCTAAAGATAATTATCCAGCCCAATAACCTCAACTATTCCTTCTGCATCACCTGTTCTCCTGGTTGCATTTGACTTTATGGTTTAGCTTGGGTCAAAACTGTAAGTCATGCCTTTAAAGTCTACGGTCAAGTAAATATGTGCAATTTATTCAATTTGAGAATTCAGGCCACTATTAGTTAACATTCAGATGCCTTGAATTTTCATTCTATTTCGAAGTTACTTTTACAATAAATGGTAAAATTGAAGCCAAAGAAGGTATTATGCACTGAATTTCGTCAGGAAATATTGGTAGAGTGGAAAGGACAGTGTGGAGGACGAATCTCCAAACTGGGAATCCAAAATTTCTCGAACTGGATACCTCAGTAATTCCTTATCTTGGTTTGAGAATGGCCTTCAGTAAAAATGACAGGATATGGAATTGGAGACAATCTTTGTGATGTGAACTCATGTTTAGTTGGGCTGAAGGGTATAAAGAGTAGGGGATAAAGGAAACAGATTGAGTTTTGTCAGGTTGTGATAAGTGGTTTTGTCTGAGATCTGTACTGAGGTATCAGTTCTTCACCATTATAGCTCAATATATTGAATAAAGGAAGAGTTTTATATCTAGGTTTACAAAAGACACTAAGAAGCACATTCAGCTGTTTTATCTCTGAGGGAGCAGAAGTGAGGGAAAAATGTGGAGAAGTGCAAGATCTACTTAATGGAGAGATACGAGAAGAAAACAGAGGACACAAAATCATTAAAAGTCTATATACAGGTACAAAAAAAAAGTGAAAGCAAGTTACTGAAAGTGCTGACCTTTATTTTGAACAGGTTAGATTCAGTTGGACAGAGTCTTGTTCAGATTCTACTTGGATCGTGTTCTCAGTGTTGGATACTATACCTCAGAAAAGATATTTGCCTGGCTAGATGTACAGTGCAGATTCACCAAAGTATTTTTCCCTAATTCTTTCACAGAACGTAGGCAACACTGACAAGCAGTGTTTCCTCTAATGATTTGGATCTGCTGCAGGCTGTGCATGGCAGGCTCTGCCACAAGAAGATGCCAATGTATCGCACAGCGTGTGCAGAACCTCCCATAGCTGAGGGAACATTGCTGTCAAGGCAAGCATTTATCACCCATCCTTGATTTCCCTTGGAAGGAGTGATTTGCTAGCACATTTCAAAGGGCAGTCAGGAATCAACCACATTGCTGTGGGTCTGGAGTTACATGCAGGTGAGGATGGTAGATTCTTGTAGCAAGATGAGGCAAGTGGTGCTCCCTGAGAATTGTACCAGGGCATTGACCATAAATGAGTTGAATATCGAAACTTACAGATGTCACTAAGAGAAACATTTAATTATGTGAACATGAGGGAGTAGGAGTGGGGCAAATAGTGGTTGATGGATTTCATTGTAAAATAATGCAAGATTATTTACCAAACCCTGCTTATGATTCTCGACCAGAAATGGTTGTGGATGTTCCATGATTGAAGACACTTAGGGCTGAGGCAACAGATTTTTAGTCTCAAGGATACGGGAATGAGCACAAAAGTGAATTTGAAGCTAAAAATCAGTTATGATTGTATTGGATGCTAAAGCAAGTTTAAAAAGGGACAGATGACCTACTTCTGGTCTTATTCCTGGTGTCCCAATGTCCTGAAATTCAATAGAACATAGAACATTACAGCGCAGTACAGGCCCTTCGGCCCTCGATGTTGCGCCGACTAGTCATACCAATCTGAAGCCCATCTAACCTACACTATTCCATGTACGTCCATATGTCTGTCCAATGACGACTTGAATGCACTTAAAATTGGCGAATCTACTACCGTTGCAGGCAAAGCATTCCATACCCTTACTACTCTGAGTAAAGAAACTACCTCTGACATCTGTCCTATATCTATCACCCCTCAATTTAAAGCTATGCCCCCTTGTGCTCGCCGTCACCATACTTTGAAAAAGGCTCTCCCTGTCCACCCTAACTGTCTGATTATCTTATTCAATATTCAAAGGAGCTGAATTTCTTTTATATTTTTCAGCACCATGAGTCAATAATTCAAATCACATTTTTGACTACTGGCTGCTATCATAACTACAAATATATGATGAACTGGAGTGCTCTTACAAATGATATAAAAATGTGACACTGTAAAGATGAGAGCTTTCCATTGGAAATACAACCCCTTGGAATTGTATGAAGGATTGGCTTGAATACTTAGCACATTTTTAGCTGACCTCAATTAGTGTCACATTTGAATCAAAAGGTGAGTGAGCTATGATGCAGACCACAGACAGCATCAAATTAGGGTCAAACGTAGATTCACAATGTGTGTGCACTTTAACAGTTCTTGATGTACTGTTCATATTAAAACAGCCACGCAACCGTGAGGAATGGCTAATGAGAGAAAAAATTGTCAAGAACAAGATGAAGTATTGAGGATTTGAAAAAAATGACCTGTAATATATTCTGTTAACAAGGAGGTCCACTCAAACAAAACTAGAGCACAGAAACCCAAGTGTTCTGGAAAGAGCTCGTAAAGAAAGAATGTAGCATTTGTTCTTTGCATCTTCAGGATTTTCTGAAAATGTTGCACAGCTGAATTAGACCAGTTACAAACGGAAGAATTTGACTGCAACACTGGGAGAATTCCCTTTTATGGTAAATGCCATAAACGTTTGCATCCACTTTATGGCATTTTTGACATTGTAGGACACATCATGTATAGTGCACTTAAGTTAGATGATATACTCAGGTCTTGACCTCAGTGAACCAGTTGGGCATTTACAACAACCTTACAGCTTTATAAATACATTTAAAGATGCTAGTTGTGTTATAGTTTTAAAATAATTTAATGCAAATTCACAAACTAGCACAATTTGAATTCACATTTTCTAGATTAGTTAGTCTTTGGTAAATCACTACATAACCACTAAACAAAATAAAAAATAACGAACTATTAATAACTGATAATCTGAAACAAAAACAAACTGCTGGAGAAACTCAGCAGTTCTGGCAGCATCTGTGGAGACTCGATGGACCAAAGGGCCTCTATTTGCACTGTAGGGATTCCACGGTTCTATGCATGTTACCAAGTGAATTAGACCAACATTTAATTATTGAATATCTATGTGTTATACCCATAGGAAACACCTTTTTATCAGCAGGAAACTCTCGTTAGTCTGAATACTGTGTTATCCTGACAGCTTCACGTATGTTCATTTAAAGCAGATATACTGATGGGTCCAATGATTCTTACACATTTATTTAAGCCTATTCTCACCACGACCAGGTTATACAAAATATATAGAAACTGTCAACTTTCTGACAGTTGAGTTTATTTCTCTACAGGTTTTTAGGTATAAAGAAAGAATTGTGAGATTTCATCTTTAAACATTATCTTGGAAAATACAAGAATGGTCTTGTGAATTCAACTGTTTTTTTTTAAGCCTGTAAAAAACCTTTAATTTCCAGTGAAACAATGTTCTTTCACAAACTAGGTCATACCAATTGGCTTGTATTCCTCGCCTCAATTGCAGAAGTAGAATATTTAAACCAAGCCTAATGCCAGTTAGTGGTCTTTAATCCAAGTGAATTTTGAAAGCAACTTTTTAAGTCATTGCTTCCATCCTCATTAATTCCTTTTCCAGCTAGTTCACATTCTCTGTTTTGCTTTCCTCTTCCTCAACTCATACATGACTAACTGCATCCAAATTTACTCTATTTGTCAGTAGTACAGTCTTCATCTTGAATTGGTAACTGCTGATGGATGCTGATTCAACAGACAGATGCAATCTTGTGCCCCGCTGTGCAATAGTTCGTTGCTACATTTCACAGGAGAAAGTGAGGACTGCAGATGCTGGAGATCAGAGCTGAAAATGTGTTGCTAAGATAAAAGGTAGGGAGGAGGGACTTGGGGGAGGGGTGTTGGAAATGCGATAGGTGGAAGGAGGTCAAGGTGAGGGTGATAGGCCGGAGTGGGGGTGGGGGCAGAGGGGTCAGGAGGTGTAGTCTAGGTAGCTGTGGGAGTCAGTCGGTTTATAGTAAATATACCTAGACTACACATCCTCCCACCCTGCCCCCTGTAAAAACGCCATCCCATATCCCAATTCCTTCGTCTCCGCTGCATCTGTTCCCAGGAGGACCAGTTCCAATACCGTACAACCCAGATGGCCTCCTTCTTCAAAGACCGCAATTTCCCCCCAGACGTGATCGACGATGCCCTCCACCGCATCTCCTCCACTTCCCGCTCCTCCGCCCTTGAGCCCCGCCCCTCCAACCGCCACCAGGACAGAACCCCACTGGTCCTCCCCTACCACCCCACCAACCTCCACATACAGCGTATCATCCGCCGTCATTTCCACCACCTCCAAACGGACCCCACCACTAGGGATATATTTCCCTCCCCTCCCCTATCAGCGTTCCGAAAAGACCACTCCCTCCGTGACTCCCTCATCAGGTCCACACCCTCCACCAACCCAACCTCCACTCCCGGCACCTTCCCCTGCAACCACAAGAAATGCAAAACTTGCGCCCACACCTCCCCCCTTACTTCCCTCCAAGGCCCCAAGGGATACTTCCATATCCGCCACAAATTCACCTGCACCTCCACACACATCATTTACTGCATCCGCTGCACCCAATGTGGCCTCCTCTATATTGGGGAGACAGGCCGCCTACTTGCGGAACGTTTCAGAGAACACCTCTGGGACAGCCGGACCAACCAACCCAACCACCCCATGGCTCAACACTTCAACTCCCCCTCCCACTCCACCAAGGACATGCAGGTCCTTGGACTCCTCCATCGCCAGACCATAGCAACACGACGGTTGGAGGAAGAGCGCCTCATCTTCCGCCTAGGAACCCTCCAACCACAAGGGATGAACTCAGATTTCTCCAGTTTCCTCATTTCCCCTCCCCCCACCTTGTCTCAGTCAAATCCCTCGAACTCAGCACCGCCTTCCTAACCTGCAATCTTCTTCCTGACCTCTCCGCCCCCACCCCCACTCCGGCCTATCACCCTCACCTTGACCTCTTTCCACCTATCGCATTTCCAACGCCCCTCCCCTAAGTCCCTCCTCCCTACCTTTTATCTTAGCCTGCTGGACATACTTTCCTCATTCCTGAAGGGCTTATGCCCGAAACGTCGATTCTCCTGCTCCTTGGATACTGCCTGATCTGCTCCGCTTTTCCAGCAACACACTTGCAGCTCTGCTACATTTCATATCCAACATTTGGAAAAAAACTTCTGAACTAGCATCAAAAATCATCAGAGATAGAATGCTTGTTTAGTGCCTGTGGTTTTCCTTTGTAAGTAAATAAACAAGGTACAGTAAGTGTACACATACACTTCACTGCTGAAGGAATGCTACATTAAAAGATATTTTCAGATGAGACAATAATCCTTCTTAAAAATGTACATATGATCTAAATTTTTATATAAAGAACTATTCGAAGAAAAGATGATGAGTTCTCTCTAGTGTCAGAGAGAATAATGTTCCTACAACCAACATAATGAAAACAGATTATCCTGTCATTGACCTTCAGAAGTATTTCATTGACTGTCAAGTACTTTGGGACATCCTAAGGTTGTGAACATGTTAGTTCTCTCCATAAATACAAAACTTGCTAAAATATCCCAATATTCTATATGTAATAAAACTAGATGTGAGTAGACACATTTCCACCTCCTCATGTTAGCTATTCCAGGATCAGCAATAGTGACCTTTGCTTGGTACAGATCAAACAGACAAAATCCTGGGCTTCAGAAACTATTTGCCCAAAGCCGAAGTACAGACTGGTAATTAACCCTGGAGTTGTTAGAATCTACTACTCCTGTTCCTGAGATGGTTTTTCAAAAACATTATAAAGGGAAATTTGAATACAGTTGCATATCACAGTACTGAACCCTGAGATTTGTTAGAAAACTGACCTCACTATTACCAGAACTGTCGTACTAGACTTTGTGTCCCATTAGAATAGCCACCTCTGACAAACAGCAGTGGGCTCCTCAGGAGTTTACAAACAAATATACCATTCAGGAGCTTGGTGGAGGAAAACCCGTGTGCAATAGTCTGTTCCTCGGATCCCCCAAAGGCGCAGCAAGAAAAAATACGCATTTCTTTATACAGTCTTTCACAACCTCAGGAAATCCAAAAGCACTTTAATACTAAGGAAGTACTTTTCGAATTTAGTCACTGTTAAAATGTAGGAAACTTGACAATCATTTGTGCACATTATCCCGCAAATAACAACAGAATAAATGAAAATTTGTTTTAGCGATGTTGATCAAGGGACAAAATTGACAAGAACATCAGGAGAAAACTATTCAATGTTCTTCAAATGCTGTCACTCTTAAATCCACTCAAGAGGGACCAGGCGGGACCATAACAAAAAAAAGCCTCTTAACAGTGCAACATTTTGTCAGTGCTACTTCAAGTATCATCCCAAGTCCTGCAGCAGATCCAATGATGCAACCTGTCAACAAGAGATGCCTGCCACCACACAACCCAGGCTCTGGTGAATTAGTGGGATGCGGGCATTTCTGGCTGGCCAGCATTTATTTACCTATCCCTATTTGGCCTCAAGAAGGTGGTGAGCTACATTCTTGAACCACTGCAGTTCACATGCAGTGGATTAACCCCCAATGACATTAGCGAGGAAATGCCAGGATTTTGACCCAGCAACATTGAAGGAACAACGATAGATGTCTAGGTAAGTGGCTTGAAGGGGAACATGTAGGTGGTGGTGTTCCCATGTATCAGCTGCCCTTGTCCTTCTAGATGGAAATGTTTGTGATTTGGAAGGTGCTGTCTGAGGATCTCTGATGAATTTCTGCAGTATATCTTGTAGATAGTACACACTGCTGAAGTGTGTCTGCTTTAACACAAGGAATGTCAGAAAAAACAGTGATGAACTTAGAGCATGGATCAGTACTTGGGACTATGATGTCGTGGCCATAATGCAGATGTGGGTTTCACAGGGGGAGGAATGGTTGCTAGATGTTCCAGAGTTTAGAACAGTTAAAAAGAACAGAGAGGGTGGAAAAAGAGGAGGGGGTGTAGCATCGCTAATCAGAGGATGCATCACAGCTACAGAAACGAAGGTTGTCAAGGAAGGTTTACCTGAGTAAGTATGGGTAGAAGTTAGGAACAGGAAGGGAGCAGCCACCTCTTTGGGGGTTTTCTACAGACCTCCTAATAGCAGTAGAGAGATTGAAGAACTCATAGGCTGGCAGATGTAGCAGGGTTGTTATTATGGGTGACTTCAACTTTCTCAATATTAACTGGAACCTCCTTAGTGCAGATGGTTTGGATGGAAATGTTTTTGTCAAGTGTGTTCAGGAGGGTTTCCCTACTCAGTATGTAGACAGGCTGACAAGGGGAGAGGCCATTTTGGATTTGGTACTCAGCAATGAGCCAGGACAGGTGTCAGATCTCACGGTGGGAGTACACTTTGGTGACAGTGACCACAAACTGCCTCACATTTACCATAGCCTTGGAGAGGGAAAAGAGCAGTTACCAGAGGAAAATATTTCATTGGGGAAAAGGAAATTATGACACGACCAGACAGGAGTTGGGAAGTACAGATTGGGAGCAATTGTTCCACAAAAAGGGCACAACAGACACATGGAGACTGTTTAAGGAGCAGTTGTTGCGAGTGATGCACAAATTTGTTCCTCTGAGACAGGCAAGAAGGGGTAAGATTGAGAAGCCTTGGATGACGAGAGCAGAGGAGCTTCTCGTCAAAAGGAAGAAGGCAGCTTACGTAAGGTGGAGGTAGCAAGGATCTAGCACAGTTTTAGAGGATTACAGGCTTGCTAGAAAGGACCTCAGAAATGGATTGAGGAGATCCAGGAGGGGGCATGAAAAAGGCTTGGCAAAAAGGATTAGGGAGAACCCAAAGGCATTTTACTCATACGTGAGGAATAAGAGAATGATTAAGGAGAAGGTAGGGCAGGTCAGTGATAGTGTAGGGAACTTATGCGTGGAGTCTGAGCAGGTAGGGAAGCCCTAAGTGAGTTTTTTGCTTCGGTTTTCACTAAGAAAAGGGACTTTATTGTGAATGAGAACTTTCAGGAGCTGGGAAACAGGTTTGAACAGATCAGGATTGATGAAGCTGATGTGCTGGAAATTATGGTAAACATTAAGATTGTTATGTCCGCAAAGCCAGACCAGATTTATCCTAGGTTGCTCCGGGTAGCGAGAAAGGAGATTGCTAAGCTGCTGGCGAAGATCTTTGCTTCCTCACTCTCCACTTGAGTCGTACTGGAAGGAGGCGAACATTGTTCCTCTTTTCAAGAAGGGGAATAGGGAAATCTCTGGCAAATACAGACCAGTCAGTCTTACGTCTGTGGTCAACAAGGTTTTGGAAAGAATTCTGAGGGACAGAATTTACGACTATTTGGAAAAGCATAGAGGTGATTAAAGGCAGTCAGCATAGCTTTGAGGGGGGCAGGTCATGCCTCACAAATCTTATTGAGTTCTTTGAGGAGGTGACGAGATAGGTTGACGAAGGTCGAGCAGTGGATGTGGTATGTATGGACTTCAGCAAGGCATTTTGGAAGATCAAACTTGAATGCTGAATATAGAATTAAAGACAGAATTCTTGGCAGTGTGGAGGAATAGAAGGATCTTGGTGCTCAAGTGCATAGATCCCTCTAAGTTGCCACCCAAGTGGATAGGGTTATTAAGAAAGGATATGGTGTGTTGGCTTTCATTAAAAGGGGGATCAAGTTTAAGGACCACAAGGTTTTGCTTCAACTCGACAAGACCCTAGTGAGACCACACTTGGAATATTGTGTCCAGTTCTGGTCGCCCTACTATAGGAAAGATACGGAGGCTTTGGAGAGGGTGCAAAGAAGGTTTACCAGGATACTGCCCGAACTGGACGGCTTGTCTTGCAAAGAGAGGTTGACTAAGCTTGGACTTTTCTCTCTGGAGAGAAGGAGGAAGAGAGGTGACCTGATTGAAGTATACAAGGTAATGAGAGGCATGGATAGAGTCAATAGCAAGAGATTTTTCCCCAGGGCAGGATTGAATAGCATGACGGGTCATAGTTTTAAGATATTAGGAGGAAGGTATAGAGGAGACATCAGAGATAGGTTATTTACGCAGAGAGTTGTGAATGCATGGAAATGCGTTGCCAGTGGTGGTGGTAGAAGCAGAGTCATTAGGAACATTTAAGTGACTGCTGGACATGCACATGGACAGCTGTGAATTGAGGGGTGCATAGGTTAGGTTATTTTATTTTAGATTAGGAATAATCCTCAGCACAACTTTGTGGGCCAAAGGGCCTGTTCTGTGCTGTACTTTTCTATGTTCTATGCTGCTACTGAGCATTGGTTGTGGAGGGAGTGGATGTTTGTCGATGTGGTGCTAATCAAGTGGGTTGCTTTGTCCTGAATGGTGTCAAGTTAAATAATAATACTGATCTCTGCCCTTGATAAATGAAGGGAAAATCCAACAAAAACTGCTCTTCCCTATCCTTTATCTGTGTTGGAAAGTATGCTCATCTGGATATATGGCATGGTAAAGGATTAGATTTAGTTCTACACCACCTAGTTACTGCCTTTGTTGTTTGAATTTATATCTCTGGACATCAGTGTGTGTCCAGGAAAACTTATACAATGAAATTCACAACTGATTTTAGAGGAACCTGTTTGGGAGCAGTCACAGTACAAAAACAGATAAGTGCATAATTTTAAGTATAGCCTTGCTGTATATCTGCAAGTGAGTGGAGTGGGTTCTTTTTTGATTATATGTTTTATTCTTGATTAAATTTTTAAAATGTAAGCCATTAGTATTAAGTTAGCCTGGAGCAGTTTTTTTTTAAAAAGAGCAATAAGACAGTGCTATCAGCTGGATCTGTAGATTGTGAAGGAGCAAAAATGGCATCTGTATGGGTATATGAATAGGAAAGGTTTAGAGGGATATGGGCCAAGTGCTGGCAAATAGGACTAGATTAGGTTGGGATATCTGGTCGGCATGGATGAGTTGGACCAAAGAGTCTGTTTCTGTGCAGTACATCTCTATGACTCTGTTTCACGTCAGGTCACAATCTACCAACAGTTGATGCCCAGATTCATTTGGACAGACAGCTGAGAGATGTCTTATTGCTCCCCAAAATTAAAGCAGCTCTTTTAGGACAGAAAGACGGCCACAGCTTATCTCAGCAAAAGTGAGGACTGCAGATGTTGGAAATCAGAGTCTAGATTAGAGTGGTGCTGGAAAAGCCCTTGATGAAGGTTTTTTGCCCAAAACGTCGATTTTCCTGCTCCTCAGATGCTGCCTGACCTGCTGCGCTTTTCCAGCACCACTCTAATCCAGGTCACAGCTTATATGTCTAACATGTAACTAAATGAGGAACTGAATGCAGGGCACTTCAATGATGGTAGAACTAAATACAGGAATCTCCATGTAACACAGGTAGCAAAAGAGAAGTTGGAAAGTATGTTTCCTCTTGAAAACAGTCAGTCAGTGATACAGGACAGAAATAGACCCTTCAGTCCAACTAGTCCATGCCGACCAATTTGCCCAACCAAACTAGTCCCACTTGCTTCCCTTTGGCCCATATCCCTCTAAGGAGAAAGTGAGGTCTGCAGATGCTGGAGATCAGAGCTGAAAATGTGTTGCTGGAAAAGCGCAGCAGGTCAGGCAGCATCCAGGGAACAGGAGAATCGACGTTTCTTCAGGAAGGGCTTATGCCCGAAACGTCGATTCTCCTGTTCCCTGGATGCTGCCTGACCTGCTGCGCTTTTCCAGCAACACATTTTCAGCCCATATCCCTCTAAACCTTTCTTATCCAAATGTCTTTTAAAATGTTGTAACTCAACCTGCATGTATCACTTCTTCTGACAGCTCATTCCACACACAAACCAAAAATGCGAACTTGAGAGTCAATGTTTTGGACATAAGCCCGAAATGTCAATTCTCCTGCTCCTCGGATGCTACCTGACCTGGTGTGCTTTTCCGGTGCCACACAATTCGACTCTGACTCTCCAGCATCTGCAGTCCTCACTTTCTCCAAACATGTGAAAGTGTCCATTTAGGCAGGAAAAAAAAATCAAAAAGCAACACGTCATTTGACTGGAGAGAGAGTGCAAAACTTTATGGCTCAGATGGGTCAGTGTATTCTAGTACACCAATCACTAAAAGGGAGTATGAAGGTACAGCAAGTAATTAGGAAAACAAACAAAATGTTGACATTTCCTGGCAAAGGAGTCAAACGTGAAAGCAGGGAAGTGTTGCTACAGCAGTGCAGGGCCTTAGTTAGACTATAACCTTGAGTTCAGTTAGAAGCAGTGGAGAATTGATAGCAGTTCACCGGATTGATTCCTGGGAAGGAGAAAAGATTGAGCATGTTTGGCCAATACCCATTAGATTTTGAAGAATTAGATAGGATCATATTGAAACAGATATGATTTTGAGGGGCTTAACAGGATGGATGCTGAGAGGAGTTTTAATTCGTGGGGAGATTGGAACCAGAAGACAAAGTATAAACATTAGCGATTTCCCATTTGACACTGAGATTAGGGGAATTCTTTTTGCTCTTAGAGGGCTGTTAGTCTGTGAAATTCTCTTCCCCAGAGAACAGTGGAGGCTGGGTCACTGAATGTATTCAAGGCTGAATTAAACAGATTTATGACCAATAAGGGAAGCCCGAAGGTTCTGTGGGATAATCAGGCAAGTGGAGTTGAGATCACAGTCTGAACAACCGCAAAATTATCAAATGCAGAGCAGGCTTGAGGGAGATTAAACAGCTTATTTTTACTCCTAATTATTCTGTTCTTGGAAGGATCTATTTTTAAAGGTTTAAAAAAAAAGATTTTTGAAAGCTGAATTTCCTCACAGTCATTATCTGGTCTATTCAGCCTTTCCAGGCTTTTTGCAATATTTATCTGTTTAGTCCTACCTCCCCCAACTTTCAGGTATTTATCAAATTCCCTTTCAAAAATTTCAATCAAGTTTCCTTTCACTATGTATTCTGCTGGTGCACTCCATGTCATCATACCTTGGTGCATAAAACAAAACACTTCTTCCTTCTTTTGCCATCTCAAGTCTGTATGCTTTTTTTAAAAAATCACCCTCTCCATTAGAGTCAGTTTTCCTTACTTACTCTACCAAACCTTTCATAAATGTCAACAGTTTATATAACTCCCCTGTACCTTCTCTGCTTTAAGGACAGCAAGTCCAAGTGCTCAAGTCTTTCCTCATGATTGAGACATGTCATCCCATTAAATACTAGTAAATGCTCCTCTGCACTCTCCCCAAGGTTTTGGCATTCTTCTAAAGTATGGCGCCCAGAAATTGAGATATTGCTTCAGCATTTTAGAAACATTTAGTATAACTTCATTATTTCTGTTCTCAAGCAATAAAGCCAAGGATCCCATATAGTTTTTTAAAAGCAAAATTTAAAGATTTGTTTTGCAAGGTTCAAAAATGTATGTACATAAACCCAAGTTTCCTGGTCCTGCACCCCATTCAAAACTGGGATCATTTAGTTCATAATATCACTGCTCATTCTTTCTCCTATACGGCATAATTTCACAGCACTAAATTGGAACCATAAAGTATCTGCCCATTTCATCAGACTGCAACATCCTGAAGTGTTCAAGAGCTGGCCTGATGTTAAAAACTTGAACTTTGCCCAAGTGTAATTGAAATCATGGTCCTTAATTGTACCTTGGCATTTTGGATGCATCGCACGGCATAACTCAGATTTCTGAAGATATTACATTCCAGTCTAGCTTGTCCTTGACTGCAGACAAACACACCACCTTTTCCATCCCGAAACAGGCACTTCCGGATTAAGCAGCCATGTAGGCTGCTGGCAAGAACCTGAGCCTCTTTATCCTTCTGCAGCTCCTTTTGCAGAGTTTTTAATTCCAAATCCATTTGCAAGAGGTCAGTTCCCTTTTTTTGAGACCTAAACGGATTGGTCCTTGCCAAAAGGCGACTCAGACCATGGGATTGGTAAGAGAGTTTATATACAGATTGCTCATCATCTTCATTCTCACTGCATGTGCTCATTTCACTGTCACTGTAATCAGTCTCTAAGGTAATGACGTCCCCCTCACAAGGACTCCGTTTTGTAATGCATCCTTCTCCATTACACTGACCATCTCTCATGCAGGGTTTCTGGAAATTTTGTTTGGAGGCTGAAGCATGGCGTGAACCAGTCACATTATCGTTCAGTTCAAATGTTCTAAAGCTGCTCGATGAATGCTGACAATGATTTTCAGAGCTACAAGCATTTGAAAGTGCTTGGCTTGGCACATTCAAAAGAGAGTTGGATTTGGCAGCCACGGCCAGGTGTTTGCAGGCCCAGTTTCTCTCAGTCAGACCGGAGCCCTCTACAGTCACCGATGTGCTCTCACTTCCATTGAACTCACAGTTTTCAATTATACTGAGAGCAACGTTGTGGAAACTGATGCTAGACTGGCTGAAAGTACAAAACCTCACTTGACAGGTTCCAGGGGCGTGGATCTGCAGCTGCCCATTTTCTATATTGCAGTTGTCAAATTGGACATGGCCGGACATTGTCTGTTGATTAAAAGTAACAAAGTCAACATGTGTGATCATGAACATCACATTAAACTAAGACTGTCCTTTTTGGTTTTTTTTCTTTAAGTGGAGTTGCACTAACATGCCAACACTTACTGTTCAATCCTACCTGCTCAGAGAGCATAGAGTCAACCACATGACATGGAAATAGTAACCTGCATTAGGCCCAGATGCGGTAGAAATAGCAGGTCCTCCCTTTCTGAAGGGCATCAGGTGAACCATCTGGGTTTTAAATAAGCCAAAAGTTTCCACAGTCATGTTTCTGACTCCCACCCATCAGTTTTTCCTACTGATTCACAGTAAGAGGGTGTTGCTGGCTAGACAGTATTTATTGCCCATTCCTAATTGTTGTGGGTCTGGAGTCACATGTAGGCCAGACCAAATAAGGATGGCATTTCCTTTCCTGAAGGAAATTTGTGAACTAGATGGGTTTGTCCGTCAATTGGCAAAGGATTCATGGTCACCAATTCTTAATTCCATATTTTTATTGATTTCAAATTCCATCATCTACTATGGTGGGATTTGAACCCAGGTTCCCAGAACATTATCTGCGTCTCTGAATTAACAGTCCAGCGATAATACCACCTTTGCCAATTACCAGATGAATTGCTGGCATTTTAACTTGCAGTCCCAAGGGTTACTTGTCTAGTTCAATAGAGAATAAAGTATCTTGTACATACACAAACAATTTTCAAATGGTCTATGATTGACATATGATTTCTTCATTCACTGCAAAGGGCTTTGTGCGACAGAAACATACATCAGGAATTCAAGTGTGAAACTAAGTATGACTTATAGTGGTTGTGATGTTTTAGCAATTAGGAGTATGGGTCTGGGTGGTATACGCTTCGGCGGGTCGGTGTGGACTTGTTGGGCCGAAGGGCCTGTTTCCACACTGTAAGTAATCTAATCTAATCTAATCTAATCAATTGTGCAGCTCCAAATTCATCTGATTAACCACTCCAAATATTTTTTAATCAAGATTCTGTGTCAAAGCACCAGCTAAATCGTTATGTTTAATGACTAATGTAAGGAGCTATTATCGACAAAGATCCATAGGCATCTTTATTAGAGAGAGACAATTGGTTCTGCATTGGTAGAGGGTATCCACTCCATGAACGTGGGACAAGACAAGGAAGGATTATTGTTTTTGGGAAGGCCAGAACAATGTGAGGGCAAATACATTTACAGCCTACTTCTCAACTAGTTGCCAAGAAAGTGATAAATGCATACATCCATTACTGGCCAATAAAACCCTCCCATCCCTCACCAGATTTAAACTGAACCATTACCAGGCAAGGACACAAGAGATTCTAATGTCTGACAGATTTATATTACTACAGTAACCTTAACCCACAAAGCTCTTAAATGTAGGAAATTGGATGTAGTTCAGCAAGGAAAAGTACACAACAATCCAGATTGAGCCTACAGGTCCTAAATCCATAAATTCTCGGTTTCTTAAGGTGCAAAATGTCCTCCTTAGGAAAATAGCTGCTTAAATTAGGATAAGAATACCCACCGATCATACTGTATATGAGCGATGAGAGACTATGACGTATGGCGAATACTGCATGTCTGGGAAGAATAGGTAACTTTGGAACAATGCTCTTCATTGCTGCGTCTGTTACAGATCAATTTATAGAGGCTAATTGATATGATTAGTCATCAACCTTATGACCATTATAGCATGCAACTAATGGGAATGCAGGTCATTTAGCATTGTTTCAACTAATGATTCCTAAATTATTTTAGATATTCTGGAATGATTGCTCACCTTGTACACAATAGGTGTGAACCATGCAGGCATGAGGACCAGATTGCATAGTCGTGCAGTTGGACAGTGTTGATCAAAGCTAACAAGGAGTGCCACATCTCCTAGCTTTCCCTGTCCAATTATTTCCACCGGGACCTTCAATGTCACCTCATTCTGTTCTTCATATACTCCAGGTGAAATAATGATCTTATCATACACATTGGCAACTGCTAAGGCACTCCTGAGGTTTACATGTTCACTTGCTGGACCTACAAATATAGTTTTTCTATCCTTCTTCCTCCTAAATAAATACAAGCAATTTGAGGATTCCAGGTCTTGAGCATTTCTAGTCCAGATTTTTGAAGTTAAATGGTGTTGCCTAAAAGCCTCCCGCCAAGAATGAGGCTCAACATCAGGTTGATTCGGCCAATTTGGGTGTTTGCACTCACTGCATCCAAGACACAGCTGTCTCCATCGGGTATTATCCAGGCTGATAATCAGTTCATACCAGGCTCTGCACACGACACAGCAGCGACCCAGGTCTGGGAGAGGTAAATAGGCCAGAATCAGGCGCCACAACTCCAGTGGGAGACCACTAATCTCCATCGTCACCTGTGAATTAAACTGACCATTAAAAAAATGCATTCATATAGTGCAGAGTCTTCAAAATTTTGTTAACACCAATAAATGATAATGAAACATAACATAATGTATCACATAACCAATTTTGTGCAGAAATAGAAATAAGATGAATGACAATTTGATCAGTTTTACAGATATTAGTTAAGAGATTTATGTCACAGGGAGGTAGTTATTCCACAGCCACGTGAAGAAGGTAGATGGGTTACCGTCAGGGATAGGAAAGGGAATAGGCAGGCAGTGCAGTGATCTCCTGTAGTGGTGCCCCTCAACAACAAGTATACCGTTTTGGATGGGCGGTACCAGGGGTAAGCAATGGGGCACAGGTCTCTGGTACAGAGTCTGTCCCTGTTCCTCAGAGGGGAAGGGGGAGGAGCCCCAAGTCATGGCCCACGTAGGCACCAATGACATAGGCAGGAAGAAAGGTGGGGATCTAAGGCAGAAACTCAGGGAGCTAGGGAGGAAGCCTAGAGGTAGGACAAACAGAGTTGTTATCTCTGGTTTGTTACCCGTGCCACGTGTTAGCGAGAAGAGGAATAAGGAGAGAGAGGAGTTGAACACATAGCTACAGGGATGGTGCAGGAGGGAGAGTTTCGGATTCTTGGATAATTGGAGCGCTTTCTGGGGAAGGTGGGACTTCTACAAACAGAATGGTCTACAACTGAACCAGAGGGGTATCAATATTCTGGGGGTGGGGGGGGAGATTTGCTAATGCATTTCGAGGGTGGGGGGGGGGTTAAACTAATGTAGCTGGGGAATGGGAACCTGAATTATAGTTTCAGTGTACAGGAGGTTAAGGGTAGTGAAGTCAGGGATAGGTTTACAAGGTCGCGAGAGGACACCGGCAATCAGGATGTTGGTTTGAAATGTGTGTACTTCAATGCCAGGAGCACCCGGAATTAGGTGGGTGACCTTGCAGCATGGATTGGTGCCTGGGACTTTGATGTCTTGGCCATTTCAGAGACATGGCTAGAGGAGGCACAGGAATGGTTATTGCAGATTCCGGGATTTAGATGTTTAGATGGTAAAGGGAGGAGGGGGGGGGGGGGGGGGGTTGGCATTGTTAATCAAAAGTAGTATTTCAGCAGTTGAGATAGCATTTGAGGACTCATCCACTGAGGTAGTTTGGGCTGAGATTAGAAACAGGAGAGGTTCGAAGTTTTCTATAGGCCTCTGAATTGATCCAGGGATGTTCAAGAAAGGATAGCAAAGATGATTCTTGATAGGAGCAGAGTAACAGGGTAGTTGTTATGGGGAACGTCAACTTCCACAACATTGACTGGGAATACTATAGTTCAAGTAGTTTAGATAGGTCAGTTTTTGTTCAATGTCTGCAGGAGGGTTTTCTGACACAGTATGTAGACAGGCCAAAGGATGATGCCATATTGGATTTGGTACTGGGGAATTAACCCAGCCAGGTGTTAGATTTGGAGGTAGGTGAGCACTTTGGCGATAATGACCACAATTCGGTTATGTTTACAATAGCAATGGGCAGGGATAGGTATATACCGCAGGGAAAGAGGTATAACTTGGGGAAAGGCAATTCTGATGTGATTAGGCAAGATTTAGGATGCATAGGATGGGAAAAGGAAAATGCAGGCAATGGTTACTCTTGAAATGAAGAGCTTATTCAAGGAACAGCTATTGTGGGTCCTTGATAAGTATATACCTATCAGGCAGGGAGGTAGTTGTCAAGAGAGGGAGCCATGGTTTACTAAACAAGTTGAAGCTCTTGACAAGAGAAAGAAGCAGGTTTATGTGAGGATGAGACATGAAGGCTCAGTTCGGGGACTTGAGAGTTACAAGTTAGCAAGATCTAAAGAAAGAGCTGAGAAGAGCTAGGAGGGGACATGAGAAGATGTTGGCGGATAGAATCAAGGAAAACCTTGATCTTCTATACATCTTCTATAGTTGTATCAGGAATAAAAAAAATGACTGGAGTAAGATTAGGGTTATTAGTGGAAAGTTGTGTGGAATCTGAGGACATAGGGAAAGCGCTTAATGAATACTTTTCATCAGTATTCATTGGAAAAGGGCAATGTTAGTGAGAACACAGAGATACAGGCTACAATATTAGATGGGATGGAGGTTGACAAAGAGGAGGTTTTAGCAATTTTGGAAGATCTGAAAATAGAGAAGACCCCGGGGCCAGATGGAATTTATCCTCGGATTCTCTGGGAAGCCAGGGAGGAGATTTCAGAGCCTTTGGCTTTGATCTTTATGTCATCATTGTCGACAGGAATAGTATCAGCAGACTGGAGGATAGTGAATGTTGTTCCCTTGTTTAAGAACGGGAGTCGGGACAATCCTGGTAATTATAGGCCAGTAAGCCTTACTTCGGTTGTGGGTAAGGTGTTGGAAAAGGTTATAGGAAATAGGATTTATAATTATCTGGAAAGGAATATTTGATTAGGGATAGTCAACATGGTTTTGTGAAGGGTAGGTCGTGCTTCACTAACCTTATTGAGTTCTTCGAGAAGGTGACAAAACAGGTGGATGAAGATAAGGTGGTTGATGTGGTATATATGGACTTCAGTCAGGCATTTGATAAGGTTCCACATGGTAGGCTATTGCACAAAATAAGGAGTTTCGAGATTGAAGGTGATTTAGCAGTTTGAATCAGAAATCGGCTAGCTGAAAGACAACAGAGGACGATGGTTGATGGGAAATGTTTATCCTGGAGCTCAGTTACCAGTGGTGTGACGCACGTGTCTGTTTTGGGGCCACTGTTGTTTGTAATTTTTATAAATGATCTGGATATGGGCGTAGAAGGATGGTTTAGTAAATTTGCAGATGACACTAAGATAGGCAGAGTTGTGGATAGTGCCAAAAGATGTTGGGGTTACAAAGGGACATAGATAAGATGCAGAGCTGGGCTGAGAAGTGGCAAATGGAGTTTAATGCGAAAAAGAGAGAGGTAGTTCACTTTGGAAGAAGTAACAGGAATGCAGGGTACTGGGATAATGGTAAAATTCTTGGCAGTGTAGATGAAGAGAGAGACCTCGGTGTCCAGGTGCATAAATCCCTGAAAGTTGCCACCTAGGTTGATAGCATTGTTAAGAAGGCATACAATGTGTTGGCGTTTTTTGTTAGGGGGATTGAGTTTCAGAGCCACGCGGTCATGCTTCAGCTGTCCAACACACTGGTAAGGTCACACCTGGAGTATTATAGAAAGGATGTGGAAGCTTTGGAAAGGGTTCAGAGGAGATTTATTAGGCTGTTGCCTGGTATGGAAGGAAGGTCTTACGAGGAAAGGCTGAGGGAATGGAGGCTGTTTTCTTTGGAGAGAAGAAAGTTGAGAGGTAGAAGATAATCAGAGGGTAGATAGGGTGGACAGTGAGAGCCTTTTTCCTCAGATAGTGAAGACTAACACAAGGGGACATTGCTTTAAATTGTGGAGTGATAGATTTAAGACCGATATCAGAGGTAGGTTCTTTACTCAAAGAGTAGTAAGGGCACGGAATAGCCTGACTGCAACTGTGGTAGACTCGCCGACATCAAGGACATTTAAATGGGCATTGGACATCTGGATGATAATGGAACAGTGTAGGTTAGATGGGCATCAGATTAATTTCACAGGTCGGCGTAACACTGAGGGCCAAAGGGCCTGTACTGCGCTGTAACATTCTATGTTACCCAGGACACCCACGCTGTTTTTCAACATTGCTGTACAGTCTTCTACACCCATCCAAATAGGAGGACAGAACCTTTTCTCACCCAAAAGATAGCATTTTAAGGCACTGAAACACTGAACATTAAAGGGTCATCCTAGATTTTCTACGCAAGTCCTACAATGCCTTTTTAATTTTTCTGTAGTTTTGATCTTGGATATAGTAGGAAAATAACAATTTGATAAAACAAAGATTGTTAAGGGATTGCTGCACTTTTCAAAGAAAGTAACCTCATTAATAAAGCTCATTGTAAATACTGTTTACACAGCTACTGGTTCAGGTTGTGGTGGATAATTTGCAGATGAGCTAGAGATTCATGCAGGTGGTATGAATGGTGATTCAGCCAACAACTGACAGCTAAATTGGTCTGTGGACTAGTGATGAGTAATTGACAAAAATCTTGTGTCTGCCGACAACCATATGATTGGTTCCCAGGTAGGTGAATAACTTAGGGGTAAAAGTAAGGCAATGAGAGGTCATCAGATCTCCAAAATCTCAGGAAGTTGTATACATTCTCTGCAGAAAAAAACACTTTAAATTTGAAACAACTATTTTTCCTTCAGCAGTTGCTGTAAGCTGAGACTTTTAATTAACGTGTCACAGACTTTCATAAGTATGAACCAATCACATGTCTCCTGAAAACAAGTGGAAGTATCTGATCAGCATGAAAATCATGTCAGCAAACCCTCTGAACAGAGATCACTGAATTGCCTTCCCAATCTTTCCCTCTGCCCAATACACCCAGGTTTTATTTCCCTGTCCGTCTGCACATGTAGAGAGGGAGTTTAAAAAAGGGGTTAGAGTTTTAAATAGTAGAATTATATGCTGATGGTTCATAACTGTTCCTCTGTAGCCAGAGTTTATTTATTAATAACAAATATAATTATTGTTAAGTACAGAAACCTGGTCCATGAACTTGGGACTGAAAATCAGGTAAATTGGGGAATTGTGTACTTCTTAAAATCTTAACCTATGCAATGACTCAGGGAATAGCAGGACTGATTTCCACTGGACTACCCAGTGAGGCATAACACCTAGTATCGATGTCATTCAGAAGCAAAATTGCCCTCGTGGGACTCAGATCAACATAGACGGTAAATTTTGAATGGCAAATTTTACCCATTTTCAATCCTCTCCACTGCTTTCAATATCTCTTACTACACTTAATTCTTTTGAGATGTCAAACATGAGCTTAATTTGCAATAGTTATCAGACTGTTAAAGAAATTTCAGTGTTTGATCACTCACTTATTGTAACTTGGTTGTTGGATGAACATCATCACAATTCAGAAACAGGTACAAAAACGGATTTGTGACAGTACACCAAACATAACTCTCACTTTCACTCAGTTATTAACATGGTCTGTGAAAATTCACTTCCTACCAAGTTTGTGTATTAACATGCATGTTAAACTCAGATCTAATCCAACATAGTCAGCCTTTGATTAATTAGTCACCAGCAAATGTGAAATATAACTCCCCGAAACGGTGTTCACTTCCAGGTCATTAGTCAAAGTAGTGTCAGAAACAAATATTCAGGAGGAATAAACAAGTAGTCACGGTATAAGCAACAGCAACTCTTTTCTCAAAGGCTTTTATGGAGCATGCTACCTTATAGAACTGTACCAGTGAGCTAGTTTACACCAAAAATAATGTCTTTCATAACTTCAGCATAAATTAGAAAAGCAGCCAGTTAATCTGGTACTATTAACTCACCACACTCGTTCCTCATTCTTGACTTGTCTGCAACCTTTGACAAGATTGACTGCATCACCCTTCTCCAACATCTCACCAATTCTGCCCAACTGGTTTTATTCATATATATCCAGTAACAGGTCGAGAAGCTTTTGCAAAGACTTATCTTCCCATTTCTGCATCATGATCTCAGAAATCCTCAAGGTTCCATCCTGCACCCCGCTCAATTTCTCATCTGCATGCTGCTTCTCCACAATATAATTTGAAAGCAAGTCAGATTTCACATATATCCTGACAACACACAGCTCTACCTCAACTGCCACCTTTCTCAACAATACAATACCTCTGGTCAGTCATGCTGGTCAGATGTTCATTATTAAATGTCCTTCCGAGGAGATAAATGGAAAAATCAAAGTCACTGTCTGAAAATTCTGCCATAAACCCCCGTTTCCTAGCTTTCAATTCTATTTCCCTCCCTGGCCACTCTCAGAACCAGAATCTAGATGACCCATTTGACTCTGAGCTAAGGTTCTGATCCTAAATCCTCTATCACCAAGAATGTCTACTGTAGCATTTGTAATATTACACGTATCTGCTCTTGCCTCAGCCCATTTGCAGCTTAAACCATCAGCCGTATACTGTTACCTCGAGACATGACTTTCATGATTAGTTTCCCAATTTCTACCTTGTATGAACTTAAGTTCACCTAAGACTCTGCTCCCTGTAGCCTAACGTACATTCAAGTACAGTTTTGTTCACTATCACCAATGCTCATTGACCAACATGTGCTCCCAGACCAGCAACACCTCATTTGAAACTCATTTCTACTTAATTAATTTATTCATAGAACATATAGAACATAGAAGAATACAGCGCAGTACAGGCCCTTTGGCCCTCGATGTTGCGCCGATCCAAACCCACCTAACCTACACTAGCCCACTATCCTCCATATGCCTATCCAATGCACGTTTAAATGCCCATAATGAAGGAGAGTCCACCACTGCTACTGGCAGGGCATTCCATGAACTCACGACTCACTGAGTAAAGAATCTACCCCTAACATCTGTCCTATACCTACCCCCCAAATTTCATGACTATCTTATACTGATTATCCCTAGTTTTATATTCCCCAATGTTATGATCCCAGCTGACCTTATTGTTTGGACAAAATAATATTCCAGACCAATATCTGGCTTGATATATTTAATGAAATGGTCTTTCACCATAACAAGCACACAATGTTACACATCTGGTTTTAACAATAAAACAAGTTTATTGTGCAAAGGAAAAGATAAAATGGAATAAGCAAAGCTTTTTACATACAACATAAACTAAAATACAATCCCAACGTATTTTAAAATCCGTTATGTCAACCGTCACACCCTGTTCAGTCTTTCTTGAACTATAACCTCAGTTCTGGTACTAACCTCCACCTTTTTTGCTCCTTTGTCAGTACTTAATAAATAGGAAATTGATAGGCAAACACCTAACCTATATAGACTTTGCAAAGTGGAGTTTAAACAAGATTCTATACAGATTTCTCGCAAGTAGAATATTGACTAACATTCCCTGCCAAGAAGCAACCCAATTAGTTGTACTGGGCAAGCCTTGCATAAATACAGAACAAGATGCTGTGCTGAACCATTCCAAGCAGAATCGCTCCATATTCGATCACTGGTCAGAGTTAGCTTATCTCAGCAAGCATAACTCCAAGATAAATTGTGAGATATTCATTAATAGCTTTAAAGAAAAGAGAACTTTCAATCATACAACCAAGGAACATAGTAGGCGACTCAGCCCTTCGAGCCCAATCCACTATTCAATTAGATTGGTGGCGGATATGATTTTAACCTCAACTCTACATTCCTGCACATTTCTAATAAATCTTTTATCTCCTTGGTAATCAAGAATATATCTGCTCTGCCTTAAAAGATATTTAAATATATATTCGCTACTCTGAGGAAAGGAATTCTAAAAATTCACAACCCTCAAAGAAAATATGTTTCCTCATTTCAAATGGGCTACCCCTTATGTTTAGATTATCCTTAAAACATTAACAATAGACAATAGGTGCAGGAGTAGGCTATTCGGTCCTTCGAGCCAGCACCACCATTCATTATGGTCATGGCTGATCATCCACAATCAGTATCCTGTTCCTGCCTTATCCCCATAACCCTTGATTCCACTATCCTTAAGAGCTCTATCCATTTCTTTCTTGAAAGTATCCAGAGACTTGGCCTCCACTGCCTTCTGGGGCAGAGCATTCCATATATCCACCACTCTCTGGGTGAAGAAGTTTCTCCTCAACTCCGGGTTCAATTCCCGGCTCAGGCAACTGTCTGTGTGGAGTTTGCACGTTCTCTCTGTGTCTGTGTGGGTTTCCTCCGGGTGCTCCAGTTTCCTCCCACAGTCCAAAAATGTGCAGGTTAGGTGAACTGGCCATACTAAATTGCCCACAGTGTTAGGTGTAGGGGAATGGGTCTGGGTGGCTTGCTCTTCGAAGGGTCGGTGTGGACTTCTTGGGCCGAAGGGCCTGTTTCCACACTAAGTAGTCTGATCTAATCTAATCTAAATGGCCTATCCCTTATTTTTAAACTGTGTCCTCTGGTTCTGGACTCACCCATCAGCGGAAACATGCTTCCTGCCTCCAGAGTGCCCAATCCTTTAATAATCTTATACATCCTTCTAAACGCAAGTGTATACAAGCCCAGTCACTCCAATCTTTTAACATATAATAGTACCACCATTCCAGGAACTGACCTTATCAACCTACGCCACACTCCCTCAATAGCCAGAATGTCCTTCCTCAAATTTGGAGACCAAAACTGCACACAATGCTCCAGGTGCAGTCTCACCAGGGCCCTGTACATGCGATCATCTCTCTAAACATCACAAACTATCACATGTACAATTAATCAGTCTGGCAATGATATTAACAGTGGCTGCATTTCAATATTACAGCTAAAAAGAGTTCATGAGTTCACCCATTAAAGAGCTGTTATTACTGATATGATTTAAGAGTTTTCTCATGTTACCAAATTCCAATTGTGTCCCCTTGTCAAATTACCTAACAGAATGTTCAGAATAAGTGTTCACGTAGCATATTGTTTAAGACAGGGGGGAATTTGGAAATCTGACACAATTTCTCTGTCCAGTTTCTTTAAATGCAAAGAAAACTGTTGGTCACATTATAAAATACTAATTTGGCCTCAGCTGAAATAAGTTTAGCTCTGGGCACTACACATTAAGAAAGGATGCCAAGACCTTGGGATGTCAGAGAGATTTATAAGAATGCTGTCAGTGATGACAGACTAGAAAAGTTTGGATAGTTCTCCTTCAAGCACAGCAATTAACAGGTTTGCTAGAAGTGGTAAAAATCATAAAGGTCTTTGTCAGAAGAGTTGTGACCAGAGAACACAGATTTAAGGCAACTGGGAAACAAAAAGAACCATACAGTACACAATGAAACTTATTTAATGCAGCAAGTTGGCATGATCTACAATAAACTGCTTGAAAATAGGGGGTTGGGACACAGTGGAAGCAGACTCGATCGTAACTTCCAAAAGGGAAAATAATAAATACCTTGAAAGCCAAACGCTGTAAGTTAGGAAAGCATAAGCCAGAGTGTGGATAACTCTAACTAAGAAGCCCTGAAGAAGGGCTTATGCCCGAAACGTCGATTCTCCTGTTCCCTGGATGCTGCCTGACCTGCTGCGCTTTTCCAGCAACACATTTTTAACTCTAACGACACCTAGTATTAGGGATGGCCCCAATGGTCTGGTACGGTATTGTTTCACTGTGGGGTATTTTGCCTTGTTCTCAGCTGCTAACAGAATGCATGGGATCCGATAGTTTTAAGAAAATGCATGGGAATCACTGATAGTTTAAAATAAATGCATGGAGACACCGAAGCTTTACCCAGATGTAACGTGGGTTTAAATTAAAGATTTCTCAGTGTGGATTTGCTTTCAGTTGACGCTTTCTTCGTTTTAGAAGGATATTTGTGTCGGTTCCCAGAGTTTAATGTGGGGTGGGGTGGGGGGGGGACGGAGAGGGGTCATGGACTAACTCTCTCCGAGAAGCGCCGGGTTCTCACCTTTTGTTTCTTCAGTGAGGCCGACACATGGCGCCCGCAGCCCGAGGACTCTCACTCTCCGCTCGGCCCGGCCTGGGCGCAGCAGCACCGACCGCCGGCCGCCTCGCACCGCGCCATCGGCTCCGCACAGCAGCTGAGAGCAGCGAGCCCCCGGCTCCCCCTCCCTCCCCCCGACAGCCGCAAACCGCCACCGCCGCTTGGCATCGCGAGCCCCGGGCCGGCCTGCGGGTGACATCACCTAGCAACCGCACGGTCGTTAGGGAGATGAACCGCAGGCTTCCAAAAGGCAGAGAAATACAACTCAGAATGCAGGCACACACCCTGGGAGCAGCAAGATGCTGGCGCTCAATGCAACTCACCGGCTGGTCTTATCAGTAGAAGATGAAAATCCATTCAAAGGGCATGCTGCAAACACCAAACCCTGACACTTTCAGTCCGCCGTGCAATTTTTAAAAAGTTAGGCTTGCACTGAATACTCAAATGCTGACAGTTTCACGGGGGAATTGGATGTGTTTAATTGAGCCCCGCTTCAAAACTCACCGCCGCGTCATTGGTCCCAAGTAGCTTTACTCTCAGCCAGATCCTAAATGGTTTGCACGAAGCAGTAGGGAGTACTGAGGTGACCTGTGCCAGCGAGGTACCTTTGAAATAAACTTACACATATTACACATTTCCTGAAGAAGGGCTCATGCCCGAAACGTCGATTCTCCTGTTCCCTGGATGCTGCCTGACCTGCTGCGCTTTTCCAGCAACATATTTTTCAGCTCTGATCTCCAGCATCTGCAGACCTCACTTTCTCCTTACACATGTTAAAAGTCGTGATTTGGAGACGCCGGTGTTGGACTGGGGTGTACAAAGTTTAAAAAAAAATCACACAACACCAGGTGATAGTCCAACAGGTTTAATAGGAGGCACTAGCTTTCGGAGCGCTGCTCCTTCATCAGGCGGTTGTGATGAACCACCTGGTGAAGGAGCAATGCTCCGAAAGCTAGTGCTTCCTATTAAACCTGTTGGACTATCACCTGGTGTTGTGTGATTTTTAACTTTGTACACATTAACTGGTTATGCACAAATCAACTCGCACAGACGAGTCACCTTTTCCATTTTCCAATACACTACTGTATTCCCTACCTATACTTATCCACTATTTGATATATTTTTAAATAAAACCAATCCTATAATATTTTAAGCAGTTAGCAGCAGAAAGAAATAATCAATATTTATGTATTTCAAACCAATTATTTTTGTAATAGCTGTATTACTGTATTTGTTTATAGTCCAACAGGTTTAATTGGAAGCACTAGCTTTCAGAGAACTGGCCCTTCATCAGGTGTTGGTTGAAGGAGCAGCACTCCGAAAGCTAGTGCTTCCAAATAAACCTGGTGGACTATAACCTGGTGTTGTGTGATCTTTAACTTTGTTCACCCCAGTAAAACACCAGCATCTCCAAATCATGGCTATTATTTGCTGATTGTGATTATATTTTTAAAATCCCTCAAATAGGCAAGTTTCCTCATGAGGAAAACCTCAGAGCTCACGCTGAAAATAAAACCTTGAAGTACATTTTCTCTTTCTATTCCCTAAACTGCCACTTCAAGAATGAGAAGTTGACATTCCTTTAAATAAGTACTGAGGCAATTATTATTGAAAAGGCCATGAGTCATTAACGTGGCCAGGTATGTTACTATAGTACTTACATCGCTTACAGTCAGGGCACCTCCAAAACCTACCAATACTTTTTTGAACAATCGCTGGAATTTAAACTTGCCAACAAGATTACACGGCAGAAAATCCAAATTTTATTATTTTTGGATATTCTGTAATACCAGCTAGTATTCATGCTTTGTGAATCTAAATTTGCAGCGGAAATCTATTCACAGTCCCTCGATACAATTCCAAAATAGTAAACATTAAGCATGTGACTTAACTTTCACACATTTCATCGAATCATTGTCATTGAGTCATATAACGCAGAAAGAGCCCATCGAGTCTGCAATCTGCATCACTATCATTAAAGGCATGCTAATCTCAATTTCTGCACTTGTCCACTATCCTTGAATTTATATTTCAAGTGTTCATTTAAATATTTGTTGAAGGTTGTAAGGTTACCAGCCTCCCACTACCTTCCCAGGCAGTGCATTCCAGATTCCCAATGTCCCCAATGAAAGGGTTTTTTCTCAAATCCCCTCTGAATCTCATGCCCCTTACCCTAAAACTATGCCCCTTCGTGATTGACCTCTCAACCATGGGGAACAGCTGTTCTCTATTCACCCTGTCTATACCCCTCCATAATGTAATACACCTCAATCATGACCCCCTCAGTATTCTCTGCTATAAAGAAAAGATTTGTTCTAGTTCCTTCCTGTTGCAGGAATGAGAGATAAAAGAATGGACTGAATGCATCAAGAACACATCTGTCGCTGTCAGAGCATTTGGGACATTCAGAGATGAATTGACAATCCAAGATAACATTTTGTGGAAAGGAATTAGATATTTAGCCTAATGAGCTGTGGACAATAGGAAAGTTACACAGAAGGTTGTACAAATTGTGTTTGTACCAGCTGAATAAACAAATGAATGAATTGAATGAATGAATTGAATTTATTGTCAAGTGTACCGAGGCACAGTGAAAAGCTTTGTCTTGCAAGCAATACAGGCAGATCACAGAATTAAGTAGCATAGATAAGTAAAGAATAAGTAAACAGCGGCAAACACAGGTACAGGCAAATTTAGATTAGATTACTTACAGTGTGGAAACAGGCCCTTCGGCCCAACAAGTCCACACCACCCCGCTGAAGTGCAACCCACCCATACATTTACCCCTTACCTAACATTACAGGCAATTTAGCATGGTCAATTCACCTGACCTGCACATCTTTGGACTGTGGAAGGAAACTGGAGCACCCAGAGGAAACCCACACAGATACAGGGAGAACGTGCAAACTCCACACAGTCAGTCGCCTGAGGCGGGAATTGAACCCGGGTCTCTGGCGCTGTGAGGCAGCAGTGCTAACCACTGTGCCACCGTGCCGCCCACTAAGAGTTTGAGAGTTAAGAGTTTGTGAGTCCATTCAGTATTCTAAAAACAGTAGGGTAGAAACTGTTTCTAAACTAGCTGGTGTGCGTGTTTAGGCTTCTGTACCTTCTCCCCAATGGTAGAGATTGTAGAAAAACATTGCCAGGGTGGGATGGATCTTTAAGAATGCAGGCAGCCTTTCCTTGCTGGATGGATTCTATAGATGGGAGGTTGGACTTTATGATTGTCCAGGCTGAGTTCACCACTCTCCGTAACCGTTTCCAATCTTGAATGGTACAGTTGCCATACCAAATAGTGATACATCCAGACAGAACGCTCTTGATGGTGCACCTATAAAAATTGGCAAGGGTTTCACTGTTATGCCAAATTTCCTCAGCTGCCTGAGGAAGAAAAGATGTTGTTGGGCCTTTGTAACCAGTGCGTCCATGAAGAGTCCAAGAAAGCTTGTTGTGCATGATCACTCCCAGGAGCCTAACACTCTCCACTCAGTCCAACTCTGTGCTGTTAATGTGCAGGGGGGCATGAGTAACATCCCGCCAAATGTCAATAATGAGTTCCTTGGTTTTGCCAGCATTGAGAGCTAGGTTGTTCTCAGTGCATCATTTTTCCAGGTCTTCCACTTCCCATCTGTAGTCTGTTTCGTCACCATCTGAGATTCAACTGACTATGGTGGTGCCATCAGCGAACTTGTAAATGGCATTAGTCTGGTATTTGGCGATGCAGTCATGGGTATACAATGAGTATAGTAGGGGGCTGAGTACGCTCCCCTGGAGGATTTCAGTGTTGAGTGTTAGTTAAGATGAAATATTGTCCCCAATCTTCACTGCTTGTGTCCTGTGGGTCAGGAAACTGAAAATCCAGTTGCAGAGAGTGGGGCTTAGTCCGAGATCACTAAGTTTAGTAATTGAGGGGATAATAGTGTTGAAGGCTGAACTGTAGTCAATGAGTAGGATTCTTACGTAGCTGTTCTTGGTGTCCAGATGTTTGAGGGAGGAGTGAAAGGCAAGTGATATGGCATCTGATGCGAATCTGTTGGTCTGATAGGAAAATTGGAGTGGGCCAAGAGTAGTGCGGAGGCTGGAGTTGATTAATGCCATGACCAGCCTTTCAAAGCATTTCATGACTACCAAAGTTAGGGCCACTAGGCGGTAGTCATTGAGACACGCTGCACGAGCCTTCTTAGACACAGGGATGATATTGGCCCTCTTGAACCAGGCAGGGACAGTGGCCTGCTGCAGGGAAAGATTGAAGATGTCTGAGAAGATGGCTGCCAGTTCTGAGTGCACGGCCTGGTACTCCGCCTGGTCCCATCACTTTCCTTGGATTCACACGAAGGAAAACTGATCTGACCTCTGATGCAGTGACTGTTGGGATAGGTTCGTCAGGACTTTTTGGAATAGGTGTTACCTCTCCGCTGAAATTCTGCACAAAGCGAGCATAGAGGCATTGAGATGATCTGGGAGGGATGTGTCATCGTCTGCTATCTTGCACTGACTCTTTTTAAAACCTGTGATATCATTCAGTCCTTGCCATAGTCTCCGGGTGTCTGTCTGGGTCTCTAGTTTGGATCGGTATTGGTCCTTGGCTGTCTCAATGGCTTTACGAAGGTCATACTTGGATTCCTTATATTTGAGCAGGTCTCCTGATCTGAAGGCCTCACGCTTGGTTTTTAGCAGGTTTTGTATGTCCTGATTCATCCAGGGTTCCCTGGTGAGGAACACCTGGATTGACTTCCATTATCCAGTGGACAAACACTGCCCATTCTAATCCCATTTACCAGCACCAAGTCTGTGGCCTTGCAGGTGATATTATTTCAGGTGCAGATCTGGGTCCCTTTTCAAATGAGTTGAGGGTTTCCACCTCATCGACCAAATGGGACTGTGACACCCAAAACCCTCTGTGTGGAAAATATTTTCCTCCTGTCCCCTCTAAACCTTCTGCAAATCAATTTAAATTTGTGCCTCCTGATAATTGATCACTCCACAAGGGGAAACAGGTCTTCCCTGCCTACTACTGGTATATCCAAGCCCCTCATTTTTTTATGCCCAATGATTAAGCCGTCCCTCAGCCACCTCGATTCTAAGAAAAATTACCCTAGCATAACTAATCTTTCCTCCTACCTGTAATTTTCAAGTCCTGACAACATTCTTGCACGTCTCTTCTGTCCTTTCTCTAGTGTCAAGTGATATGGTGAACAAACCATGCACAAAAGCTGTGGCTTATCCAGTAGGTTATATAGTTTCAGCATAACATTGTTGTTCTTGTATTCAATAGTCTGCCCAGTGAAGACAAGCTTCTCACATGCATTCTTTCCCATCTTATCTACCTATCCTATCAACTTCAGACACCTGTGGACATGACCTCCCAGATCTGTCACTACCTCTACCATTCTCAATGCCCTCCTATTTATTGTACATTTCTTTGCTTTGTTGTCCTCCCCAAATCCAGATTGAATTCCATTTGCCACTTTTCTGACCGCTCAACAAAATCACTGATATCAGTTTGAAATCAACAGCATCCCCTTCACTGCCAGTTGTATGGCCAATTTTGTGTTGTCACAAATTTTCGAATCACACTTCTCACATTTAAATCTAAATTATTACGATATATCATGAACAGCAAACTACCCAAAAATGGGGCTCCATGGAACACTACTTTCCATTCACAAAACATCCATTGACCTATGGAATCTATGGATTTTCAGAAGATTACAACCAATACATCCATTATATGCACAACCACTTTGTTTAAAAACATGGGATAAAACTGTCATGTCACTTTTCCTACATTGTAACTGTATCAAAATCTTAGAATTCCCTTCCTAACAATGCTGTAGGTGTCTCTATATCCCAGGGACTGCAGCAGTTTAAGAACAGCACTTTCTCCAGGGTGATCGGGAATGGGCCAGTACTAGCCCAGCCTGCAATGACCACATCCTGTGAACAAATAAAGAGAAAAAGTCCAAATTGCTGGACAACCTTTTGTCTCATTTGTTTTCCTCATACTTTTTCTTAGGTAAAGCGCTTGTTTGGAGTTTCTCCTTCCCTTTCGTCCCTTTATTTTTCAGTATTCTTAGTAACATCTATCATGAGACCAGATACAAAGTATTTATTTAGGGTCTTTGTCATTTCCTTATTTTCCATTAGTTAACATAGAGCTGAATTGTAAGCTTGGGAATGATTGGTTGCTTTTCATAGGCACAGGTAGCAAAAATAGGACGGGAAGGAGCTACAGCAATGAGATGAACTCCTTCTGAACTGAAGTGGGACAATGTCATGGCTAAATGGGTAAATTAAAGGGGTGGTAACCTCTTCAAACTCATAAGACGAATGGGGGAATCAACAGGAAGGTGAACAAGCCTAAATATATCTTAAATAGGAAAGGAGACCATTGGACTCAACTAAAGTGGTCCAAAAATGGACAAGCCAATTATCATCCAACAATGTCCCACTAACAGCATCTTATTTAAGGGCTGACGATTCTCATGGCGCAATTTCAGTTATTGATTGTAGAGCTAATTGCTAGAATCTGCAATAAAAATAGAACAAATGTAAATGCACAGCAGTTGACACAGCATCCTACAGAGAAAGTCTTTCAGATAAGGCCCCTGCATCAATACAGGTCAAGAACAACTTAACGAAAGTGATTGAGTTAGTTTGGTATGTTTTGGGACTGTCTCTAATTACGTGTAAAATGAAATTCAAGGCTGGGAAAGATATGTCTTTATTCAGCAAGAGAATCCAGGGTTATGGAGAAAAGGCAGGAAAGTTGAGTTGATGATTATCAGATTTGAATGGTGGAGCAGACTTGATGGGTTGAATGGCCTACATTTGATAGTATGTTCATGCTCTTAAAAATTAAGCTGTAGCATCAAAAATAGAAAATGCCCATTTCCATTAGCACTACATTAATCTTAATAGATTTGGTATAAACTCAGCAACAGGCCGTATAGTACCTCAGCAGGTACTAAAGCTCTGAGAATGTTCAGCCTGCAATTTTTCACAGTTTTTGGTTTATGGTATTCTATTACAGCATGTTAAGTGTTATGGTGTTTCTGGAATGATGTTATTTCCCACAAGTGAATTGTTGTTTATGATCTCATCTCTCACTCTGGACTGAAATGATGTGTTTCCATGCTAAAATTAGAGGGTAGTCCTCTGGGAAGAATGATGTGAAATATGAATTGTTTCCTCATGAGTGAGATAGATCTTTAAAAGTACAGTTCACCAGAGAAATTCAAAGCAACACAACTAGAATTAATATAAAAAGAAGTCATATTCCAAGTCTCAAATATAAAATGTTCATGCTTGTACTTGATTCACTTTATGACTTCACCTTTTCCTAACCCCTGACAGCTCTGTAACTCCTCCAAGTAATTTTTACTCTAAACTCCTCTGAATCTCTCCTCCCTTTGTCCTGTCATTGGTTTTTGTGATTTCAGTTGCCTTGATTTAATGGTCTGGAATTCCTCTGTGACTTGTTGGAACGGTTTGTGCATTCCAAAAATCTCTTGAGTGATGCCATTGGAAGATCTTTACTCCTAGGTAGGGTCACCCATGACAACAAGAACGAGGGAGGTGCCAGATGAAGCACAGTTCAAAATGTCCTCAACAGCAGAACAAGAGAAGGAACACTCTGTCTCACCTATTGTTAAGTGGAAGTAGACTCTAGTGCTCAAGTGATCCAAATCATTATAATTTGACATGTCACTGAAATATGATCACTAATCTGCCAAAATGATGTGGTCAACAAAACTGCATCAAGTTCTCCATGTTAAACATAGTTACAAATAGACTTCTACCAGAGTACATTTTCAATGCCAAGTCTGGTGGTAGTGGAGAATTGGCAATGAAGACAGATTGTGAACCTGGGAATCACTTGTCAAGAATCTGCACACAAGTATCAGCAGCATGAAGATCATTAGACACCTTTGGGCTGCAACATCTGTGACTAAGTAGTCTACTTAAGTATATCCTCTGCTCACCCCAAATGGGGAGGGGGCTAGAAAAGGCCCCCAAAAAGAAGGCTGCATCACTTTTTCTCCTTGTTTGGTTACCACATTATGCAGGATCTCCACCTTTTGTGGTCACAGAAGAAAACTTAAAAGTTTGCAACTTGGAATGTTAGAATGCTCGTGGGTCATCTCAACAGTGAGTTCCCAGAAAGAAGAACTACAATCATAACTTGAGAGCTATTAAGACTCCAAATTGACATGGTTGCCACACAGTGAGACCTGCATTCCTGAGAAGGGTCAGCTGAAGGAACAAGCATACCAATACATCTTACCGTGGAAATGAAAGCCTGACGGCAACTCTTATGTTCTTGGAGTTGGTTATTCCATCAGGGATAGAATCTTGGATATACTGCCAGAACACTTAAGTCATATAAATAAATGATGAAGTCCTCGTTGCCATCTGAAAAGAAAAGATACTCTTTCTGGGGGACTTCAATTTTACGATTGACTGTGATTCCAATATTTTCAGAGGAGTCTTTTTGGGGGGGAGGGCAGACACATGGTTAGGAAAAGTCAATATAATTGGAACCCTCTTGCTGCAAAATGTTCTTCACATGACCTTATTATAACAAATACCTTCTGCAGAAGGATAAGTATAAAACAACAAGAACACATCATAGATCAAAGCATTGGCATCTCTTAAATTATTTCATTGATCTATCATTGTGTCTATCACTTGATCGATGTGGGGTCTTGTGCTTGCTGGACTGAACGTTGACTTGTTTGTTCACTGGAGAATATCCACTGACCACCAAGACATCACAAGCCCAAGAGGGAGCAGATCAATCTCTGAGTCCTAAAATACCCCAAATGAACTGAGGAATTCCAAGTGCAGGTTAAAAACAAAGAGAAAAATCTCCACATATCCAATTCAATTTTAGAACAGTCAGGTCACATAAGGTTAGCTGCACTACACTCCTGTGTCCAGACCATTGGGTTTAAACATCAGCATTATCAGGAATGATTTGACTAAAGCAATGCGTGACCTCCTGGAATAAAACTGAGCAGCCTTCGTTGCCTAACAAAACAACCCAAATTATCAAGTGAAGAAAATGGCATTCCAATAGTTCCAATATCCAATCCAGAGGATAGAAGGTATATAGTGGTAAGAGAAAGCTGAAAATCCAACAATATGCTGACCATCATGACATGCAAAGCTTTTTAGAAACCACCTGTGCTACTTTTATTGGAACTGAGCATTCAGCCAGTTATATCACCATTTATTGCCCATCCCTAATTTTCCTGGAGAAGGTGGTAGTGAGCTGCCTTCTTGAATTAATGGAGTTCTTGGAATGTAGGGATACCCACAGTGCTGTTAGGAAGAGAGTGGACTTTGACTTAGTGACAGTGAAGGAATGGTGATATATTTCCAAGTCAGGATGGTGAGTGGCTTGGAGAGGAATCTGCAAGTGGTGGTTTTCCAATGATCTGCCCTTGTCCTTTTTGGATCATCACCTACAGACTAAGGTCAAATGATCAAAATCCCCTTTACTTAGAGGATGATGCCTCTCTATCTAAAGATGACAATTCCATTTGTCAATGTTAGAAAAAATGTTTTGAACAACTCAAGCATGAATCCACAATGGCAGTGTACTCTCCATGCCGTCTCAAATACTTTGTGATAAAATCGAGGGGTGAATTACTTATTAATGGGAGAACTACAACAGGCATTCAAACAAGTGAAGAGCAAAAAAGTCTGTAGACCTGAGGGTCTTCCTCCTGAGGTCTTCATAACTGCTAGACATTTGCTCACATCCAGACTCTGTGCATACATCTTATGGAATTGTGAAGCAAAAGAACTTCCCTACAACCTCAGGAATGTGACAATTGTAATTAGCTTCACACTGGCACCTCCAAGTCAGAGAAAACTCTGACATGGTCTTTTTTGCAGCATATTCAAGAAAACTGTTGAAAATCACCAACAACTCTCTACTGCTTTTGTCACCCTAATCAAAGTCTTTCGCTCAATGAAACATCAGGATCTGTGAGGTTTATCTCTAAAAGATCTCTATCACAACCTGGAACTATCTGTAGTGAGAGATCTGAAACAGTCAGCTTCAAAATCTGGTCTGTGGTCAAGTAAGGCTGAATGGTAGCCACCATACTATTTACAATCTACTTAACAGTGGCTATTCACTTCACCAAAGATTACTGCCTTTCTGTTTGCTGTCGATATGGAATAACATTGAAATGGAAATCTCTATCACCCCCATTGCTTCAGTGGTAAAATTAAGTTCACCAACATAAACATACACAATCTGCAATTTGCAGATGACTGCAGCGTCATCGCCTCTATTGTGGCAGATTTGCAAGTCACACACTCTCTGGAATTCTGAAATCAAGAAATGTGACCTGTCCTTGAATGTTGCCAAAATATAATTCACATGTTAACCACATCTGATTAGCTAAACATTTTACTGGCTATATTTATTGAAGGAGAAAATCTGGAATACATTGAGCACTTCCCATAGTTTCGGAGTTACCCCCTCAAAAAGCCCCTGTTGACAAAGAGATTCAAAACTATATTGGCTAGACCAGCTCAGCTTCCACACCTTACAGCAATGTATGTTTGACAACAAATACCTCTGCAAGTCAATAGAAGTCTGAATGTACTGAATAGCTGTTGTCACTAAACTCTGCTTGAATATACACCTGGGAGCCTGCTCTGCCATTCAATATAAGCATGATTGATTGGACACCTCAAATTCACTTTCCAGCCTGATCACATTTCTTTTGATTCCTGAGAGACCAAGAATCTGTTTATCTCAATCTTAAATGTATTAACTAATGGAGCATCCACAACCTCAGGGATACAGAATTCCACAGATTCACCACATTTTGAGTGAAGAAAATTCTCCTCATCTCATCCCAAATGATTGTTCTCCTAATCTGAGACTGTGTCCCTGGTTCACAATTCTCTAACCAAGCAACCAACCTTAGTAGGCAAAGTGCCTGCCTAGAGTCTCTTCAATGATATCACCTCATACTTACCTAAGTTCTGGAGAGCAGAGGCTCAACTTACTCAGCCTTTCATCATAGGGTGTACCTTACATCTCAGGAAGGAATCAACTGGATAGTTACTATATTGCTTCAAGCTGAGTGTATCCTTCCTCAAAAATGCACCCCCCAAAACTTTGTATAGTACTCTGGGTGTAGTTTCACCAAAGCTACTAAAATTGTACCAAGACTTCCTTATTCTTGTAGTGCAACTCCCTTGCTGTAAAGACCAACATACATGCTTTACCTGATACATGCTTTACCTGCATACTAACTAACTGTGTTCCTTTTAAGGTTACACACATTGCCTCTGAACATAACATGTGCAAGTTTTCCTAATTTTAGAAAATATTATGCATCTCCACTCTTACTAATAATTTCATACTTCTCATTGTTCTCCATCTGCAATTTTGTTATCTACTCATTGAATCTGTTTCTATCTCTTTGAAATATGTTTAAATGTCATCCTTACATTCCCAATTGGCTTTGTATCTCCATCAACCTTGGATATGTTACTATCTGTATCATTGTCCACCACTGATCCTTGCAGCATTCCAGCCTGTTATAGCCTGCCATTAATTGAAAATCCTCACTTATCCCAACTGTTTGCTTCCTGTGTGTTAATCAATTCCCTATCCATGCTAATCTATTATTTCCAACTCCATGAGCCCTTATCTTGCATCCTAATTTCTTGGTGACTTATTAAATACATTCATGGAAACCTAAATAGACTACATTTACAGGTTTTTCTTTATCTACACTACTAGCTAGATTTCAAAAAATGCAAAATTTTTCAAATACAGTTTTGCTCTCAAAAAACTATGATGATTTTTTTCTGATTATGCTATGATTTTGTAGGTGCACATTTTAAGAATAGAGAAAGTACAAAACAAAAACTGAAAGGTTACTCCACAAGGAAAGATTCATCAGGCTGTGGCTCCTATCGCAAGAATAGAAAAGACAGAGTAGCGACCTATGCAGGAAATGACAATAATGAATGGATTTGATAGGGCAGATGTAGAAAAGGTGATTGGGATTTTACTGGCAGGGGCTAGCTAATTCATGATGTTAAATCAGAATGTTGGTTTGGAACCTCTGGAGGCAACAAAGTGATACCAGGTTTCAGCCTTCAGTTAATGACAGGAGACCAGCTGTCTGCGATGTCAGCTCAGTCAAAGGACCCATCCACTACAGCCTCAACAGCACAACCAATAGGAAAGACCACTGCTGAGGCTGCATGAAGTTTGACTTGACTCTCCCATTTTGATGCAACTCTGAGGAGCACAGGAAATCAGGTAGGATATGGTTGTTAGAGAGTAATCCTTACAGTGGAGGAGGCAAGCTTGCAGTGTTGACTTTTGTCACCTGGCTTCCCTTCATCTGGGACATGGAGACTCCAAATGGAACTCTCCCCATCATCCACCCTCCACCAAGGAAGTTGCAGAGAAGTTGACTTCATGCCTCAGTAAAATGCCAGCCATCCAGGACAATGGGCATCAATTAATCACTTTAATTGACAATCTGTTGACACTCGGAAGACTTTTAAACTTGTCTACTGGTGTTAAAGAGATTTCCATGTAAATTGCTTATTAATTGGCAACAGGGTGATTCAGTGGTGGGGGACAGATAACAACAACTGATTTGGAAGTAGAGAAAAAGAACTTTCGGTTGTGTTTGAAAGTACTTCTGGATATCAGAGAAAGAAAATTGCCCGATGGCAGGATTGCATCAAGGACTTTCTAGGTTCTCCTAGGAATGATTGGACAAGGGGTAAAAGGTTATCATGGGTAGATGGGAGTGTAGATTGGAAGTCACAATCTGATGAGCCATGATCTGATGAAAGGTGGAAAAGGCTTCGGGGATCGAATAGCCAACTTGTTCCTTGTTTGTATGGTCATATGTAAACCTCTGTTCCTTCGCTTGTCACCAATGCCTGGTAAAATAATGCCCATGTTCCTTAACTGGGGACCCAACATAATGGGCAATAATTTAAGATTATAGTCAATAAATCCCCAAGGGAATACAAGAGAAACTTCTTTAAGAATGGTTACCATGTTTAGATTTTGTGTCATAGGGAATAATTCATACATTGTAAATGCAATATAGAAAATGTTTTAAAAACCCATGAGGGAGAAAGAAATAGAAGGTTATGCTAATAGGATTATGTAAAGTGAGAGGGAGGAGGCTAAGAATAAACATCGGCTTGGACGCTTTGCATCAGAAGTCTTGAGCCTGTGCTGTAGATTCTACATAAAGTAATCTGAGGGGCTGTCTGTCCCAGTGCTCATCATTGTCCCACGCACAGACTTATTTTACATAATTACTTCTAACTAAATTGGAAATTTGTGGCAACTTGGGAAACAGAGAAATAGAGTTGATTATGAGTATTTTTCAGTCCAGGCTAGAGAACCGAGAGATGTTGAACTGAGATTCTCTTACACTATAATTGACAGGAAAGTACAATTAAATCATGATGAGTTTACATAAATTATTTCCACTCTAGATATGAATCTGGAATTTTCCTCAAAAAAAGACCAAAAGAGGTAAGAGATGTAAAGTTTTGTAGTGAGGAATTGTGTACACCTTTACACCTATGAGAAAAATATGTTAGGCAGACAACAGACAGAAAATAATCTGTTCAAAATATCCACATAAATTGATGTCAAGCAGCTATTCATTTTATGGTTTTTTAAATACTGTTTAAACTTACTAATTAAATATTTTGTATGAGTAAGTTGGTTATTTGGTTCACCATTGATTAAAGATGTTTGAAACAGTTCTATACAGTTTTGACGGGAACAGTATCACTGGAGGATGTCTCTGGAATGCGTTTGGCACTTGGGTTCATGAAACTTTGACTGACCAGATTAAGTGGACAATGCTTGGCGTTGTACTCCAGTGAGCAGTCCCCATTGTGTGAATTGGTCCTGTTGCAAAAAGGCACTGCTTATAAAATATATCATTCTGCAGACAATTTTAAAAAAAAATTCTTGAACTGTGGGAATCACTAATAAAGTTGATATATATTGTCTGTGCCCATTCTCCCTGAAAAAATGATGATGAGGGATATCCCTCTTAAATCACTGAAAGTGCCTTGATACAAATGCTAGTCCACTTCAGGAGACAGGTAGGCTATTAACTACATTGGTGCAAGTGACTTGGAGTTCTATATGGACCAGTCCAGATAGCTTTCTTTCCTAAAGGACATTATCAAACTGGTTGGATTTCTAGAAAAATATCAGCTTCATAGTAATTTTTACTGTTACAATCTTGATACATCACTGTCTACAAATTGACTGGCTGTACTTCAGTATCCAAAGTCTGGCTGTCTTTGTGGATCTGTGACTGCTCTCAATAACATAATTTCAACTCTCATCAACTCAACCATTTGCTGCTTGCTGTCTTTTCTTAAACTGATGTATGAAGGTCCCTGTTTAACATATTTTCAACTCCTTAACTTCCCCTTCCTTAGAAATTTGTTCTTAACAATTGTCAAATGTGAGCGTGGGTTTATTTGCAAGTAGTAGTCGTGCCTCTGAAATGAGTGAGTCATCTAGGAATATATAAATGTGCTAATTCAAATGGTTGACTTTGTAAAGATCACCATGAATATGTGAGAGCAGATAGTTTGGTGTGAAAAATATAGCAGTAGGAAGTTAGCTGAAAAGTGCAAAAATGTTCCGTGGTACCTTTGTTTTTTTTGCACATCTGCTGTCATTGTTACTTCAATTTTATTTGAAGCTATCTGAACATGAACTTTTTAAATAGTAACAAATGATGAAAAACAGACATCCAGGCCTTGTGTAATGTAAATCTATTTATACACATTACTGCCTTTTGCTGTTTGAGTTCAAATATCTCTTGACATCAGAAAGCGTCTTGGAAAAATTAACAACAGCGAAATTCACAACTGACCTTGGAGGAACCTTTGTGGGAGAGCTTACGGCACAGGAACAGTTAAGTACATAGTTTTTAAGTGTAACCTTGCTGTAAATCCACAATAGTGAGTAGAGTGGGTTATTTCTTGATGCGATCTGTTTTTTGATTAAATATTAAAAATATAAACCATAAGCACTAATCTGGAGCAGTGTTTTTTTTTAGAACAATAAGATGGTGGTATTTTCTGGGACTGTAGATTGTAAAGGTTCAAAAATGGCCTTTAGTAGAGTGATATGCTCTTCCTGTCAGATGTGGGAGTTTAGGGAGAGTTTCCAAGTTATTGATGATTATGTCTGCAGGAAGTGCCTTTGGTTGCAAATCCTATCAGATCACAGGGATTAGTTGGAGAGGCAGTTAGAGGCAATAAGGAATTCACAGGAACTAGGGATTGTGATGGATGGCAGTTATAGGAAGGGAGTAAAGCTGCAGATACAGTCACATGCATGGGTTAACTCCAGGATAGATAGGTGAGGGAGGCAGGTACTGCAGGAGTCTCCTATGGCTATTCCCATTTCAAACAAGTATGCTTTTTTGGAAAATGTAGCGTGTGATGGACTCTCAGGGGAATGTAGTACAAACAGCCAAGTATAAGGTACTGAGAATGGCTCTCATGTAGTGAGGGGTATGTCAGGTTCCAAGCGATCGATTTTGATAAGGGACTGTCTAATCAGATTCACTGACAGACATTTCTGTGGCTGTACACAGAAATGTACACATTGAAAGGGAAAAGGTTGAGATTCTGAAGGGAGAATACAGAAAGTTAGGTAAGAAATTAAAAAGGAGGTCCTCAAAGATAGTAATATCTGGATTACTCCTAGCGCTGCGAGCTAGTGAGGGTAGGAATAGGAGGATTGATCAGATGAATGTGTGGCTGAGGAGCTGGGGCAGGGGAGAAGGCTTCACATTTTTGGATCATTGGATTCTCTTCTGGGGTAGAAGTGACCTGTACAAGAACTGGAAGGGGACTAATATACTGGCAGGCTGATTTGCTAGAGCTGGTCAGGAGGATTTAAACTAGTAAGGTGGGAGACCCAGGGAGATAGTGAGGAAAAAGATCAATCTGAGATTGGTGCAGTTGGAAAAAGGAGAAAGTCAAACAATCAGACAAAAGTGCAGCAGGTCAGGCAGCATCCAAGGAGCAGGAGAATCGACATTTCGGGCACGAGCCCTTCTTCACAAGGGCTTCCTGAAGAAGGGCTCATGCCCAAAACGTCAATTCTCCTGCTCCTTGGATGCTGCCTGACCTGCTGCACTTTTCCAGCAACACATTCTTAGCTCTGATCTCCAGCACCTGCAATCCTCACTTTCTCCTCAAACAATCAAACAAGGCAAGAACAAAGCAGAGAACAAGGTAGGACTAATAAATTAAACTGCATTTATTTCAATGCAAGAGGCCTAACAGGGAAGGCAGATGAACTCAAGGCATGGTTAGGAACATGGGACTGGGATATCATAGCAATTACAGAGTCATGGCTCAGGGATGGACAGGATTGGCAGCTTAATGTTCCAGGATACACATGCTATAGGAAGGATCGAAAGGGGGGCAAGGAAAGAGGGGGAGTGATGTTTTTGATAAGGGATAGCATTACAGTTGTACTTAGGGAGGATATTCCTTGGAATAGATCCAGGGGAGTTATTTGGATGGAACTGAGAAACAAGAAAGGGGTTTTATTACAGATCCCCCAGTAGTCAGAGGGAAATTGAGAAACAAATTTGTAAGGAGATCTCAGTTATCTGTAAGAATAATAGGGTGGTTATGGTCAGGGATTTTAACTTTCCAAACATAGACTAGAACTGTCATAGTGTTAAGGGTTTAGATGGAGAGGAATTTAAGTGTGTACAAGAAAATTTTCTGTTTCAGTACTTGAATGTACCTAATAGAGAAGGTACAAAACTTGTAACTGAGGTGTCAGTGGGGAGCACTTTGGGGCCAGTGACCAAAGTCCATGGAAGTGCCCATCAGTCAGTAATTCAAAGGCAGCTTCTGATACCAGTCCAGGGCACTGACCATAGTCAGGCATCTGGCCAGGGTATTCTTAATCACTGGGCCTGTGCCTCTGCCATCTGGGGAGGAAGGAAACTTCTAACAAAACAAAGAACAATGCAGCACAGGAACAGGCCCTTCAGCCCATCAAGACTACAAGAACCTATTTGTGTGTATTGGGAGCTCCAAGACTAGGGTGGAGGGAGAATGATAATTGTGAAATGAGGGGCAACTGGATTTGTAAAGGGGGAGAGTATAGTAAAGAATGGAAGAGAATGGCATCATACAGGAGAAGGGGTTTATACATAGTCAGGGGCACAGTGGCCTTAAGGGAGTATCAGTGTAGGACCACACCTGGCATGGTCACCTCAAATGCCAGGCGCTGGGCAAGTGCAGGTTCTGTAGGTGGGTTGGGCGAGGATCTGGGGATGTGTGAAGCTTGTGGAGTTTCTACAAAGAACTATCAAGATGAAGAGTTGGTCGAGGAGTGTTCACTATTACCTTTTATCGTGCTGAACATGAAAGTACATAACAGGGAAATAGGTGGCTGTGATTACACCTGCAGTGTGCACGATAAATGCTTTGATAGTGAGGGAAGGGGCCTCAAGACCTTTATGTGAGGGCCTTTAAGGGAAATGACAATACACACAGACCCGTGTACTGAACAGGATACAGATTGTAGGTCAAACAAAAGGCATTCACTCCATTTGCACCATATGGTTCTCTGCTGCAGACATAGGTGACCACTTCATTCACACCAACATTTTTGGACACAGAAACTAGTGTATGAATAGGGATATTTAACTATGAGGGGCAATGGAATTGAAAGAATCAATTGCCCTACACTGTATGCATGTTCCTCTTCCTTCCACATTGTACATTGACGTGAAGAGATTGCTTCGTGGGACACCCTGTATGGACATGAAATTAGGTGTAATACTAGCTTGTATTACATTTGGGACTACAGAGACACACAACCAAATGGATATAGTAGAAAAGCAACAAAGTTATACATGTGTGATGTCACCCATGACACCAACGTTCCCTCTCAAGATTGTTTTCTCAACCCCTCTCCACCGCCCCAAGTATAGTTATGACTCACTGAGGCGGAGTGCTGGAAATTGAACTCCACTATTTCTAGAGTGGAGTTACATATTTTATAAAGTGCACAAGGTTTGCAATTTACATTGATGGAAAGCAGGGACAAGGATTCTGCACTGAACATGAATTGCTATTTATTGCAAGTAATTCCAAGTAAACAGTTATAAACCAACGGTACATAATATTACTAATTAAAACTCTGATCTGCTTATAAACTCCCCCTTAAACATACACAAACAGACAGGGAAAATAAGTTAGGGTAGAAGGGAAGCACTGGAAAAACAATTTGGTTATCATCATTCCCAGGTTGTATTGTTGAGATGAACTTTGAGTTTGCTGCTTGCTAGCACATTGTTTCAGTTGTCTTTCTCTGGAGGCTTCCATTGGTTGGCAAGAGACACAAAGTGACAGGTTCACTTATAGAAAATCTTTGACAAATCAGTTAAAAATCACAGTTCACAACAACTGCAGCAGGAAAGAGAAACTGGTTTTCTTCAGCTTTAAAATTTTGTCTGTGAGGAACACAGAGATTACTCTTGAACTGGGAAAAAATGAACATTTCTCTCTCTCCCTGTAACTTGTTCCCATCTCCTAGTTGTTCAGTTATCTGAGAACCAATCACAGTTGTTGATAGGCTCAACAAGGTCTCTGACACTGATAACTGGTCACTAGTCCATGGACCAATCAATTCCTTATTGCCAACAAAAGCTGCATCTGTACACCCCTTGGTTTGAAGTTGTCTGCAACTCAGTCTTCACTGTTCAAATAATTGTTTTTATGATGCTTGCATGGGTGTCAGATGACTTGCTTTCAAAATATACAGCTACTCTTTAAAACAATGGTTTTAAAAATAGCTCTTCTAATTTCAGTCTAGGGATTTTAAAAAATGCACAAAATATAAAGACATGGTCCTACACTATGGGCAGCATGGTGGCTCAGTGATTAGTACTGCTGCCTCACAGTGCCAGGGACCCAGGTGACTGCCTGTATGCAGTTTGCATGTTCTCCCCATATCGGTGTGGGTTTCCTCCCACAGCTCAAAGATGTACAGATTTGGTGGATTATCCATGCTAAATTGCCCATAGTGGCCAGAGATGTGTAGATTAGGTGGATTAGCCATGGGAAATGCAGAGTTATGGGGATGAGGTGAGGGACTTAGTCTGGGTGGGATGCTCTTTGGAGGGCCAGTGCAGACTTGATGGACTTAATGACCTCTTTCCGCACCATAGGGATTCAATGTCTTAGTGTGGTCCCAGGTTTCTCATGTTGGTAGTGGGGGCACTTTGGCCCTTAAGATTTGTTGGGAGAGCCTGGGGCGGCTTGCTGGTTGACTCTCCTTGGTGTGGACGTACAAGGATCACTGGGGATTGGGAGCAGGCACAAACGTCCTAGTTGTTTGACTGCATTAACTGGCACAGCAAGGCAAGGCAGGGCAAGGCATGGATGGTGGGCATGCAGGGAGATGCTAAGTGAATGAGCACTAAGAGAGCTAGCAAGCAGCCTGAGGTGGTGCTGGTCCAGTCCTTCAGCTATGTGCCTGTCCTTGTATGTAAAGTGTCTCTCCAGCAGCCTTTCAATGCTCGATGCTATGTATCCTGCAATGCAGATCTGTGATTCCAGAGTGGCCTGCCAGGTATTGGAGGCATGCCAGTTTGGTCATCTCTGGTAATTTCCTGGCTGGAAGGTTCCATCACTGCCCAAGTTTTTCTGCATGCCTTTTCATCACCGTCTGGGAGATTTCCAAGTATCCTTGGACCACCTCACATTGGGTCATAGAGGAGAATCATAGGATCCGTATAGTGCAGATAGAGGCCATTTGCCCCATCAGGTCTGCACCGAAGAGCACCCCACCCTATCCCTGTAACCCCATATTTACCACAGTTAACCCACCCAGCCTGCACACTACAGGGCAATTAGCATAGCCAATCCACCGAACCTGAACATCTTTGGCTCACAAAGATCATTCTCAGAACTTGGGCATGTAATCTAATGTGAAGACTTCCACCTTCTGTTTGAGATTTTTTTAATCAAAATGTTAAAATGCTAAGATACACCTCTGGAACAGGTGGGACTTGAACCCAGATTTTCTGGCTTAGAGGTAGGGATACTGCCATTGCACCACAAGATTCCCTCACCTCCTATTCTTCATATTGAAGGCTTTTATTCCTATTTTCCTGGTTCTGTTAGGTTTACTCTGCATATCAATAACCCAGGCAGTTCAAACAAGACGATATACCCAAAGGTCTTTGTTAAAGCAAAGTATGCTACAAAAAACACTGCAAAACTCTTACCTGTGTAATACTAGCAATCACAAGTGAACTGTTTCTGGTGGACTTGACCAAGGATTAGACTAAAACAGGTGATCAGTCCACTCCATCTCAATGCCCAATTGCTGGTCAGATGACCTCCTTAGCTAGCTAACTATCACTCTGAAGTAGACAGGCAGGAGGATCGAAGAACACAACAAGCCAGGCAGCATCAGGAGGTACAGAAGTCGACATTTCGGGTGTAACCCTTCTTCAGGTTACACCAGAAACATCAACTTCTCCACCTCCTGATATTACTTGGCTTGCTGTGTTCTTCCAACCTCCTGTCTGTCTACTTTGGATTCCAGTTTTTATGTCTCTAACTATTGCTCTGAGACAAGTTCTTTACTCTTTTTCTCAGATAGACGGGCTGTGCATCAGAATTTTGATACTGTCCAATTTCCAATGTTTTGATCAGTGACCACCGACAAACATCGCAAAATGTCATGTTTTCCACAGCTAGTTTAATCAACTACTCATTAAGACTTGCTCTTTTCCCCTGGAATAAGGCTTCTATCTTGGTTTTAATGAACTCTCACCTTAGCTTTAGCTCAGTCACTCTGTTGCCACCTTTACATCATCCAGTCAACTATAAGATATAAACACCGTACAAGTTTCCAAGATCAAGCACTTTCTGACAAATAGTCCACATTGTCATATATAATTCACAGTGTCTGTTTTGAAACCAAAACTCTAGCCTTTCAGAGTTACTGTGACAGTTCAGTCCGTCACTACTGAGTTTAAAATACTAAATTAAACATACATGTATTCCTTCAGAAACAGTAAGACCGATGGCCTTTCTAATCATTAGGTTATAACCTGACCACTAACTTTTCAATATAACATGATTATTTGTTCATTTTGGCTGATTCAACAAATTTTATATTTTAACAACTACAATATTTCCTAATCAGTCTGTTCAGAGATGTTATTATACACTTTTGGAGCAGGTGGGACTTGAACCCACCTCCTGGCCCAGACGTAGGGACACTATCAGTGCAGCACAGGAGCCCTATGTTTTTTTTCACCTGACCACCTTATGTTCTGGATATTTTTAACAAACATGTTTAGATGGTTAAAAATCACACAACACCAGGTTATAGTCCAGCAGGTTTAATTGGAAGCACACTAGCTTTCGGAGCGACGCTCCTTCATCAGGTGGTAGTGGAGGGCTCAATCCTAACACACAGAATTTATAGCAAAAATTTGCAGTGTGATGTAACTGAAATTATTCATTGAAAAGTTGATTGTTAAGCCTTTCATCTGTTAGAATACAGTGATACTTTCACTTCTTTCATGTGTAAATTACAAAACCTTTTTTTATATAAAGTTGCATTCTTGGGTTAGCTGTTAACAAAGGTGATAGCTAGACAATATGTTGTCATATGTTGACAACATATTGTCTAGCTATCACCATTGTTAACAGCTAACCTGAGAATACAACTTTATATAAAAAAAGGTTTTGTGATTTACACATGAAAGAAGTGAAACTATCACTGTATTCTTCTAACAGATGAAAGGCTTAACAGACAATCAATTTTTCAATGTATAATTTCAGTTACATCACACTGTAAATTTTTGCTATAAATTCTGTGTGTTAGGATTGAGCCCTTCACTACCACCTGATGAAGGAGTGTCGCTTCGAAAGCTAGTGCGCTTCCAATTAAACCTGTTGGACTATAACCTGGTGTTGTGTGATTTTTAACTTTGTACACCCCAGTCCAACACCGGCATCTCCAAATCATGTTCAGATGGGTAATGATATGTGTGGAACAGATGGGACTTGAACCCAGGCTTCCTGGTTCAGAGGTATGGAACATTACCACTATGCAACCAGGACCCCACACTCCTCATCTTCTGTTCTTAAAAGTGTCCCTTGATTAGTTTCAGGGGTTGCCACACTTGGTGCCTGTAAATGTATTGAAGTGGAATAAAACTGGTGGTCTCATTAGCTGAGCCCCCTGGTGGCAAACAGAAGATAATTCAGTTCTTGCCAATAGTCATCATAGATTCCTAACAGCATGGAAGCAGGTCATTCAGCCCATCAAATTCATACTGACTTTCCAAAGAGCATCCCACCCTGATCCACCCTGTACCCTGACATTTCCCACCTAATCCACCTAACTTGCACATCTATGGACATAGTGGAAGGAAACCCACAAAGACACAGGGAGAATCAAACCCAGGATCCTGGTGCTGTGAGGCAACAGTGCTAACCACTAAGCCATCGGGCCACCCATCATGGTGGGGGGGGGGGTGGGTGTTGGAGCCAATGACCATTTGTCGTGATCATTACTTCTGGGTCTGAGGGTACGATATATGACTGCGGGTGATAAACTGGTGGGTCACATGCACCTCTGACATCCTGAACAATTTTGGACATGGCATTTGACCCTTGATCCAATTGGATCTCGGTAGGGAGATTATAAGAGGAGAATTGGGTCAAGTCCCTCACGCTGTTTCTGTCATATGGTCATCAGGGGAACAGCCTCTCGGGGTGGAGTAGCCACATCCGTGATGGTAAGAATGGTATCCCTGTTTTGCTTTGGGCAGGGAACCCACACAGTAGACCCCACTTTGCAAGCACAGGAATCGTTGGTGCAAGTCCTATTTTAGGTCTTGCAGGTTCTACAAAACCTCCCAAAGTCCTTATGTGCAGCTGTGGCCAGTAAAAATGTTGGCCAGTGTGGGCCTGGGTTTTCTAATTACTGACATGCCCAGCCATCGGAATCTTACAAGCTAGCTACAATAATTCCCTGTGGGATTTCAGCATCACCCCACTACCTGGTGAATCACAGTCCACTCCTTGTCTGAAGGACTGTCATAACATTCAGGGTTTATTTCTGCCTCAGTTTCAGTGTGATCAACCTGTGCTTGTTGGACAGCTAATGACAAAGTTCTATTTATTACCTCCCTGAGCTTCCTAGATTCCTGAAAAATGTTTTGGATGACCAGGCAGGAAGGTTTCCTCTTTGCTGTGCCATCTCAGCCTTTAATGATTGAGCTTGTCTGGTTATCGACCATGTGACCACATATTCAGGGAAATTTCTCCCTTACATCAATAAGCTTTCTTAGACTCCATTGGGATGCTATTATCTTGGATCCCACCAGATGATTGTTGAGGACCAGGTTGACCCTGCTCATGGGCTGAGACAGAAGAGTTCTGAAGAACACTCATACCAGACTTGAAACATTAACTCTGTTTCTTTCTCCACAGATGCTGCCAGATCTACTGTGTTTCTCTAGCGTTCTCTACATTTGTTTCAGATTTCCAGCATCTGCAGTATTTTGATTTTATTGGATGTTGAGACAACTTCCAACTCAACTTCAGAAGTAACCCACTTGTTTTTACAGATTTCTTATTTTTTTTCTAAATATATTTTTTCAGGACTTCAAGCCCTTATTTAATTTTATTCATGATTTGAACAGATAATTTACACTCAATAAATCAAGTCAAAATTAATTTGTAGCAACCACAATGTGTAGGTATGGAGTCATCAGAAACCCAATATAGTAAACAAAATTAATCTTGAGATTTAAGAAAAAATGCTGTAAATAGTGGAAAAATGGAAGCATACAGTAAATCAACTATCTTCTGAAAAAGGCGAAAAGGAAGTTAATGTCTCAGTGTGAATTTATTTTTCAAGGGCCAAATGCTGGCAAATAGGAATAGATTAATTTAGGATATCTGGTCCACATGGACGAGTTGGACTAATCGGTCTGTTTCCATATTGTACCACTCTATGATTGGTATCTATCTTTTTACACTTTCCAAATCTTCATAGACATCTTGATATTGTTCCTGGGCACTAGATGGTGGGATTAACAGGAGTAAATAAAGTTACATTTGGAAAAATTGGATGTATTTGCATATGATTGGGGATTGAGGCCAGGAGACATTTTTCACTGGAGCGTAGGAGTTTGAGAGGTGACCTTATAAAATCATGAGGGGTATGGATAGGGTTAATGTCGGTGTCTTTCCTCTAGTTTGAGGGATTTCAATATAAGGGGGCATATTTTTAAGGAGAGAGGGGAGAGAGATTTAAAAAAAGACATTGAGGGGCAATTTCTTTTACACAGAGAGTGGTTCGTATGTGGAATGAACTTCCTGAAGTAGTAGTAGATGTGGGCAGTTACAACATTTAAAAGACATGGATAAGTACAAGTAGGAAAGGTTTGAAGGGGTTTAAGCCAAACGCAGACAGGTGGGACTTGTTTAGTTTTTTTCCCCTTTTTTTCTTATTCTTCTTTACTCACATACTACCACCTAACTGCGGTAGTGCTTACATTTTCCCCAGCACCCATGTTGTGTGTGCAGGTGTGAGACACAGTGAAAGACAACAGGTGTACAAATCTTTATTCAATTTCCACCACCAGGAAGAAAGGAAACACCGGACAGGCCAGTGACAAGCAGTGCCCTTCACATCAAAGGGCAATGCTACGTGATCAAACAGTGAAGGGGAGGGCAGGGATTAAATCAAATTAGAGTTGGAGGGGAAAGTAATACACTCCACTCCCTGCAGGGCCCATCTCTCCTGAACAGCTTGGGGGAGCTGGTAGACACCAACCCTCCTTTTCCAGAGACAACCAGGCTCGGACGTAGCCACGGAAGAGGGGCAGGCAGTCAGCCATAACGACCCCCTCCACGGCCCGCTACCTGGACCTGTTTATGGCCAGTTTGGCCGCAACTTGTTTAGTTTGGGATTATATACAGCATGGATTGTTTGGACCGAAGGGTCTGTTTCCATGCTGTTTGACTCAATGAGGAGAGAGGAATGTGAGGTAAGAAGAAAATGAGGGAGGAAATTGAGACTGCATTGGGAATGTATTTTTTTTTTATACTAGTGGAGAAATTGAAGGAGAAACATGGTCATAAGCCTATACATCCTGCTCAAGGCCCACCCATTTGCCTGCTTTTCGTTTCTCTCTCCTTACATATCACTGCCCCAGCCCCTTGCACTCCCTCTTCTGCTTCTTGCACATCTCCAAAACTTTTCTTCCTTTTGTTTCTCACTTTGTTCATTTTCTTATTTTCTCCTAGCCTTTATCTCCTCTGTTTCCCCACTTTTCCCTCAGTCTCCCTCACACTTGCCCATAATTTGTAGAAAGCCAGGACATTTTGTTTAAAACAGCTTATTGTATTTCACATACAGCTGAACTGAATTGAATGACTTTCATTGTCACATGTAGTCAAATGAGAACAGTGAAATGTTTGCATGTCACCACTTACGGTGCCATCTTAGGTACAAGGTACAGATCCTTCAGTACAAGTTCTTAGGAAACAAAAATAGAAAAATAAAGAAATCTGTATTAGCACCTTGATGGCAACCTGGTTCAAATTGACAAATATGAGCGTATCGAGGTTTGATCACATTAGAGCTCTGTTCCTTTATCTCACCTATGGACTCTTCATCCATCTAATCTACCAACTTCCCAATCAGTGAATTTTTTTTTGGCCACTCAGCACAATTTTATTCCAATTAACTAGAACCTCATTTAACTTAATATACTGTTCCCTCGCCCTGAAATCAAATCTTTTTTTTCTATCTCCCATAATCATTACCTCAAGTTCTTTTCTACAGTGGCATCTCCATCAAACCAATTCTCACTGAACCTCTAACCACCCAATTTCCATTCCTAGCTCCAATGTCAACTGGTATTATTGTTGTTGCTCTCTCCTCAGTTCTGTTTCTCTCATAGATCTAATTGTTATCACTGTTTCTCTCTTTGCAGGTACTGTCAGACTTGCTTAGTGTTTCCTGTGTGTGTCACCAGCAGTTACTGCCCGTCCCTAATTGCTCTTGAGAAAGTGGTGATCAGTTGCCTTCTTAAAGTGTGGCAGACCACATATTGTCAGTAAAACCACAATGCTAAGTTGGTAGCAGTTTGATACAACTACGTGACCTGCTAAACCAGTTCAGAAAGTGGATATCAGTGAGCCATTTTGCTAAAGACGTTGAGTAGGACAGGCTTGGTAAAGACGACCGACTTAACACCACATTTTTTACAAACCCACCGACTCCCACAGCTACCTGGATTACACCTCTTCTCACCCTACCTCCTGCAAAAATGCCATCCCGTATTCCCAATTCCTCCACCTCCGCCGTATCTGCTCCCAGGAGGACCAGTTCCACCACAGAACACACCAGATGGCCTCCTTCTTTAGAGACCGCAATTTCCCTTCCCACGTGGTTAAAGATATCCTCCAACGCATGTTGTCCACATCCCGCCCCTCCGCCGTCAGACCCCACCCCTCCAACCATAACAAGGACAGAATGCCCCTGGTGCTCACCTTCCACCCTACCAACCTTCGCATAAACCAAATCATCTGACAACATTTCCGCCACCTCCAAACGGACCCCACCACCAGGGATATATTTCCCTCCCCACCCCTTTCCGCAAAGACCGTTCCCTCCATGACTACCTGGTCAGGTCCACGCCCCCCTACAACCCACCCTCCCGTCCTGGCAGGTTCCCTGCTACCGCAGGAACTGCAAAACCTGCGCCCACACCTCCATCCAAGGCCCCAAAGGAGCCTTCCACATCCATCAGAAGTTTTACCTGCACATCCACCAAAATCATTTATTGTATCTGTTGCTCCCGATGCGGTCTCCTCTACATTGGCGAGACTGGACGCCTGCTAGCAGAGCGCTTTAGGGAACATCTCTGGGACACCCACGCCAATCAACCACACCGCCCTGTGGCCCAACATTTCAACTCCCCTTCCCACTCAGCCAAGGACATGGAGGTCCTGGGCCTCCTTCACCGTCGCTCCCTCACCACCCGCGCCCAGAGGAAGAACGCCTCATCTTCCACCTCGGAACACTTCAACCCCAGGGCATCAATGTGGACTTCACCAGTTTCCTCATTTCCCCTTCCCTCACCTCACTCCAGTTCCAAACTTCCAGCTCAGCACTGTCCCCATGACTTGTCATACCTGCCTATCTTCCTTCCCACCTATCCACTCCACCCTCCTCTCTGATTTATCATCTTCATCCCCACCCCCATTCACCAATTGTACTCTTTGCTACCTTCCCCCACCCTCCTCCCTGATCTATCACCTCCATTCACCAATTGTACTCTATGCTACTTTCTCCCCACCCCCCACTCATTTATCTCTCCACCCTGCAGGCACTCTGCCTCTATTCCTGAAATGCTTTTGCCCGAAACGTCGATTTTCCTGCTCCTCAGATGCCGCCTGAACTGCTGTGCTTTTCCAGCACCACTCTAATCTAGAAACACAGTAATCAGCCTGCTGTAAAGCCATTAGTGAACTAGATAGGTGTTTTTGTGATTTAATGATAGTCCCTTGGTCACTATCACTGAGACTAAATCCCCAGTTATATTTTCTCCTCAACCTTTTTTTAAAAATTCATTTATGGGATGTGGACATCACTGGATGGACCAGCATTTACTACCCAACATTAATTGCCCAAAGGACAATTAGAGTCTACCACATTGCTGCAGGTATGGAATCATATGTAGGCCAGATCAGGTAGGGACCCTACAGGACATAAGTAACCAGATGTGTTTTTCCAACAATTGGCAATGGTTTTGTGGTCATTAAATTTTTATTTCCAGATTATTATTGAATTCAAATTCCACGATTCTCCATGGCAGGATTTGAACCCAGTTCCTAGAACATTACCTGAGTCTCTGGACTAATAGGTCTAGAGATAATACCACGAGACCATCACTCCTTTCACTGCTGAGGGGTTCAACCATCTGTTTTTAGGCTGCCAATCAAGACCAGCAAACTTGTGACACAAAGTCAGAACAAGGTTCCTCACTTTGTTATGTTTCCAGGTGGGATACCCAAATCATTAAGCTCCCGGGCCAGGAGGGATGGACTGGCTCCCCTTCCTTATTCACCCACCTCCTCAGTTGGTTGCACCAAGATTAATTTTAAAATGGATCCCTTCCCTCGTGAATATCTTTCTCCCAGACCAAAATGAATTTGTTTTAAATGGAACAAATTCAAGTAGATTTTTTTGAGTTAACAGAGTTTTGAAATGACTAACCACAAAAATAATTAATATCACAACACAGATGAGAAATAAGAGGTGAGCCCACAAAGGTAAAAGTTAAAAAATAAGCTATACACATCAGTCGTTGAATTGGTTGCAAAGAACAGATAGTTGAACATTTCAGTGATTGGAGTGGGTTACTAGTTATATCAACATTGGTTTCACAATCTTTATTTTTGCAGCTTAAGATTTTGTTGTTTTGATGCCTTTCCTCTATGATCAAATTCCAGCATTCACAGAGAGATACTGCCCTTTTACTATCCTGTTTTCTTTTGTCTGGCTTGCTAGCTAATTTACTTCTGGCACTCAAGAGTAAGCTTTAAGAAAGCTATTGGAATAATGTTTATGGAATGTATTCTTTTCATCTCTCTTTTTCTGATCTCCTATTCCACTCACCATCCACAAATTACACATCTAACAGACTTGATGTGGGCATTATTACTGGGTCAGTGACCATCCATCAACACTTGAACTGTGACAGATGAAACATGACAAATTTTATTTGAGATATTAATTCTGTATTCAACTTGGTTAATAAATGGGATGTTTTGAGGAACTAAGTTGACAATTATATTCACCCTGTCAATATTCTACTGGCTCTGGCTCCAGTACCAAAAAAGTGTATGTTCACTTAGATCAACTGGAATCGAATAAGTTTTGCCTGTGCAATCTATAAAATGCTTTAATTGTGCCAGATTACAGAGGAGTAAGTGCTTGATGTCTTGAAACGGATAAAGGTGGATAAATCCCAGGACCTGATCAGGTGTACCCGAGAATTCTGTGGGAAGCTAGAGAAGTGATTGCTGAGCCTCTTGCTGAGATATTTGTATCATCGATAGTCACAGGTGAGGGGCCAGAAGACTGAAGGTTGGCAAATGTGGTGCCACTGTTTAAGAAGGGCGGTAAGGACAAGCCAGGGAACTAGAGACCAGTGAGCCTGACCTCGGTGGTGGGCAAGTTGTTGGAGGGAATCCTGAGGGACAGGATGTACATTTATTTGGAAAGGCAAGGACTGATTAGGGATAGTCAACATGGCTTTGTGCATGGGAAATCATGTCTCACAAACTTGATTGAGTTTTTTGAAGTAACAAAGAGGATTGATGAGGGCAGAGCGGTAGATGTGATCTATATGTATTTCAGTAAGGCGTTAGACAAGGTTCCCCATGGGAGACTGATTAGCAAGGTTAGATCTCATGGAATAGAGGGAGAACTAGCCATTTGGATACAGAGCTGGCTCAAAGGTAGAAGACAGAGGGTGGTGGTGGAGGGTTGTTTTTCAGACTGGAGGCCTGTGACCAGTGGAGTGCCACAAGGATCGGTGCTGGGTCTACTACTTTTTGTCATTTACATAAATTATTTGGATGCGAGCATAAGAGGTACAGTTAGTAAGTTTGCAGATGACACCAAAATTGGAGGTGTAGTGGACAGCGTAGAGGATTACCTCAGATTACAACAGGATCTTGACCAGATGGGCCAATGGGCTGAGAAGTAGCAGATGGAGTTTAATTCAGATAAATGTGAGGTGCTGCATTTTGAGAAAGCAAATCTTAGCAGGACTTATACACTTAATGGTAAGGTCCGAGAGAGTGTTGCTGAACAAAGAGACCTCGGAGTGCAGGTTCATAGCTCCTTGAAAGTGGAGTCGCAGGTAGATAGGATAGTGAAGATGATGTTTGTATTGCTTTCCTTTGTTGGTCAGAGTATTGAGTTGGGAGGTCATGTTGCGGCTGTACAGGAAATTGATTAGGCCACTGTTGTAATGTTGCGTTCAATTCTGGTCTCCTTCCTATTGGAAAGACGTTGTGAAACATGAAAGGGTTCAGAAAAGATTTACAAGGACGTTGCCAGGGTTGGAGGATTTGACCTATAGGGAGAGGCTGAGCAGGCTGGGGCTGTTTTCCCTGGAGTGTCGGAGGCTGAGGGGTGACCTTATAGAGATTTACAAAATTATGAGGGGCAAAGTCTGTTCCCTGGTGTCAGGAAGTCCAGAACTAGAGGGCATACGTTTAGGGTGTGAGAGGAAAGATATAAAAGAGACCTAAGTGGCAACTTTTTCACACAGAGGGTGGCACAGATATGGAATGAGCTGCCAGAGGAAGTGGTGAAGGCTGGTACAATTGGATGGGTATATGAATAGGAAAGGTTTGGAGGGATATGGGCCGGGTACTGGCAGGTGTGACTAGAGTGGGTTGGGATATCTGGTCGGTGTGGACGGGTTGGACTGAAGAGTCTGTTTCTATGCTGTACATCTCTATGACTCTATGTCACAACCAAAAAAGGCACTACCAGAGCTTTATCATAATCTGCTGACTGTAATTGTCCTCCCATTGCAACTTTCTTGTTGTGTTTGTACTGAACAAATGGTGATATTTATACTTCCAGGGCCCCTCCTAAATTGCACAATGGATTCAGTGTCGATGTAAGAGAAGGAACGTCTACTTGTAGATGGTGTACCTACGTACATTATGGAAGGTCTTGGTAAACATTGAAAGTTATTAAAGCAGTGTGAAAACTAATTGTAAACAAATGCAAGTCTGAAAAGGCAGGACAATGATATCTTTATACTAGTTGAGTTGAGCAGTTAATTCTAACCATTTCCAGATATACTTTCACCACTCTCCAAAAGCTGATAACCAGGATATAGGCAACATGCAGTAGCAAAGAAAACCCCGCTTCTCTTCCTCATCAGTGATTGGCAACATTGCCGTTGGAAATGGATCATTCTTTTACTGCTACTGAATTCAATTGAGGTTCCAATTACCAAAGTAGCTCACAGTTGAAAAAGCCAGCAAACCATAAAGTCTTTCAAGCTGCTGCAGTAATTGAGTTCAGTACAGCATCATCAGATTTCACACCCAATATGTGAGCTGGCAATCAGGGCATTATCAGTGCCATGAACTCACAAGCAGTTTGTTGATGAGAGAAAACCTGGAAACATTCACTAAGGGGTGGTGGATGTCTTTCTTACACCCTCTTTCCCCGATGGGGAATCTGGGCACCACACCTTAGGAGGGACCGAACAACCTTGAGGGAGTATTCTGTAGTTTATAAGAATGAAAGCTGGACTTGAGTTTTAGATTAGATTCCCTACAGTATGGAAACAGGCCCTTCGGCCCAACACGTCCACACTGACCCTCCGCAAAGAAGCCACCCAGACTCATTCTCCTATGCTATATTTAACCTCTATTTGCACATAACACTATTTGCAAAGCCAATTCATCTGACCTGCACATCTTTGGAATGTGGGAGGAAACTGGAGCACCCGGAAGAAACCCACACAGACAAAGGTAGAATGTGCAAACTCCACAGTTACCGGAAGTGGGAATTGAACCACGGGCCCTGGCGCTGTGAAGCATCAGTGCTAACCACTGAGCCACTTTGAGAAGAGATTATACAAATTATGCCTACTTTCTTTAAAATGGTAAGGGGGTGATCGGATGAAAATCTTCAAGGTAAAAACAAGGACTGCAGATGCTGGAAACCAGATTCTAGATTAGAGTGGTGCTGGTAAAGGACAGCAGTTCTGACAGCATCCCAGGAGCAGGAAAATTGACATTTTGGGCAAAAGCCCTTAAGGTATATTCCTGATGGAAGGGCTTTTGCCAGAAACGTTGATTTTCCTGCTCCTCAGATGCTGCCTGAACAGTTGTGCTTTACCAGCACCACTCTAACCCTGAAAACCTTCAAGATATTGAGGAGGAAAGACAGGGTAGATAAACTATTTCCATTGATTAAGAATTCTAGAACTAGGGGGCAGAGTCTAAAAGTCAGGACCAGACTGGTCGGGAGAAATATTAGGAAGCTTTTACCACAAAGGGTGATATGATGTAACCTTCACAAATGGCAGTGGATGATGGATCAGTTGTTAACTTTAAATCTGAGGGGGAAACTTTTGTTAAGCAAAAGGTATTAAAGGATGTTGGCCAACTGCAGATATTTGGAGTTAAGCCACAGATCAGCCATGGTCTAACTGAATGGTGAACGGGCTCAAGAGGCTGAATGGCTTGCCCCTATGCTCCTCCCCCAGACCCTGAGCAATGGTGATGCTTCTGGCACCAGCAGGAGAGGAGCCAGGAATTCCAGGGACTCAGGAGGGTAAAGATTGGCAAGTATGGGGACATACTGGGGCAAACATTATTTGAGGTGGTGGTGGTGAATTCGAGAATTGTTACTAGGGTGCAAACTGCCAAGTGACGGTTCAACATTGTTAGGGTGAGGGAAAACTGAGCATCATTGGAATTGAAAGGGTGGGGATGTGGGGCTAAACAACGTCAGACTAGTGGGAACGTTGGGCAGAATGAACATTTTTGGTGAAGTGGAGAAAATAATGGAAATAAGTGTCTACAAATTTAAATATTTCTTCCAGGTTATGATACCTTTTGGTGAATTCCGACCCACAAGGAAACAGATTCTAGTGTCCTATTAGTTACCTTACATGCCTTAGATATTTTCAAACACTTGGAGATTAATTTAGGGCAGCATACAAAGATTGAAAGAGTCTTCATGAACAAAAATGCTGCAAATTTAAAACTGAGTGTTTAACCTATGTTGCTCTTATTAAGATGAAAATTAAGCAAAGTGGAGCTGGTACTTCATATTAGCAGTCCACTACCTCTGCAATCCTTGTTAATTACACTCCGTCACAGAGATGAGATTTCTTTACCTAGAGAGTGGTGAGCCTATGGAATTCACTACCACAGAAAGCAATTTGAGGCGAAAACATCGTCTGATTTCAAGAAGGTGTTGGATATAGCATCTGTGACTAAATTGATACAAGAATATGGGGATGGGGGGGGGAGGAAAACAGAAGACAAAGAAAACAGGAACAGCCTATTGAGTTAATCAGCCATGATCATAATGACTGGTGGATCTGGCTTGAAAGGCTGCATGGCCTGCTTCTTAGTCCAATTTAAGCTTTTGTCTTAAAGAAAATTTCAGTCTGACAACAGTGGATTTGGGTTTATAGTTAGCAAATATCTTGGAGTGTCCTGAAGATAGTATGCACAATGTGGACTTTCATTTGTTGTACAGGAACATGCACTCAACAGAAAATGAGAAAGAATATTGAGTAAACAATACTGAAAGAAAGGAAATCTTTACAAAATTAAAGAGACAATTAAGCCATCGATTGTCTATTACACTAAAAGGCAAATAGATTTGGTACAATGTGACAAGAGGTGCCCTGCAGAGATCTGTATTGGGGCCTCAAATTATTCACAACATTCATTAATAACTTGGATAATCACTACAAATGTCAAAAATCCAAATTTACTGAAAATTGGGAAACATTGCAATGTTGACAACAGCATAAAATTATAACAGAATATTGATAGATCAGGTGAATAGGCAAAACTATGGATTAATTTAAATAAAGAAATGTAAGGTTACCCATTTTGGACCAAAAAAGGATAGATATGGATTTTTTTTTAAAAGGCACAAAGTTAGATGCAGTGGATGTGGGGGGGTTCAGGTGTGTTGCTCTTTAAAATGCCACAGATAGGCACACAACATAGTCAAGGCAGTTCATGGGATGCTGGCTTCCAAATCTAAAGGGGCTGGAGTTGAGGGGTGCAAATGTTATGCTGCAGTTATACAAAACCCTAGTTAGATCCCATTTTAGAGTATGTGGGCAGATCTGATTACCATATTAAATGTTACAGCAGATTCAACAGGCTAAACATGGTCTACTTCTGCTTGTATAAACCGACATGTGGAACAATTACTTTAACAGGCAGAATGTACAAAATAACTTACCCATTTACATTTGGAACAGAACAGCTGGTTGCTACTGGTTCCACTTTACTGCTTAAAAATGTGAAAAGTATCACCTTCAGTTCAGTCAGACAATTCATTAATGAAAATCACAGATGTCCTGTTTATGAAAAGCTAGCAAATTGGAGGCTTCCACATTTCAGAGACAGGGGAACCTAAATACATAGCAGATACTGCTCTTACAATTTAAATATACTATACAAAAAGACCAAGGGCATAGAAGAGGACAAGAGGAAAGAATTGAAATCAGAGGTGTAACACAGTAACGATGTGATTTCAATCTTTATAATCAGACCAGACAGATAATTACCAATTGTTTAATTGATAATAAAATGCATCAATTTTCATACAAAACCATTTAAAGTAAATCCAGCAGAAAACAACTCAACTTATAGCTGGGGAAGTATCAATGCTCCATGTTGTTTCTTACAGTGCACCCTTCAAGAGGAATGACAAGCATTACCAATGATTGAAACTCTGCAGATGCTGGAAATCTGAAACAAAATGCTGGGGGAAGAGAAAAAAAACAGAAAAAGCTCAGAACTCCGATCAGGAGAACAGTCATGACAGACTCAAATGTCAACTTTCTCCAAACCTGCTGCCATGCCTGGCAAATTTCATCAAATATTTCCAAGATTTTTTGCAATTCCATACTCCTTACAGGTTCATAAAGTTGGTCAAGTCTCAGAATCACTAAGCAAACACTAAATATTTCTCCAATGTTGGGGAAACTGAGGTGACTTATCTAGCTGACTTTGGATCAGATTCATACTTTAGTCAGACACCATGTATTACAAACAGTTTTTGGTGCACACTGATATAGGAGGGCATCTGTTATATAAAACAATTACAAAAGGCTTTGTGCAAAATTAAATGGCAAATTGTTCAATGTAAGAGAAGCATAACCAACAATTAATCCAGTAGCACAGAGGTTTTCGATATGTAGAGGGTTGACAGCTTGCCCTGAAGTTTAAAAGATCCACTTCTTAGTGAGATTCCCAATTGTCCATTCAATTTATCATTTTGTACCAATGAGCATCAGGTTTCACTTGACAACCATCTTGCAGATAGCACGTCTTTGATACCAGCAGCGAATTTCATATACTATCCAGTTTACTTAGGATAAATGGAGCTGAAAGAGAGAGGACAGAGTCAGATATACAGCACAGAAATGGACCCTTTGGTCCAACCAGCCCATGCCGACCAGATATCAGAGTAAATCTAGCCACACTTGCTAGCATTTGACCCATATCTCTCTAAATCCTTCCCATTCATTTACACATCTAGTTGACTCAAATTGTTGTTATTGTACAAATCTCCACTTAGAGTCAGAGATGTCCAGCATGGAACCAGATCCTGCGGTCCAACCAATCCATGTCGACCAAATAACCCAACCCAATCTAGTCCCACCTGCCAGCACCCGGCCCATATCCCTCCAAACCCTTCCTATTCATATACCCACCCAAATGCCTCTTAAATGTTGCAATTGTACCAGCCTCCACCACATCTTCTGGCAGCTCATTCCATACACGTACCACCCTCTGCGTGAAAAAGTTGCCCCTTAGGTCTCTTTTATAGCTTTCCCCTCTCACCCTAAACCTATGCCCTCTAGTTCTGGACTCCCCGACCCCAGGGAAAAGACTTTGTCTATTTATCCTATCCATGCCCCTCATAATTTTGTAAACCTCTATAAGGTCTCCCCCCTCAGCTCTGGGGAAACAGCCCCAGGCTGTTCAGCCTCTCCCAGTAGCTCAGATCCTCCAACCCTGGCAACATTCTTGTAAATCTTTTCTGAACCCTTTCAAGTTTCACGACATCGTTCCGACAGGAAGGAGACCAGACCATGACAGATCACGCCATCCTCTGCATGAAATGTTGCTCCTTAGGTCCTTTCAAATTTTGCCCCTCACCTTAATTCTATACCCTCTAGTTCTGGACTCACCCATCCCCGGGGGGGACGGACCTGTCTATTTACCCCAACCATGGCCCTCATGATTTTATAAACCTCTAAGGTCACCCTCAGCCTCTAACACTGCAGGGAAAATAGCCCAGGTCTATTCAGCCTCTCCCTATAGCTCAAATTCTCCAGCCCTGGCCACACCCCTGTAAACCCTTTCTGAACCCTTTCAAGTTTCACAACATCTTTCCTACAGCAGGGAGACCAGAAGTCCACACAATATTCCAAAAGTGGCCTCAATGGCCAGCACAATAGGATTTAATATAATTCGCAGATTAAAGGTACAGGAAATGGGCACATAAGAGGAATGTGGGCTGGTTGAATTTGATAAACCACTTGCACACAGACACAGCATGTCAACATTTAGTTTTTCAAGTTAAGTACTGAGACAAATCACCTAAAATGTCATGAATGCCGATCCTAAGCAATGTGACAGAAGATGTGGTGGAGGAACTGCTCACTTTGCTGTATGACTTTATTACTATAGAATGCAACATTTATTACAACGGCCCACGGTGGGTGAGGAAATGGTTGATGCTCCGGGCAGTTCAAGCAGAGCTGAGGAACAGGGAGAACAGTTCCTCGCATCTGATTTGGGAGATTCACTGAGAAACCTAACAGCCCGGGCAAGGGCTGACTGGGGTGGACAAAGTTAAAAATCACACAACACCAGGTTATAGTCCAACAGGTTTAATTGGAAGCGCTAGCTTTCGGAGCGCTGCTCCTTCATCAGATGGTTCATCACAACCGCCTGATGAAGGAGCGTCGCTCCGAAAGCTAGTGCCTCCAGTTAAACTTGTCGGACTATAACCTGGTGTTGCGTGATTTTTAACTTTGTCCACCCCAGTCCAACACCGGCACCTCCGAATCATGGGGACTGTCAGTGTGACTTTGCGCGGCTCCACCCCGCCCCTCACCCGCCCGGTCTATTCCCCGCCCCTCACCCTCCACACCGCCCTCTCCCCGCCCCTCACCCTCCACACCGCCCTCTCCCCCCCCCTCACCCTCCACACCGCCCTCTCCCCCCCCCTCACCCTCCACACCGCCCTCTCCCCCCCCTCACCCTCCACACCGCCCTCTCCCCCCCCTCACCCTCCACACCGCCCTCTCCCCCCCCTCACCCTCCACACCGCCCTCTCCCCCCCCTCACCCTCCACACCGCCCTCTCCCCCCCCTCACCCTCCACACCGCCCTCTCCCCCCCCTCACCCTCCACACCGCCCTCTCCCCCCCCTCACCCTCCACACCGCCCTCTCCCCCCCCTCACCCTCCACACCGCCCTCTCCCCCCCCTCACCCTCCACACCGCCCTCTCCCCCCCCTCACCCTCCACACCGCCCTCTCCCCCCCCTCACCCTCCACACCGCCCTCTCCCCCCCCTCACCCTCCACACCGCCCTCTCCCCCCCCCTCACCCTCCACACCGCCCTCTCCCCCCCCTCACCCTCCACACCGCCCTCTCCCCCCCCCTCACCCTCCACACCGCCCTCTCCCCCCCCCTCACCCTCCACACCGCCCTCTCCCCCCCCCTCACCCTCCACACCGCCCTCTCCCCCCCCCTCACCCTCCACACCGCCCTCTCCCCCCCCTCACCCTCCACACCGCCCTCTCCCCCCCCTCACCCTCCACACCGCCCTCTCCCTCTCTAACCGCCGCAGTGGCCCCCGCTTGCTCCCCCGGGTGTTGAGGCGGGCCATGTGGGAGGCCCAGTCCCGGGGTGGGGAACTCCCATTGGGCCCGGGACCCCTCCGCCTCCTGGTACTCACTCGCCCGCAGGATGGCCACGTAGATGAGGAAGTTGCGGACCGAGCGGAGTACGTCCGCCCTCATCTTCTTGCGCAGTTCCTCCGGGTCCATCTTCGGGCCGAGCGCCTCCATCCTAAACATGGCGGCTCGCGGGCGGACTGACCGTTCACCCACTAGCCCCGCCTCCGCCCTCAACCACACGTGATCCGCTTTCGCCAATCAGCGTGAAGGATGGCGAGCCAATGGCGGCGCCTGACGTCGGCCGCCTGACTCCGCCCCCGCAGGGGTCACATGACCGACCCGGAAATGGGCGGTTCCGCTCTCAGGTTGGAGTCACGTGCGTTACAGATAAGACACCGGAGTGAGAACCGGGATAACCCCCCCCCCCCGTGATCCCCGAGTGAGAACCGGGAGAACCCCCCGTGATCCCGGTGTGAGGGCCAGGATAACCTCCCTCCCCTCCCCCGTGATCCCGGTGTGAGAACCGGGAGAACCCCCTCCCCCCCGTGATCCCGGTGTGAGGGCCAGGATAACCTCCCTCCCCTCCCCCGTGATCCCGGTGTGAGAGCCGGGATAACCTCCCTCCCCTCCCCCGTGATCCCGGTGTGAGAGCCAGGATAACCTCCCTCCCCTCCCCGGGATCCCGGTGTGAGAGCCAGGATAACCCCCTCCCCCCATGATCCCGGTGTGAGAGCCGGGATAACCCCCTCCCCCCCGTGATCCCGGTGTGAGAGCCGGGATAACCTCCCTCCCCTCCCCCGTGATCCCGGTGTGAGAGCCGGGATAACCTCCCTCCCCTCCCCCGTGATCCCGGTGTGAGAACCGGGATAATCCCCTCCCCCCCGTGATCCCGGTGTGAGGGCCGAGATAACCACCCCTCCCCCGTGAGCAATGTGTGAGAGCCGGGATAAGTCCCCCCCCCCCCACCGGTGTGAGAAATTGAGTGTCCAATGATGACTGTGAAACTGTTGTTGAATACTGTAAAAACCCATCTGGTTCATTATGCCCTTATTGCTGTCCTTATCTTGTCTGGCCCATATGTGACTCCAGACCCACAGCGTTGACTGAGAACTATCCTCTGAAATGGCCTCATAAGCATCAGTTGCTAGAAAGGAATGAAATTGGACCGACCACCTGGTAATATTTTTGCAAATCTTTTCTGCACTTTCTTCAGTGCTTCAATATCCCTTGTATCATAGGTCATTTTGTCCTCTCAGACTGATAACCACTCCCTTCAGTAACAAATATGAGACATGTTCCCATGCAGCTCAGGCTAACCTTTCCATACAGAAATCAGTTTTCACAGTATTACCTTGTGACTATCCTGTGCTTGTGACACTGATCTACTGAATTGAAGTGGCTTGCTAATAAGGCAAAGAAATGGTGTACAAATGTATTTAAATGTTTGCCCACAATATCAATATCTGTACTTTCCAAGTATTAGTGAACAGCCACATGTAACATTCAAAATCTGGAGATTTGAAACAAGAATGATGGAAAAACACAAAGTATTGAGTTGGGTAGATTTACTTAAATGGTGGTAGTAATGGGGCTAAAGGCTAACAAGACCTCTGAACCAGACAGTTGCATTCTAGGACACCAAAGGAAGTAGCTACAGGTGTACTGGGTGCACTGAAAGTAATTTTTCAAGAGCCCTTAGACTTTGGAAAAGACCCAGACAATTGGAAAACTACCAATAGAACGTAGAACATTACAGCGTAGTAGAGGCCATTCAGCCCTCGATGTTGCACCAACCTGTGAAACCAATCTGAAGCCCATCTAACTTTCACTATTCCATTTTCATCTATATATGTTTATCCAATGACCACTTAAATGCCCTTGAAGTTGCAGTCCCTACTACCCTCTGAGTAAAGAAACTACCCCTGACATCTGTCCAAATCTATCATCCCTCAATTTAAAGCTATGTCCCCTCATGCTAGCCATTACCATACAAAGAAAAAGGCTTTCACTGTCCACCCTATCTAACCCTCTGATTACCTTCTATGTCTCAATTAAGTCACCTCTCAACCTTCTTCTGTCCAAGGTAGCATTGAGTTAATACTGTGAAAACTGATTTCTGTATGGAAAGGTTTGCCTGAGCTGCATGGAAACATGTCTCATATTTGTTACTGAAGAAGTCCCTAAGCCTTTCGTAACACCTTCCCTCCATACCAGGCAACATCCCAGTAAATCTTTCCAAAGCTTCCACATCCTTCCTATAATGTGGTGGCCAGAACTGTATGCAACACTCCAAGTGTGGCTGCACCAGAGTTTTGTACAGTTGCAGCATTACTACATGGTTCTGAAACTCAATCTCTCTACTAATAAAAGCTAACACACTGTATGCCTTCTTTTCCAACACATTACCCATAACCAAAGTAAGGCTCACTGGTATATAATTACCAGGGTTGTCTCTACTCCCCTTCTTGAACAAGGGAACAACATTTGTTATCTTCCAGTCTTCTGGCACTATTCCTGTAGACAATGATGACATAAAGATCAAAGCCAAAGGCGATACAATCTCCTCCCTGGTTTCCCAGAGAATCCTAGGATAAATCTCATCCGGACAAGGGACTTAGCTATTTTTACACTTTCCAGAATTGCTAACACCTCTTTGTGAACCACAATCCCATCTAGTCTAGTAGATGGGATTGTAATGTAAATAAGAGAAAATAAAAAACAGGTAACTACAGGCCAACTAGCTTAACATCTGTCATTAGGAAAATGTTAGATTCTATTACAAAGGGTGTTACAGCACAACATTTAGAAATTCATAACATTCAAGTAGAGTCAATGTGGCTTCATGAAGAAGAAATCATACCTGACAAAATTATCAAAATTCTTTGAGGAGGTAACAAGTAGTATGATAAAGGGGAACAAGTAGATGTAACATGTTCGGATTTCTAAAAGGCATGCAATAAGATATCACACATAAAGAGACTTTTAATCAGATAAGAACCAATAGTCGAAAAGTGGTGCTGGAAAAACACAGAGGTCAGTCAGCATCCGAAGATCAGGAGAGTCAGAGTTTCAGGCATACCCCTTCATCAGGAATGTCCTGCTCCTCAGATGCTGCCTGACCTACTGTACTTCTCCAGTGCCACACTTTTCAACTCTGACCTCCAGCATCTGCAGTCCTCACTTTCTCCCAAGAACCAGTCGTGTTGAGAATAGTCTTATTATAAATAGAGTTGGGATAATGAAAGGATTTGCAGGATAGAAATCAGTTAGTAGTAGGATACAACAGAGATCAGTGTTGGGGCCACAAATATTTACAAAATATATTTACAATATATATTAATGACTTGGCTGAGGAAAGTGAATGTGCGTAGTCAGTAGCCAAGACACAAAATAGGTGGGAAGGGAAATGGTGAGGGTGACACAAAGGGATTACATAGGCATGTGGTCAGGTTAAGTGATCTGGCTAGAGCTTGGCAGATGGAATGTAATGCAGGAAAATGTGAGGCTACTTTTACAGGAAGAATAGAGGAGCTGCATATTATTTAAATGGATAAAGACTCGAGAAAGCTATTACAGTAACCAGTAATGTGTAAGCATTGAAATACATTACAGTATTTCCATTAGACAAAGTGCCATAACGCTTTCAAAAATGTCAAAAAAAAAAGTGTTGTAAAATACTTTCCATCAGGAATAACACTGGGATTTAAATCTGCAGACAATTCTGACAGAAAATAATCCCAAAATTTGGGCATTTAAAACAACTTTAACACTTGCTCCCCTCCACTGATTGGCAGACAATCTGTTTAAATGCAGATGACACCATTTCTTTCAATTTCAGCCTTTGGACTTGGGAAGATAATGTTTTGAAAACTGTAGCCAAAATGAATACTTGGCTGAGTTCTAACATCCAACAGCCAGATGACAGCTTTTCAAGGGACTGACTTTATGGGGTTGTGATAACGTAGTCAGCTTTGATTGTGTACACAAACAGAAACCACATCAAAAACAGCCTAAATAATGATGTCTTTTCAGTGGAAAAGCTTTTTTGCAGTATCAATGGTAGTGTGTTTGAATGAGAATTTTAAGAGGTTGTCACAAATTTTATTGATGGCAAATGCATTTAAACTAATTTCGAATGTCTTACGTAGCCTCTGTGGACTGTATGTAGTGGATTCGAGGTAAATGGCTATGGAGGATGACGGAAAACCATGGGGTATGTATGTACAAGGGTGAGGTTTCACACTTTAAAATATTCTGGGAATAGAGGTAGGCCTTCTAACCAGCTTGCCTTTGCACCCAGTAAAACAAACTATGCCCTGCAAACACAAGTCTTGTGTGGGAGAACAACAACCCCAGGCAAAATCCCACATGTGTTTGGTGTGAAATTTTGGGGAAGGTAAAAAAGTGCATAAAGTGGATTTTCAGAATTCATTTGAAAGTCCAAGCCCAAGTTTGAGACAATAATTACCGTACACTTGTAGCCATTTATATTTCTCCAATTGCATTACAGGTATTACTTGTTAACATGCAGCAGATATCAGCAGTTAGACCTTAAATTACAGAGATCACTTTGAATATGGATTTACAATCACAGCAGCTCCTTCTGCCCTGTATCCTGTCTCCCTCTGCTGAGAACATCATGTAATTGTTGTAATAGATAAAATGCCTGTAAGAGAATCGAATCTCATTGCAGAATTTCATTTACAATCTTGCAATATGCTTGTTACTGAAATCCTAAGTGTGCTTTTGCAATCCATTATACAATTTCACACAGGCATTGTTGTTATAACAAGTGCATTAACTTTAAGTATGCATGCATTTGTAATTGAGAATTCTGCTCACCTATGGCTCGGATAGTACTGAAAAATAGGTGACAATTTGCAAACAAAGACCACGTTGTCCTCTTGGTGAAGACATGGCTCTAGGAGAGAGGTTTATTTCAGTTGTAGAATATGTCTTATTGGCTCAAATAGTGGCCTTTTGTCCTGCCTGTCCCCACAAGAAAAAAAATAGATTTTTTGTAAGCAGTCTATCAAATTTTCATTGTTTGAAACACTTTAACAACATTCTGCAACTCCAGACAGCAGCTTAACCAACAGAGAATGGATTGTAAAATTAGATGAGCCCATTTTATTAGATAAGAACCAAATTAACAAACTTGTTTTAGGAATACGTAGGGAAATAGTTAATATTAATTTCCCTCAAGCATGAATCCAATTTTATGTTATGTCCCTTGTTTTAGGCGGTGGGAGGGGGAGGCCTCAGCCTCCTCTGAAGTGTCCTGAGAGGAGATTGCTGTGTGTGGTTCCTTCTCTGGCAGGCTATGTCCAGGCACTGCACTGTCTCCTGGAGAGGATGGGGTCATGCAGAGTGCACACCTGGTTCCCATCCCTCTGTCACCATGCCTTCAGTCCTGAGAACCAGTGGCTGAGGCAATAGAGTGTGGGCACATGTGCCTATCGAGTAGATCCTGAGGGTCCACGGACACAGATGGACAATCACTGCACGGCTGCAGCTTCTGGGCAATAGGGGCCACTCCCTCCAACATGCCATTTTGCTGCTGCTGTTCTTCCCAGTGCATTTGGTCAAAGTCCCTGATTCCCCACACCACCATGTCTTCTCCTGCCTGGGGCTGAGCAGGTATCTGGTGTCTGCCTGCCCTCCCAGTGCCAGCTGCCTGCATTGTTATGGTGAGGTGCTCACCAGTTATTGCCCCACACTTTCTAAGGCAAACTTTCCCACTGAGGTGTGTGTTAGAGGGCTGGTGGGAGAGGCAGGAGGTTGCCTTGTCAATGCTTCTTCTGAGGGGCTTGTTTCTCTCTCGCCATCGGAGGGTGAAGTGCTGGATAGCTGACTGTTTCTCTCCAGAGCCGGTGGAAATGTTGACAGGATCTGCGATATAAAAGAGAGAGATAGCAGCGTGGCTGCCGGTTAGAAGTGATGCGCTATGGACGTGGGGTTCCTGTGAGAACTGCAACGGAATGAAGAGTGGGACCTGGTTGTCTCAACATCCCCACAAGCACAGTCTCGGTCGCCTCCTGAGAGGGGCAGAATTCTCTCCTCTTAGGGATCAAGTAGTAGAATGCCAGACCACCCTCTACCTTTCTGCCCTGGTATTTTTATTATTCATTCATATGAAGAAGGTGTCACTGGCTAGGCCAGCATTAACTGCTCATGCCTAAGTGCCCAGAGAGCAGTTAAGAGTCAGCCACATTGCTCTGGGTCTCGAATCACACGTAGGCCAGACTAGTTAAGGATGGCAGTTTCCCTGAAGGACATTAGTGAACCAGATGGGCTTTCCAACAATCAGCAATCACTCTTAACTCTAAGTTTTTTTAATTGTTATCATCTTCCACAATTCAAACCCTGGTACCCAGAACATTACTTGGGTCTATGATTAATATTCCAACAATATTACCATGAGGCTGTTGGCCCCCTATATGGGCTGTGTCCTCCAGGATAGAGAAGAAGGGAGGGGAGATGCGGCAGGCAATAGTAAGAATGACAAAGCATTTGGGGAGAACAGAGATAGAGTAAGACAGATGGCAGCAGGAAGAGTGTGGCACTTATTTTGCTACAGTGAACAATATCTCTAACAAAACAAAGGACATGCACTGATACACAGCAGCTTTCTAAGCAAAAAACACCTTTAGCCTCTACGCCTTCCTATAGCACAACTGGCCATTCCTTCATGCTGACCCATGTGACAATCTTTACTACAGTGGAGCCTTCAGCTGCTCAGCAGAACTGCAACAATCACTGTGCCGCACCTTGACCTCTGGTTCTGGACGTTGCTGCTGCCAATGGAGCTCGGAAGGAGAAAAATAAAACCTTAGCAAGAATACTGCTACTGAGATCTTGTGCCACAGCCTCGTCTGGTGTCCTCTGGGAAGAGGGGTCCTCAACCAGGACCTCAAAGCTCCTGTCAGAGAATCGCCATGTTAACGTCCTGACATGTTCAGACTCTGTCCTTGATCTGAGATTGGCGGCTTTGGAATGCCAGTGCTTGTCTGGGTGTCCTGTTAAATATGGCACAGCTACCAGGGATGCTGGAATTTTGGCAGATATCTGGGAAGAGGGGAGTTGTTTTTGGAACAGAGTATGGTAAGATAGGCTAGAGTTGGATATAACAAACGCTGTAGTAATAGTGTAGGCAGTTAATGAGTTGGAATTGGTGAGATATGGAGAGAGATCTTGCTAGACCCATGGTGAGTATCCCTCAAGAAAATACCATGTCTCATACTTAGCCAAAAAAAAGCAAGATTCAGCCCATATTCCTATTGAGGTGCAGTGCACAAAACTAACTGCATTACTCAAGATGGAGGTCTGACCAATACTGTATACCACTGAAGCAAGACCTCTTGAGATATTTTATTATCATATTTGTCTGCCCTTTTATACTTGTCTAATAGTTTTGTATTTGAACTCACAAATGTTTTTGCTTCTCTATACTCCCTAGTTTCTCACCAGTTAGAAGATAAATGGATGTATCTTTCTGTGATCTAAAATGATTGATCTCACGTGTTCCTACATTAAACACCAACTAGCATAGTTTTTTTAAATCAAAATGTTTTTTTTTATTTTAAAAATACAAAAGATAGTATAACAATCTTATATTACAAAAACATTAACAATAAACTACCGACTACTCTTACGAAACAAATCAAAACTATCACAAAGATACGGAACAACCTTTTCTCTGTTATAATTTGATAAATAATTGAACTTAGCAAAATAGTTTAAATTAGCTCAATTTATACTGATTCCCTTGACCTCCTACTTTAAAGCCAGAATCCATTGATCCCAGCTTGAATTCTGGGCCTCCAACTAAGGGGGTAAATGGGGAGGTCTCATGCCCTGCTGCATCAGTACCCACACTTTAACCGTGTTGATGACAATCGGGCTTCTACAATGCTCAGTAACAGATTTCATCCTATCCATAAACAGCAAATTAAGGACTGGACCTTAACTGGGAGGCCTCAATGTCAAGCCACATTGACCTTGGATCCTTCCACACCCAGTCACTCATATAGGACAGTAGAGCACTTACTTGATATCACTTAAAATCTGGGATATCTATCCCCCCATACTCTGTGGAAGTTGTAACTTGGTAAATTTATTAGGAGGGTGTCTGTGACAACTGGCATAGCTATTGTCCACTCATTTAATCTATGTCTCATCCTAACTTCCTGTTCCATTTACACACCTTACTATCTCTACCAAGCTTGTGCTGCCTGCAAGCATGGATGAATAACTATTTATTCCTTTATTCAAGTTGTGAACAAATACAGTGAAGTGAGATACACTGAAATACAACCACAATGGAGAAGATTTCACACCTACAAGCGGATTATAAACTACAACTAGATCAGAGAGGGAACTGAACTGGACTTTATGGAAGAGGCAATTCAAACAGAAGCATTTCAGAATTACAGGAATGAACAAATGCACACATTTCTGTCCTCTGTAGGTCCAATAGTAGATCACGTTATAAAACAGGATGTAAGAGAGGAAGCTGCAGCCTTTGACAATATTGTAAGAGCATTTGATGATTACTTTATGTTAACCCTCACTTGCATAATGAGAAATGAGAGTTCTCCAAGGACTCCATTTAATTTCTCGGACGTATCATTGATGAAGATGGCATAAAGACAGATCCCCAGAAAACAAAGACAGTAAAAGAGTTTCCTATTCCAAACTTATATATGACTTAAAGATTTCTGGAAACGGTAAAGCAGTTAGCAAAATTTTTATCCAACCTGGCAACCATCATTGAACTCTTAACCCACTTCCTCAAGAGGTCTGAAGAATGGAGGAATGCATATCAAGAAGAGGTATTTCAGAAGGTCAAGGACATACTGAGTTTTGCAAATGCCTTAGCCCAATGCAACCCATTATTCCCCAATATTTTTACTGTGAATGGTTCTGTCACAGATATTGGAGAAGTTCTCTTCAAAGAGCTGCCAAATAAATGTGTAAAACCAGTATCCTCCACATTGTAATGGTTATTTGATACAGAAACCCAATATGTGTTTGTTAAAAAGGTAGCCCTTTCACTAAAGTGTCAGATTTTCAGATTACAAACTGGATCTCATTGTTCTTGTTGAGACCAATTATAAACTACTGATCTCATTATTAGTTGAAAAGGAATTGGCAAAAAGTGCGCCCGTGTATACAATGATTTTGCCTTTGTCTCATGAGATTTACGTCTGTACGTTTTGTTAAAGACCAAGTACTTGCAAGTCTAATTACAGATATCAGCAGATGCCTTCCCCTGAGTGACTGTTGACAAGCTTAGTTGATAAAGAATTGCTGGAGAACTGAATTCACAAACTCACGCAACAACAATGTTGTGGCCAGCAACAGAAACAAAGCTTACATTCATCAGAGCGGGACAGAGAAAGGATCCCAAATTTATCCCCATATTGGTTTGAAAATAAACCTGTTTGCTTAATTATGAAAATCTGTTTTAAAAACAGGCAACGGCTTACTATTTTTGATGATCTATTACTTTGTGATGACAGATTCATAATCCCTCTTTCACTGAGAACTAATACAGGCAAGATACATCAAGGACACCTGGGCAAGCTTCAGTATGGTGTCCAGGAATCACTCAACAGATGGTAGACCTTATAATAGTTTGTTAGTCTCAAGACAGACTTAGCCATGAAAGAGAAGAATTATTGATTCCAAATATCTTTCCCACCCAGTGTTCGGAGTGTTTTGGAACTGACCTGTTTGTGGTTGAAGGATGGCTTTTGTTTATAAGTGACCCCTTATTTCTCTCAATGCATCAAAGTAAAGAAATTACACTTCAACACCACAAACACAGATACCAAGGTCCTACATGAAATATTTGGCAGTAATGGAATTCTAGATACTAATGGAATATCTGATAATTTGCCATTGAGACATTTGAGAACTGTTGCACCATTTCATGGTTCAAACACATCACTGGATCACCAAGATAGCCTTGGTTGAATGGAAAAGCTGAACATGGAGACTAAATACTCAAAAGCCTCTTGAAGAATAGGACATGCTTCCTCACAGCGCTACTAGACTTCTGCTGCACTGCATTGCAATGTGGCCTCTCACCATCAAAACTACAAGTTGGGAGAAAAATTAAGATCTCAGCTCTCCATCCTTCCAAAGTGGCTGATTACATCTTGACTCCGAGGTACAATTTTATTGGTCTTCCAGAGCTTTTTTCAAAGGTAGGCAGATGAGCTCAATTGGGCAGGAGGTCAGATGTTAATTTGCAAACAGGATGTTAAGCGTTTGTTAGTTTGTTCTTGGAATTTTTCAGATGTGTTGGATTTCCTAATTGCAGTTGGCAATAACCTGTTTTGCATTCATTAACGTTTCATGAATACCTATTAACACCCGAGCCTGCTAGAATTTCATTCATGGGTGCAACTTTATTTTTGCCAAAAATAGGAAATACATTTGTGCAAAAACCCAATTATATATATGAGGTGTGTGTCTATTGATGTCCAATGCCTCATTCAGCCTCTGGAAAGGGAAAATATCTTCACTAACTTGACTGCCTCAGGAAAAAGCCATTTCTTTGCACAAACACTTGCAGAGTTTGAGCTGAAACGTTTTATTTTTATGCAATCTACCATCATACACTTAAAGTGTCAGGGATGAAATCTCAAGGGGCCCATTACTCTGTCCATGCGAAAAAGAGGGAACCAACTTAAATGAGGAATTTGTCTAAAACAAGATCAAAAGGAGCATTGACAAAAAAAACGACAGAAAGCTGGGCTGGGTGTAAAGGAAAGGGAGAGAATGGAACTGTAAGAGCTACGGAACAGAATGAAAGCTTGCTGTCCCACCCACCAGCTGTACATGGAAAAGTACAACCTCCATATCCATGACAAGAACAGGGAACAGAATGGGATAAGTTGGTGTGAGGGGGAGGGAGACAGAGCTGTGGAACTTAATGACGGGGTGAGTGTAAGAATGAGTCTGAACATGGGATTTCAATGAGGACTGGGGAAAAGAGCAGAAATATCCAAAGAGATGGTGGAAGGGTTGATAGTCAACGGGTTGAGGGGGTGAAATTGGAGGAAGACAGAAGTAATGGGCGATGGAAGGGCAAGTCCAGCAAAAGTTATGGGGAGGAAAATGTACTTGAAAAGGATGGGTGAGGGTGAAAGAGCCAAAATTGCATCAGTTGTTTTCCAGAGGACGGTTTTGGACAGTGCGCAGCATAAGAGAAAGGGACCCCAGATATGTGCATATGTGTTTGGACACAACCATCACAAAACATGATATCCCTAATCAAGATAGTGAAACTATAAGTGCCAAAAGCGTTTGTGTGAGCAATTCCAGAAGGCCTTTGCATTGAAGTTAAGCAACCATTGCACATTAAGGGTCCTTGAATGTTGAAATGCTGTAAATAGCTCCGTCCCATTCATTTCTTAACTTTTCACAAGTGGGGGGAGGTCCACCAGCAGTGCTGATAGTGGTGGGTTGAGATGTAGGGTATGAAGGGTTTATGCTGAAATGTTGATTCTCCTGCTCCTCGGATGCTGCCTGACCAGTTGTGCTTTTCCAGGACCACACTTTTTGACTCTGATCACCAGCATCTGCAGTCCCCACTTTCTCCTGAGGTGTGGGGGATGGATGAATGTGCAATTGTTTGCACAGGACCATTCACAAGCTCATGCAAATGAGAAGTAACCACTTTGTCACAAGAGAATTATGTGGACTGATCCTACCAATGTGTCGGGCTGGAGGGGTAAACAGGGCAGATCGATCCAAACTATGCTACTTGATACATGCGTGCACAGCAATGTCAGGAAAAGAGCACAAAGATTTTGCATTCGGCAGCATCAGGAAAGGGGAGGGCAGCCATGGATATGTAGGTTGTACATTTCCATGTACAACTGGTGGGTGGGACAGCTAGCTTTCATCCTGAATAGGTCCCAACATTACCACTGACTACAAGTTGCCAAATGCAAAGCATACATTGTATTCTTACTCTTCTTTCACATCAAATGGGTGGTTCGGTGGCTCAGTGGTTAGCACTGCTGCCTCACAGCGCCAGGGACCCAGGTTCAATTCCCTCCTTGGGCAACTATCTGTGTGGGGTTTGCACATTCTCCCTGTGTCTGCGTGGGTTTAATTTGGGTGCTTCAGTTTCCTCCCACAGTCCAAAGATGTGCAGGTTATGTTAATTGGCCATGCTAAATTGCCCATAGTGTTAGGTGCATTAGTCAGGAGTAAATATAGGGTAGGGGAATTTGTCTGGGTGGGTTATCCTCCAGAGGATTGGTGTGGACCTGTTGGGCCAAATGGCCAGTTTCCATACCGTAGGGAATCTAATCAGTAATTCCATGCCAGATATGTGAACCACTGAACCCTGCAGCTGTCTTAGTATTGACAAGACTAGGGAGATGAAGGTGAACAAGAGCTAAGATGGCAGAATCAGGGATATGAGGTTCCCAGGCTCCAGCTGTGTTATTGCAGAGGACGTGTAGTTGTCTATCTTCACTGATTGTGGTCTGTGCGTCAGGAAGCTGAGGATCCAGTTGCAGAGGGTGGAGCCAGGACCTCGGCGTTTTGAGATCAGTCTGGAGAGGATAATGTGTTGATAGTGGACATATTTCTGCAGGAATTGTTGACTGTGGTCATAAATGAGCTGGAGGTAAAGGGAGTGGAGCCCCTTGCTGTTTAGGAATCTGGCTGGATGATGCCATGGAGCCCTGAGTACTATGGGAGTGCCCCCTTGCACCTGAAGGAACCCAGCAATAGCTGCAACTCCCAGGGCTTAGGGAGGTTAGCTGTGTGGGTCATGGTGAACTGGACTAATGATTGCTTTCACTTAAAGGCCATTGGGGAACTCAAGAAAAGGTTTTTGAGCTGTAGTTTGCGAGGTGCCACAGAAATCTGCAGTTGAACTTGGAAGGGGACGACGATGAGGAAGTTCAGGGCTGATGTGACCGTCAGGCCCACAGGCATAGCTCTTCCTTCCCATGCCTTGAGGCTGCAGATCTGTTGGCAGGAGGTAGCAGATGGATGTGACCAGTTCTCTAGTCATGCAGAGATATCTTCTGCTTTGTCCATCACTCATCCAGAAAGAATTGGAAAATCTTCTGCACACCATTTCTCTATAGACCCTGAAGACCCTGGTTCCCCTCTTCATATGCTGATGTTTATTTGCCATTCTCAACCCCCTACTGTGCTCCCTGTACCCCCATGGCTATGTAGCCAAATTCCAAATGAACACCACCTACATGTTTACTGATGACAATACCATGCTAGAACAGATATCAAACAATGACAAGTCAGAATACAGAAAGGACGCAGAGGGCTTGGTGATGTGGTGCAATGATAAGATCCTCACTCTCAATGGTGGCAAAACTAAAGAATTGACTTCAGAATGAAATGAGGAAAACAAGCTCCCATCTACATCTATGGAGCAGGGGTTGAGAAGGTTGAGAGTTTCAAGTTTCTCGGAGTGACGATAACTGAAAACCTGTCCTGGAATTCCCACGTAGATGTGACAGTTAAAAAAGGCACAACAATGCCTCTTCTTCCACAGGCGGCTCAGGAAATTCAACATGTCCATAAGGACCCTCACCAAGTTTTATAGATGTACCATAGAAAGCATATTGTCTGGGTGCATAACGGTCTGGTACAGCAAGTGCCCTGTTTAGGAACGCAACAAACTAAAGAAGTTGTGTGCACAGCCCATACAATCACGGAAGCTAACCTTCTATCCATGGACTCCATTTACACGGCATCTTGACACTGAAAGGCTGCTAACATCATCAAAGACCCATCGCACCCCTATAATGCTCCCCTATAACCTCTTCTGTCAGACACAAGGTACAGAAGCTTGAACACCCGCATCAGCAGGTACAAGTATAACTTCTTCCCTGCTGTTCTTCGACTGATGAATGGATACTCTACCTTAAAATAATGTTGATCTTGCTTCGCGTACATCCTGTGCAGTGTAATCTATATGCTTCACTCGAAGTACCCTATGATCTGTATGTCCTTTATGACCGTGATCTGCCTGTACTGCTCGCAAACAAAGCTTTTCACTGTACTTAGGTACATGTGACAATAAATCAAATCAATCTATCTATCCATGGAGCTGCTAATGCTCATACATTCTACACAACTTCCAGATTCCTCCAGTATTACTGGCCCCATCTCCAGACCACATAATCTCCAGGGCTGGCACATGGATGACCACGGATATCCTCAGAAAGAATGGCTAATGACCTATCTGTGAACCCCTCAGACAGATGCTGAACAGTGCTATAATGCTGCCAATGCTGATGCTGAACTGGGCTATAATGCTGCCCAAGCTGAGGTCTGTGCTTGTAACATAGACCTTTGTCTGCAAGGCAAATTTCTCTGTCACTGAAATGTAGGGCCACACCATACTGACTGATTCCCCTGCAAGTGGGCATCAGAGCCGCCCCGCATTTGCCACGGGACTATGCCTACATCGGTAAAACTATAGGAATTCATTTTGTGTTTTAAACGGCAGCCGCAGCTTAAACCCACAGAACTCAGCAGCTGCCGGTCTGCCCACCTGACCGGGAGATGGGAGCCAGAGGACAGATCAAATCCACACTAGGCCAGACACTAACCATGACTCATAGACCGAAACTCCGGAGCTAATTAATATGGAAACCCATCTCCTAATCAAATCAAGAGACTGACTGAAACACACCCATATTCATCAATACAGAACCATCCTGACACAAAGGACAGGCATCCACCAGACAGGAACGAACAGACTAATACACACCAGCACCCCAAAGGAACAAAGGGGGGGTGCTAGCCCCCAGCCCTCACAGAGAGAGACAAGCAGATAGTACCCGGACCCGTTTACATAATCCAATTAGCACCCTATTGTGTGTACACTGCAACTCTCCTGGGACGGCAGGAAACCCACCATTTGCACCTACTCCAGCGATGATGGGGAACTATCACCCCATTCATACTCAAAATCCTCACATCCTGACAAAGAAAGGTATATAATGTGTAGCAGCGTGCGGGAACAGCAGAGATTTGGACCTCGGTTGGTCTCCGCCGGTGTTACTGTATCAATCAACGTTACCGATTGTTGAACCGCACTCTGGTCTCGGACTGATATCATTTCATCCGTGCTAACACCCCTAACACCATCGTGCTGCTTATACTCCTGGTTCCCCCAGGGTTTGCTCGTCCCAGATCAACAGCAGATCACTGCAACAAATGTCTCTCACCTTGTAGCAAGAAAGCTATTCTACTGTACATAAACCATGGAAACAGACCCTTCAGTCCAACTCTTCCATGCCGACCAGATATCCTAAGTTAATCTAGTTCCACTTGCCAGGTTTTGGGACGTATCCCTCTAAACCCTTCCTATTCATATACCTACTCAGCTGTCTTTTAAATGTTGTAATTGTACCAGCATTTCTGTCATTTTCTTATTTACCATTATTAATTCTCCAGTCTCCCCTTCTTAGTGATCTATGCTTACTTTAGCTATTCTATTCCTTTTATGTATTTTCAGAAGATTTTATTGTTCTGTTTTTATATTTGTTGTTAGTTTTTTTTCTCATACTCCAATTTCTTCCTCTGCTTTTTTGTTTGTCATCATTTACTGGTATCAACTTTTTTCCCAATCCTTTCGCCTCCCACTAATCTTTGAAGAATTGTGCATCTTTGCTTTCAATTTGGTACCATCCTTAACTTCTCTAGTTGACCAAAGTTGTGCATCCTTCTCATAGAGCCATTCTTTTTCAATGGAATATATTTTTATCAAGAATCACGAAATTTCTTATTAAATGATCTGGCATTGCTTCACTACTGTCTCATATCTTTACTCAGCTTTAACCACACTGCCTTCAAGCTTAACTAAGGACAATTGGAAAGGTACAACACTAGTTTTGGGTTAAACTTGCTGACCCTCAAACTGATTGTAAAATTCTATTACACCTTGATCACTCTTATCTGCAGCATCCTTTGTGATGAGGTAATTTCTTCATTTTGTCTTATTATATGTTACTCAATCTAAAGCAGGAATGACAATAACCAACAAACTGTCCTGGACGTCGATGCTATAGTTAAAAAGGCACAACAGTGCCTCTTCTTCCTCAAGCGACTTAGGAAATTTGGCATGTTCATAAGTACCGTCATCACTTTCTCAGAGGCACTATAGAAAGCTTACTGTCTGGATGCATAATGGCCTGGTATGGCCCCAGCTCTGCCCAGGACTGTAAGGGACTACAGAACATGGTGTGCACAGTCCAGACCACCACAGAAGACAACCTCCAGTCCATGGACTCCATTTACACAACTCTTGCCACGGAAAAGGCTGCCAGCAAAGATCTGTGATAAGGTTCTCCTACAACCTCTTCTGGCAGGTAGAAGATACAGAAGCTTGAACACATGCAGCAGCAAGTTCAAGAACAGCTTCTTCCCTGCCATTATTAGACTGATGAATGGACTCCTCTAATTTCAAATAATGTTGATCTTGCTAATGTTGATCATGCTTTCTGCACCTTCTGTGCAGTTGTAATCTTGTATGTCTCGCTCAAAGTACCCTCTGATCTGAATGTCCTTGTTTCTTATGATCTGCCTATACAGCTCAAAAAAACAAAACGTTTCACTGTACTTAGGTACATGTGACTACAATAAATCAAATCAAATCAATCAAATAACCTGTTCCTGTCGTGGAGAAAATGTAGAGAATCACCAGAAGATGCAGCGAATTCTTCAAGAAGTAGGTCTTTTATTTGCAAACAAAAAACCGTGACACTGAGAAAGCAGATTCTCAAATACCTCCGAACGTCAGCATCCATGGTTTTTTATATTTTTTTTAAACATGTTTCTGTTAGCTTATCAGCATGTCCAACTATATTAATCAAATTACCTCACTCTAGCTACACAATAAACCAGCGATATTAGTTCCCATTATCTCTTTAGTTGTACATTCTACTTAATGTTATTCTAAAATTTAAATATTTAGTGAGATATTTAGTGCTAATTCTTGCAACGATGGTCTTTCGTTCCAGACTCTACTTAATATTTTCCTAATGTCATGATTAGATATTTATTATCACCTTTGCTACAGTGATCTTCCATTCCAGGCTAACCTGTCATGATAGATATTTAGCTATTCCATCTATTACAATAGTCTCCTGTCTCAAGCTGACTTTACTAACTATTAATTAGATATTTAATGTCATGCCCCAAATATTTATGGTCCCAATCTTGTCATAATGACACTTAACATGGAGACTACCTCTACTAACAGTTATCTCAACTAGTCATAGTGACCTTTCAGCCTTAACTTTACTCTGCTAATTGGTGTAAGAGCATTCCATTATTCTTATCCCATCCTCGAGGAGAAAGTGAGGTCTGCAGATGCTGGAGATCAAAGTTGAAACTTTATTGCTGGAACAGCACAGCAGGTCAGGCAGCATCCAGGGAACAGGAGATTCGACGTTTCGGGCACAGGCCCTGCTGTGCTGTTCCAGCAATAAAGTTTCCCTGCTGTGCTGTTCCAGCAATAAAGTTTCCCTGCTGTGCTGTTCCAGCAATAAAGTTTCCCCTGGATGCTGCCTGACCTGCTGTGCTGTTCCAGCAATAAAGTTTCAACTTTGATCTCCAGCATCTGCAGACCTCACTTTCTCCTCGAAGGAAGGGCCTGTGCCCGAAACGTCGAATCTCCTGTTCCCTGGATGCTGCCTGACCTGCTGTGCTGTTCCAGCAATAAAGTTTCAACTTCTTATCCCATCCTGCCTTCCACAGACAAATCACCAGTGGTCTTCATGCTTTAACCCTTCCCATGCTTCCATACTCTTTCTTTTCCATATTCCCTGTTTGGTTTCAGAATATACTCTTCTAAGAAACCACTCAATACACTTTTGCCACTGGTCTATAGCTATTTTTACCTCTTAACAGACTCTCGCTTTCTCTGCCAGTTGAACTCAGGCCTTATACCCAATAACCAAAGCGCTTTCCACTCCAACTCAAAGACCTTACAGAAACGTTTAGATTATCTACAGTATGGAAACAGGCCTTTCGACCCAACAAGTCCACACTGACCCAAAGAGTAACCCATCCACACCCATTTACCCCTGACTAATGCATCTAACACTATGGACAATTTAGCATGGCCAATTCACCCGCCATACACATCTTTGGATTGTGGTATGAAACCGGAGCACCCGGAAGAAACTCACGCAAATGCTGGTAGAATGTGCAAACCTCACACAGACAGTCACCTGAGTCAGGAATCGAACCCAGGTCTTCTCCACAGAAAACTCCCCAGGATTCCAACCAAGGCTCCACCCTGCATCACTCAGCTCTATGGCAAAGGAAGTTAGCTGAGAGGTCCAATAGATATTTATATTAATTAACTTCTTAGCTTCAAAGTGAAACCTCTTCACAGTGAATTCTGCATGAATAATTTAAATTTCTAATGAAGTCTGTCAATTCTCCTCAGACTTACTGTCTGCACTTTCTTGGCTAACTGAAGGTGACCCATTCCTTTATTGCTTTAAATCTGACCTCATAAATACTCGTGGTACCCTTTAAATTGCAATTAACATCAGCTTGTTAGATTTGCATTCACTTTAGGGTTGTTTACTAGACCTTCCAATCAACACTGTAATTGCCAATCTTAAAAATAAAAATCACACATCAAAATATTACTATGAACTATAAACTACATGATGATGACCACCTTTTTCTTTAAGATTAACAGCATTGGTATCTCACTAGAAGCCATATTAGTATTCATAAACCAGCTTACTCTAGTTATGTTCCATAGAATTAACAATAAGTTTAGTGACCTCAACGTGTTGCTGTTCCAAAATGAAATTATCTTTTAACATTTTTAATCAAAATTTGAAAGTGATTCATTCTTTTACATTCTTTAAGAGTGCTTTAAATCCATAAATTAATAAATCAAGATAACATTTTAACAGATCTGTTCCCACATACTGTTTAATTAATTAAACAAAATGTTTTGCATCCAGTATAATCTGTTCATTTGATTTGCTTTATTTATTTTGTTACATGTACCTAGGTACGGTGAAAAGTTTTGTTTTGCATGTAGTACAGGCAGATCATAGCATACAAAGTGCATAGGGGTAACAGAACAAAGCAAGGAATACAATGTTATAGCTGCAGAGAAGGTGCACAAAGAACGAGGTCAACATTAAGAGGTCCATTGAAATGGAAATTGAAGAGGTCCATTCAGAATTAAACAACAGTGGGGAAGAAGTTATTCTTGAGTTTGTTGGTACGTGTGTTTAAGCTTTGATATCTTCTGCCTGATGGAAGAGGTTGGAACAGATGATAGCTGGGGTGGAAGGGATCTTTAATTATGTTGGCTGCCTTTCTGAGGAGTGAGAAGTGTTGATGGAATCGATGGATAGCATGTTGGCTTGCGTGATGGACTGGGCTGTGTTCACAACTCTCTGTAGTTTCTATGGTTCTGAGCTAAGCGCATACCAAGCTGTGAAGGATCTGGATAGAACGCTTTCTGTGGTGCATCAATAAAAATTGATAAGAGTCCTTGTGGACATGCCAAATTTACTTAGCCTCCTGAAGACGTAAAAGCATTGTTTTGCTTTCTTGACCGTCGCATCAGGGTGGGTGGAGCAGGTCAGATTGTTGGTGAGCATCACTCCTAGGAATGTGACGCTCTCGATCATCTCCACTACAGCTTGTTATGAAGATGTGGGTGTACCTTTAAGTGAGTTAAAAGCAGCAGAACTACCAGACACAGCACCGCTGCTCCCTCACCACCAGATGCCTGGAGGAAGAACGCCTCATCTTCTGCCTCAGGACACTTCAACCCCAGGGCATCAATGTGGACTTCAACAGTTTCCAAATTTCCCCTTCCCCCACCTCACCCTAGTTCCAAACTTCCAGCTCAGCACTGTCCCCATGACTTGTCCGGACTTGTCCTACCTGACTATCTCCTTTTCCACCTATCCACTCCACCCTCTCCTCCCTGACCTATCACCTTCATCTCCTCCCCCACTCACCTATTGTGCTCTATGCTACTTTCTCCCCACCCCCACCCTCCTCTAGCTTATCTCTCCACGCTTCAGGCTCACTGCCTTTATTCCTGATGAAGGGCTTTTGCCCGAAACATCGATCTTACTGCTCCTCGGATGCTGCCTGAACTGCTGTGCTCTTCCAGCACCACTAATCCAGAATCTGGTTTCCAGCATCTGCAGTCATTGTTTTTACCAAGTGTTGTCAATAAGGCAACAGTGTATGTAACACTGGTTGAACAAATCAAGTAGTTCATTGTTTCGTTGCCTGAAGACAAAAACAAATTCAAATTCGGCTAATCAGTTTAAATTATACCCCAATAAAAATACCAATTTCCAGTCAAGTTTGAATTGAGTATATTGACAATCTTAAAAGCCAATGACACAATCCGATGCTCAGGGGTATAATACCAGGGGGAAATTGAACAGTTGAGAGAAGACTTGCCAATCCTAGCATGTACCAGACTGCTTGAAAAAAATCTCTCTTAAAAGTACCTTTTCGATCAGTAACTTGTGACACAGAAAATTCTAACAAGGAGAAAAGAAGACACAGGAAGATGTCTGGTTTTGAGATAAGAAGTGTTGTTTTGTAAATCTTAATTGAGAGTTTTATCCGACTAGTATTATAGAAGGCAAGGTAAAATATAGGTTAGAGAAAGAAACTGTAAATACTGGTTAGTTAATTATTCTCTATTTTACTTTAAGAAATAAAGTTGTTAATTTTTACTTTAAATAGTTCTTGGCCACTCGATCTTTGCAGATTACTGCAAGGGATAAATCTTTTCTGTGTTGCTGGTTTTAAATTAACCAGGAGGGTTTACATCGTGTCGTAACAAGCTCCATTGATGTAGATAGGGGCATGCCCTCCATCTTGATTCCTGAAGTCAATGGCCAAATGTTTCATTATGCTGACATTGAGGAGTAGGGTGAAGATAGGAAGAAATTCATCCTCTTCTTCAGGCAGTAAAAATGTCAAGGCTGTGACATCAGCTGTGTCCACCTCAGACTTCGATGCGAGGTGGAGGGGGAGAACCCATGGGTTCTGACAGCCTTTCCAGTTGTTCTGATGGGCCAAGTATGTTTTGCTCCTTCCCTGTTTGTGAGTTTGCAGCGTTCATGTGATCCTAATTAAACTTATTAATTGTAAACCAGTCCAAGTGACCTCTGCTCATGTATCACTCAGCCTGATGACACACAGTCATTATACACTGTCAATTGACATAATTGTTGTGCGCTCTGTCTGGTTGACATCTGCTTGTTATACACTGGTCTGATTGACATCCACTCATTATAATCTCCAAGCGATTGACACACAGTCATTATACACTGCATTGATTGACATCTGCTTGTTATACACTCTGCCTATTTGATTGCCACATGTTATACACTCTGTCAATTGATGCGTGCCCATTATTCACTCACTTGATTCATAACCACAGAGTATGTACACTCCACTCAATTGTCACACCCTTGTTTTTAAATCTTCTGATTTTCGCTTCCTTCTTATACACTCTACCCATTTGACATAGTGTTGTTATTCACTCTGTCTGATAGATACCCTTTCAATATGTACAGTTGTTGATTGACACCTACCCATTAAAAACCTTAACAATTCACACACCCTCGCTATAAACTCCACCTGATTGTCATCCACTCATTGTACACCTTTGTTTTTTGACACCCACTTGAACTATTCCTGCCTGATCAACCCCTGCCTGTGATATGTCCCATTAAATTGTCATGAACTGTGTTCGGCCCACTCACTACACACTTTTACACTTTATTGGTAAATAGTAAAAGATTTAAGAGGACAGAATGCAGCTTTATATCTAAGGTTGAATACACATCAGGATGAATATAGGAGAGAACTGAAAAGTGACTCAAAGGACAATAAACAGAACACGAGTTAAGGGCAGTAACTCAGAGTGGAATGAAATCTTCTTGAAGATCCAGTTCCAGGATCTATACTGTTGAGTGAGTATTTCAATGATTTGGAATATAAATCTAGAGGTCCTGGTGATGATATTTCACAAAACACCTAAAAGAAGCTATTATTTCTTTAGAAAGCCAAAGGAAATTGCAAAGGCTATCAGTAAGCTGCAGGAATAGATTAAACAGTCACAGCTCGAACAAAATGGCAAGAGAAAAAACAGGGGCATTTATAAAGCACTTTTAACATAATAATCAATAAATGTGTTTCACAGGAACATTATCAAATAAAACATGCCACCTATCCATATAAAATGACAAGTAACCAAAAATTTGATCAAAGAGGAAGAATTTCAGGAATGAGTTAGCAAGGTTGAGAGATAGAGGAGGAGAGTTTCAGCTTTTCATTATGTTTATTCCTAAATTTAGGGCATAGCTGCCAGTGGTGGTGTAATAAACAGTTACTGCTCTGAAGAGACCAGAATTGAAAGAATTCAGAAGGGCTATGCAGCTATAGTAGGCTGCAGAGATATGATGCAGTGATGTCATGAACAGATTTAAACATGGGGATGCGAATTTTAAAATAATGCCCTTGGAGATCAAAAGGTAGACAAGCAGGAGGCTGGGAGAACACAGCAAGCCAGGCAGCATCAGGAGGTGGAGAAGTTGACATTTCAGGTGTAACCCTTCTTCAGGACTGCGGGGGTGGGGGGGGGGGTGTGTAGAGGGAGCTGTAGATAAAGGGGTGGCAGGGGCAGGGTGGCGATGTTGGGATAGGTGAAGACAGGTAGAGGGTACAACCTGGTTGGTCAATAGGAGGGATGATTCTGATTGGTGGCAGGGAGGAATGGAATAAAGAGGGAGGGGCTGAGAAGGGGCTGAAATTGGAGAACTCAATGTTGGATCCTCCGGGCTGTTGGCTGCCCAGGCGGAAGATGAGGTGTCGTTCCTCCAATTTGCGGTTTGATTCGTTGTGGCAATGCAGGAGGCCAAGGATGGTCAAGTCGGAAAGGGAGTGGAAAGGGGAATTAAAATGGGCCGTGACTGGGAGGTCAGGTCAGCTCCTGCAGGTCTGGCTGAGATGCTTGGTGAACTGTCCCCTAAGTTTATGTTTGATCTCCCCGATGTAGAAAAGACTACATCAGGAGCACCGGATACAGTAAACTAGGTTGGACGAGAGGCAGGTGAACCTCTGTCTCACCTGGAAGGACTGTTTGGGGCCCTGGATGGAGGTGAGGGGGGTGGTGTACCAGCAGGTTTTGCATCTTTTCCGGTTGCAGGGGAAGGTATCTGGGGTTTGAAGGTGTTGGTGGGATAAGTGGCGTGAACGACAGATTGGTGAAGGGAACAATGAACTGCTCCAGTTCAGCCTGGATGCAGGATGCTGCACTGATGCAGTGATTGATGTAACAGAAGAGTTGGGGCACAGTGCCTGTGGAGGGACTGAAGAGGAGATCAAAACATAATGTAAAAGGTGAATAAAAGGTTCACATTGAATGACGAGGACATGGAACGGATGGGATAAAGTCAGCAGAGCTTTGGATAAACTATTGTTTATAAAGAGTGGAGATGGGAAAAATTTGCAAACGATGAGTCTGGAGTCCAGGGAATGGATGAGGGTTTCTGCAGCAGATGAGCTCAGGTAGGGGCACATGTTATCACAGAGATAGTAATAGCTGGTATTAGTCATAGAGTCATAGAGATGTACAGCACAGAAACAGACCCTTTGGTTCAACCCATCCATGCCGACCAGATATCCCAACCCAATCTAGTCCCACCTGCCAGCATCCGGCCCATATCCCTCCAAACCCTTCCTATTCATAAACCCATCCAGATGGCTTTTAAATGCTGCAATTGTACTAGCCTCCACCACATCCTCTGGCAGCTCATTCCATACACGTACCACCCGCTGAGTGAAAACGTTGCCCCTTAGGTCTCTTTTATAAGTTACCCCTGTCACCCCTCTAGTTCTGGACTCCCACACCCCAGGGAAAAGGATTTGTCTATTTATCTTATCTATGCCCCTCATGATTTTATAAACATCTATAAGGTCACCCCTCAGCTTCCAATGCTCCAGGGAAAACAGCCCCAGCCTATTCAGCCTCTCCCTATAGCTCAAATCCTCCAACCCTGGCAACATCCTTGTGAATCTTTTCTGAACCCTTTCAAGTTTCACAACATCCTTCCAATAGGAAGGAGACCAGAATTGCATGCAATATTTCAAAAGTGGCCTAACCAATGTCCTGTACAGCCGCAACATGACCTCCTGACTCCTGTACTCAATACTCTGACCACTATCTTCACTATCCTTTCTAGCTGCGACTCCACTTTCAAGGAGCTATGAACCTGCACTCCAAGGTCTCTTTGTTCAGGACCTTACCATTAAGTGTATAAGTCCTGCTAAGATTTGCTTTCCCAAAATGCAGCACATCGCATTTATCTGAATTGAACTCCATCTGCCACTTCTCAGCCCACTGGCCCATCTGATCAAGATCCTGTTGTAATCTGAGGTAACCTTCTTCACTGTCCACTACACCTCCAATTTTGGTGTCATCTGCAAACTTACGAACTGTACCTTTTATGCTCGCATCCAAATCATTTATATAAATAACAAAAAGTAGTGGATTCTGCACCAATCCTAGTGGCACTCCACTGGTCACAGGCCTCCAGTCTGAAAAGCAACCCTCCACCACCATCCACTACTTCGGAGCCAATTCTGTATTCAAATGGCTAGTTCTCCCTGTATTCCATGAGATCTAACCTCGCTAACCAGTCTCCCATTTACTATCCTCCATCTCCCGTGGCTCCACACAATGGCCGCCTTGCTGATCTTTGAGGGGCCCTATTCTCTTCCTAGTTACCCTTTAGTCCTTAATATATTTGTAACAATCCTTTAGATTCTCCTTAACTCTATTTGTCAAAGCGATCTCATGTCCCCTTTTTGCCCTCCTGATTTTCCTCTTAAATATACTCCTACTGCCTTTATATTCTTCTAAGATTTCACTCGATGTATCCTTTAGATATCTGACATATGCTTCCTTCTTTTTCTTAACCAAACCCTCAATTTCTTTATTCATCCAGCATTCCCTATACCTACCAGCCTTTCCTTTCACCCAACAGGAATATACTTTCTCTGGATTCTCATTATCTCATTTCTGAAGGCTTCCCATTTTCCAACCGTCCCCTTAGCTGCGAACAGCAGCCCCCAATCAGCATTCGAAAGTTCTTGCCTGATACCGTCAAAATGAGCCTTTCTTCAATTTAGAATTTCAACTTTTAGGTCTGGTCTATCCTTTTCCATCACTATTTTAAATCTAATGGAATTATGGTCGCTGACCCCAAAGTGCTCCCCCACTGACATCTCAGTCACCTGCCCTGCCTTATTTCCCAAGAGTAGGTCATATTTTGCACCTTCTCTATTAGGTACATCCACATACTGAATCAGAAAATTTCTTGTACACACTTAACAAACTCCTCTCCATCTAAACCTTTAACATTACGGCAGTCCCAGTCTATGTTTAAGTTAAAATCCCCTATGATAACCACCCTGTTATTCTTACAGGTAACTGAGATCTCTTTACAAATTTGTTTCTCAATTTCCCTCTGACTATTAGGGGGTCTATAATACAATCCCAATAAGGTGATCATCCCTTTCTTATTTCTTAGTTCTATCCAAATAACTTCCCTGGATGTACTTCCAGGAATATCTTCCCTCAGCACAGCTGTAATGCTATTCCTTATCAAAAACACCACTCCCCCTCTTCTCTTGCCTCCCTTTCTGTCCTTCCTGTAGCATTTATATCCTGGAACATTAAGCTGCCAGTCCTGTCCATTCCTGAGCCATGTTTCTGTAATTACTATGATATCCCAGTCCCATGTTTCTAACTAAGCCCTGAGATCATCTTCCTTCCCTGTCAGGCCTCTTGCATTGAAATAAACACAGTTTAATTTATCAGTCCTACCTTATTCTCTGCTTTGTACCCGTCTGCCCTGACTGTTTGACTCGCTTCTGTTCTCAACTGTGCCAGTTTCAGATCGATCTCTTTCCTCACTATCTCTCTGGGTCCCCCCCCCCACCTTACTAGTTTAAATCCTCCCGAGCAGCTCCAGCAAAATCTCCCTGTCAGTATATTAGTCCCCTTCCAATTCAGGTGCAATCCGACCTTCTTGTACAGGTCACTTCTACCCCAAAAGAGATGCCAATGATCCAAAAATGTGAATTCCTCTCCCATACACCAGCTCCTCAGCCATGCATTTATCTGCTCTATCCTCCTATTCCTATCCTCACTAGCTCATAGCATCGGGAGTAATCTAGATATTACTAATCTCGAGGACCTTCTTTTTAAATTCCTGTCTAACTCTCTATATTCTTCCTTCAGAATCTCATCTTTTCCCTTCCTATGTCGTTAGTTCCAATGTGTGCAATGACCTCCTGCTGGTCCCTGTCCCCCTTGAGAACATTCTGCACCCTCTCTGAGATATCCTTGATCCTGGCACCAGGGAGGCAACACACCATCCTGATATTTTGCTGCTGGCCACAGAAATGTCTGCCTGTGCTTTGGACTGGAGAGTGCCCTAACACAATCGATCTCTTGGAATCCGACGTACCCCTCATTGCATTAGTGCCAGTCTTGATACCAGAAACTTGGCTGTTTGTGCTACAGTCCTCTGAGAATCCCTCGCCTCCTACATTTTCCAAAACAGCACAATTGTTTGAGATGGGAATAGCCACAGAAGACTCCCGCACTACCTGCCTCCCTCTCTTACCTTTCCTGGAGTTAACCCATCTATGTGACTGTGATGGTGAAGATGTGTAAATAAGGTCAGTTCAGATGCTGACGAGCAGTGTACCAAATCAGAGGCAATAGAGAGAGGTAGTGGGGAGCCAGTGATAACTTAAAGCTCGTTAATATTTCCCTGGAATATTTTTGGATTAAAAGGATAGTTTATGCAATTGCCTGCAAAGGCAATTTTTTTGTTGTGCTTCCATTCCAAGTGTGTTAACTTAAAGAGGTTGACGTATGAGTGGCTTGTGCAGGGGTCATTTGTGGTTCTATGCCACTTACATTTTTGGTGAGATGCACATAGGTCTAGTCAGCATATAATTTCAACTGATTGCATTGTGGGACAGCAGGCATGTGAGAAACAGAAAGCCACGAGGCGTAGTACATTCTGGAGAGGAAATAGAGGTCATTGCAGGAAATTCTCTGTTAGATGCTTTGGATAAGGGCTGTGGGCCAAACAGGCTGCAGACAGGTCAAGTGGGGTGAGAGGGCTGGGGGATATCATAGGAGAAAGTGAGGTCTGCAGATGCTGGAGATCAGAGCTGAAAATGTGTTGCTGGAAAAGCGCAGCAGGTCAGGCAGCATCCAGGGAACAGGAGAATCGACGTTTCGGGCATAAGCTCTTCTTCAGGAATGAGGAAAGTTTGTCCAGCAGGCTAAGATAAAAGGTAGGGAGGAGGGACTTGGGGGAGGGGCGTCGGAAATGTGATAGGTGGAAAGAGGTCAAGGTGAGGGTGATAGGTCAGACTGGGGTGGGGGTGGAGAGGTCAGGAAGAAGATTGCAGGTTAGGAAGGCGGTGCTGAATTCGATGGATTTGACTGAGACAAGGTGGGGGAGGGGAAATGAGGAAACTGGTGAAATCCGAGTTATCATAGTCATAGTTACTCAAGATCTAATTTGTGACATTTCAATGCTGTGGTAGATGTGGAAGCCCGATTTGAAGGATCAAATATGGAGTTGTGGGAAAGATGGAGTTGACAACTTGTTCATGAGCTTTGGAAAGAAAAAGAAAGCCATAGCTGGGGCATTGGTTTCTAAGAATAAATAGATCAAGAAGTTTTTGTGTTTAATGATTAGATAGACAATGATAGCAGTGAGGAGGGAGAGACAGTACCTGAAGAGGGAGGACCATTAACAATATCAGCTTAATGGAGACCAGGAAGGAATTTGGGTGGTCAGTGGTTTGGTGTGAATAGGGTTAGGGAGCATGGAGTGGCCTCATGAGCAGAGAATAAACAAGTGTTAGAAGTGAGTTCGGGGTTAGCAGGAACCTTTCACAGTTAGGAACAAATATATTTGGGTTAGTGGGTTTAGGGGAGAGAAGCAGAAGGTATTTGAGTCAATTGGATCAATGAAGCATTTTTAGACACTGCCAAGGAGAATCAGGCTCAAAAAAAAATCAATTTGCAAAATGACAGATCAACGGTGATATTGATACCAGATACGTCTCTGTCTTTAGCTAGGGGACTTGTGAGGAGCTGGTTCATGGACCTGTGGCCTTGTTTTCTTTTCATACTATTGTTCATTCAAAGGCTCATCACCAAGGTCACCTCAGTCTAAAATAGGATGTGGGTGAAATTTAGTGTTGGAAGGAATCCAAAAGTAACTGATTGGCTGTTTGTCATGCACCTCACCGGATCAAACCAATAGAATGAACGATAACGTGGCTGATTGATCTGTTGTTGCTTATTTCACATCCATGTCAGTGTTGAATATTATCCCTGTTGTTTTTATAATAGTAATGAAACAATTCGCCACCATCTTTATGTAAAAAAATGGATTGGTTGAATTTCGTGCTTGGATGCCAATTGGTTCACAAGGAGGGTGACTAATAACATCTGTGAACTTTAAAATGAATTAGAATTCCTAAAGTGTGGAAACAGACGCTTAGGCCCAATAAGTCCACACCGACCCTCCGAAGAGTAACCCACCCAGACCCATTTCCCTACCCTATATTCACCCCTGAGTAATAACCTACACCATGGGCAATTTGGCATGGCCAATTCACCTAACCTACACATCTTTGGATTGTGGAAGGAAACCCACACAGACATGGGGAGAAAGTGCAAACTTCACAGATAGCTGCTCAAGGCTGGAATCAAACCTGGGTCCCGGGTGCTATGAGAGGCAGCAGTGCTAACCACTGAGCCACGTGCTGTCCCAAATAGCCACATGGTAAAATATTGTCAAAAAGGAATTAAATATATCTCTTGCAGGGACCCTGAGGAATCCATGCCTTGACAAACCAATGAAGAAATTCCAGCAAACAGTGTAAGATGGAATTTCCCAGTGCCTTTGGGTTGATGTAGGATATGTCTCAGGAAGTGAACCCTGGTCAATAAATGATTGAGGGACTTGCAATTCAAGGAATTGCACAGGGCCATCTCCTGATCCACTGCTCAGTTGAAGGAAATCAATCTCGATGTTTTTGATCATTAGTGACTTCATGTCTTTATTGACATGTTATCCATTGCAGACATGCCTCCTCATAACCATATGTATGTTAACCCCACTTTGGGTAAACTTGATAATATTTTGCACGTGTGTGAAATGATGAAATAAAGGGTCTTCAAACCAAACCTTTGCCTGGAACCCCCACTCGTCAAACTGCTTAACAGTAAAAAATTGGCTGAGGTAGTAAATGGGTAAAAACAATGACTGCAGATGCTGGAAACCAGATTCTAGATTAGAGTGGTGCTGGAAAAGCACAGCAGTTCAGGCAGCATCCGATGAGCAGGAAAATCAACGTTTCGGGCAAAAGCCCTTCATCAGGAATGCTGCCTGAACTGCTGTGCTTTTCCAGCACCACTCTAATCTAGAAAATGAGGTAATAAATGCATTCCCAAGGTGGTTCGTGCACTGATAAGAATTTTGACAAACATTTTCTCTTTTTTATTTTCTTCCTGTATGTTTACAAGAGCCCAAGGCAATGGAAGGAGGTAGTAATTAAAGAAGCACTTTGCTTTCCCTGATCTGCAGTATTATTGCAGATGCAGCAATCCTTCTTTAACTAGTGGATTTATTTTGTTCTTATTCAGTGTCATTAAGGATGTGCGTGAATGACTTATTTTAGTTTACTGAGCATCGATTTTTTTTTGCAGCAGCATTCTGTAATGTGTTTATAAGTACGTACTAAGTGCTGTGTTGAGGAAAATATTGGACCTTATCCAGAATGTATATTCCAGCTCCTAGACCTATCGAAGAGAAAATAGAGAGAATATCATGTTTTCAAATCGTTTTTTGGAGATGGGAATTGCTGGTAAGGATAGCACACACTGCTATCTCTTTTTTTCCCTCTTGAATAGGTAGTAAAGAGCATAATTCTTGAATTGCTTCAGTCCATGGATTGAAGTGGCACCTACAATGGTGTTAGGTAGAGATTTGAACATTTCAAACAATTTGGGACGAGGAAATGATATGGCTCTGAGTCTGGATGGTGTGTAACTTGGAGGGCCATCTTGGTATTCCTAGAACTACCCTTAACCTTATAGATGATAGTGGTCAAGGGTTTGGAAGCCTATCCCTCTTGATAAGGCAGTGTAACAAGCTAGCATTTATCAGAATGATCAGAATTGTAGCTCGGTGGTGTAGTATTAGTGAAACGTAGTGAACATCATTCCTCGTAAGCACTAGTTTTCGGAGTGGTGCTCCTTCATCAGGGGGTTGTGCACAACTACCTGATGAAGGAGCAGTGCTCCGAAAGCTAGTGCTTTCAAATAAACCTGTTGGACTATAACCTGGTATTGCGTGATTTTTAACCTTGTACACCCCAGTCCAGCACCTCCAAATCATGACTATCATTACTTGTGCTACTAATGTCCCAGGAAATTCCAGCATTAATGCATAAGACTATGACTAGAGCAACTGGGATATTGATTAATCACTGATTAATCACTGAAACCTTGGAAGGACTGTGCCATTTTCCCAGATTTCCTCTCCTGGTACCTTGTGGTATTTGTCACCTCTGCCAATATGTGGAACTGGGTAAGGGTTGTTTGAGGCAGCTTACTGCCACCAGTTCTTATTTTTCCTTATTTTGTTGCTGGCCTATCCAATGATTAATGGTGGAGAGCATACCACCATACAATACCTACAAAAGACACACTGTTCTGAGATAATAACAAGGTTTATTGTAAGATAGCAATGAATACAGCTACATTTGGTCAGGCACAATTAGAAGGATCTTAAGAAGCTGGTACAGGGACTTTGTCTCCTTTCAAAAGCCAATTTATTCCTTTTCTATACAATTATCAGTAGAATTGCTGCAGTCAATGTAACATAAATATTAACCTATTCAGAATCATTATCTTATACAACAAGGACAATTTTTAAAGATTTTATCAAAACAGGCCAGGTGCAATTTGCCACATTAAGGCCATTTTTACCAATGCTGTTTTAGAAAGGCATTATGGGGAGGTAGGCTCAATTGCTGCATTACCACTGGGGCAATTCTTATGTACTGATAGAGTTGAGACAAATATTCAGGCAATAAATAAATCACAAAAGCAATCTATAATGCAAAATCAGACAGCCATATGTTCACAATAAAAGGCAGAAATTTGTCGAATGCCACTCCTCAAAGAGCTTCCCAAAAACATCACCTTGCTGTCTCACACCTCAATCAAATCCACTAAATGATGTGAAATTCCTGTAGTGACCCCACACATATGAAATAAAGATCTTTCAGGAAAAATTAGGGATTATCCAATGAGGAGCCTTGGCATTTTAATTGAATATTAAGGTTTCATTACTGCCAAACAACTGTTTTGGATTGAAAATTAATGTTAAAGAGCATGGATGCATACGCCTGCAGTTTTCAACAATTACCAGGTTTTTAAAAGCATATTCATATTATTAGCTATTTCTTCCTGTTCCTTTTATTTCTCTCACTGAAAACAATTGTTTTCCACAATCTTTGTTTCACTTTCTATATTCACTTTGCCACTGAATTCAATATGTCAGCTAATGCTTCATTCTTCAATCTTTTGATCATTTATTAACAATTTTGCGCCCTAATTTGTTCAGGAGATACACAATTAATACAACAAATACACTATTAATACACATGTAAAAACATATAGAAAATATATAGCTACGTGCGCATATAACAAACAGCTGGAGTAATTTATCTGCCACTCACAGCAATGTCTGACCAATGTGGTCTATGCATCTCCTAAAAATATAGAAAGTGTACAACCTATGTGGGATGTTATTTTATTCATATGGTTGACAAGTTGTTTATGAGAAGGGGGAGATTGCTGTACTTATTTTGGAATTAATCTAGGATTTAACTTTGGAGATATTCAGCCAAGATCAAAACATTTAGGTAAATGTAACCATGCCATGATTTGGCCACTAATATTGAGGAAGGCAGGTGGGAGTTAAGTGCCAACTAACTTTTTGAGTAAATAAGACACAGTTAGCTATTTGCAATTTGTATGAATGATTTAGATGAGGAAACCAAATGTAACATATCCAAGTTTGCAGATGATACAAAGGTGTTTGGGAGAGTGAGCTATGAGGAGGATGCAGAGATATTTCAGTGATTTGGATGATTTGAGTAAATGGGCAAGTACATGGCAGATGCAGTATATCACGATAAATGTCAGGTTATCTAATTTGGTAGCGAAAACAGGAAGGCCGATTATTATTTGAATAGATGTAGTTTGGGAAAGGGAGGCGGACTACAACAGGACTTGGGTGTCTCTGTACATCAGATGCTGAAAGTAAGCAGACAGGTCAGCAGATGGTGAAGAAGACAAATTATATTTTGACCTTCGCAGTGACAGGATTTGAGTACAGGAGTGGGGATGCCTTGCTGCAACTGTAAGGACCTTAGTAAGGTCATACCAGGAGTATTATGTGCAGTTTTGATCTCCTTGTCTGAGGAAGGATATTCTGGATATGAAAGGAATGCAATTAAGGTTTACTGGACTGATTCCTGGGATGGCAGGACTGATGTATGAAGAGAGATTGGATCAGGTATTTACACTAGAGTTTAAATGAATGAGGGGGTACTCGTAGAAACCTATGAAATTCTAACAGGACTAGACAGGATATATGCAGGAATGATTTTTCTAAAGACCAAGGAGTCCAGAACTTCGGGTCACGGTTTAAGGATACGGGATCAGGTCGTTTAGGACTGAGATATGGAGAATTTATTTCACCTAGAGAGTAGGGAGTCTGTGGAGTTCTCTGCCACAGAAAGTGGTTGAATCCAAAACCTTGAATGATTTCAAGGGATTAGATGTAGTTCTTAGGACTAACGGGACCAAAGGATATGGGGAGAAAGCAGAAACAGGATACTGAGTTGGATGATCAGCCATGATCATACTGAATTGTGAAGCAGGCACAAAGAGCTGAATGGCCTCTTCCCACTCCTGTTTTTGATGTTTCTATGTGTTAAATGTGTTTACTTCCTGCCAATATCATCCATTCATTGTATCATAATGAGTTTCCATCAAATGCACTCTCTCTCTCATTTCTCCTCATCAGCTTTGAATACATCATCCGGTGAAAAAGCAAATTGGGCAAATGATCATTCACCAAATACTCAAAGCCATCTACAAACTTCAGCACTACTCGGGTTAAACGTGTAACATCTTCTCGGGACTTTTAAGCTGTGAGACTTTTATTCTAATTTAAAAACAATGAACTGTGGATGCTGGAAGTTTGAAACAAACAAAAACAGAAATTGTTGGAGGAACTCAGCATATGTGGAGAGAAACAGAGTTAACGTTTCAAGTTAAGTGACTCTTCTTCAGAACTGATAGTTGCAGGAAAAGGTGCTTTTTATGCTGATGATCAATGGGGGCTTGGGAAAGGGGGAGGGGTGGAGATGTTGGGGGTGGATGGTAGATACAAAAGAAAGTATTTTGAGTCCAGAAGGCTGTAACGTCCCCAAACGGAAATAAGATGTTATTTCTCCAGCCATAAAAACCTATCTTCTTCCTTTCTATATCAGACATACTCTCCTTTATTTTTTAACAACTTACATCTATGTTTGTGAGCACTTAATTTTGCATCTTTATAACTTTTCTTCCAGTGAGTAATTAATAAAATTCCACTTTCCTTCACTTAAGAAAATCCTATAAGTGGTCCGTTCATTTTTATCTAGATAACTACTTTATTCTGGATTTGGAGATGCCGGTGTTGGACTGGGGTGTACAAAGTTAAAAATCACACAACACCAGGTTATAGTCCAACAGGTTTAATTGGAAGCACACTAGCTTTCGGAGCGACGCTCCTTCATCTGGTGATTGTGGAGGGCTCGATCGTAACACAGAATTTATAACAAAAATTTACAGTGTGATGTAACTGAAATTATACATTGAAAAATTGATTGTCTGTTAAGCCTTTCATCTGTTAGAATACAGTGATAGTTTCACTTCTTTCATGTGTAAATCACAAAACCCTTTTTTTTAAGGTTGCATTCTTGGGTTAGCTGTTAATAATGGTGATAGCTAGACAATATGTTGAAGGTGTTAGCCCCCTATGTTCTCTGTCTATGACCTGATGTTTAGATTGATTCTAATCTAAAAAGTGAGATAACCGAGTTTTACATAAATTCATGCAGTTTTTGAGCTCAGAGTTCTACATGAATGTATGCAGTTTTTGAGCAAAGTGCAATGTAACTCTGCAAGTACAAATTCACCACACAAAATATATGTGTGCATGTGGGTCTTTGTCTGTGTGTGTGTGTGTGTCTGTCTGGGGTGGGGGTTGTGAGTGTGAGAAAGTGTGTGTGTGTGTGTATGTGTAGTGAGTGCAGAGTGTCTTAAGTCTGTGAGGGGGTGCATATGTGGGAGTGTGTGTGTCTATAAGGATGTGTTTGGGTGTCTGTGTGCGCGTCTGTGTGTACCTGTGTCCGTGTGTATGTGAGAGTGTGTGTGTGTAGGAATATCTGTGTGTGTGTGTGTGTATGTGTAGTGCAATGGTGATCACTTGTAATGTGACATGAACCCAAGGTCCCGGTTGAGGCCCTCCCTATGGGTACCGAACTTAGCTATCAGCCTCTGCTCGGCCACTTTCCTCTGCTGCCTGTCCCGAAGTCCACCTTGGAGGATGGTCACCCGAAGGTCCGAGGCTGAATGTCCTGGACCACTGAAGTGTTTCCCAACTGGGAGGGAACCCTCCTGTCTGTTGATTGTTGTGCGGTGCCCATTCATCTGTTGTCCTAGCCTTTGCTCGGTTTCCCCAATGTACCATGCCTCCGGGCATCCTTGCCTGCAACGTATAAGATAGACAACGTTGGCTGAGTCACATGAGTACCTGCCATGTACAAGGTGGGAGGTGTTCCCACGCGTAATAGTGGTATCTATGTCCACAATCTGACACATCTTGCAGCGTCCACCGTGACAGGATTGTATGGAGTTGTCCATACAACTCTGTCACGTTGGACGCTGCAAGACGTGTCAGATTGTGGACATAGATACCACTATTACGCGTGGGAACACCTCCCACCTTGTACATGGCAGGTACTCATGTGACTCAGCCAACGTTGTCTATCTTATACGTTGCAGGCAAGGATGCCCGGAGGCATGGTACATTGGGGAAACCGAGCAAAGGCTAGGACAACAGATGAATGGGCACCGCACAACAATCAACAGACAGGAGGGTTCCCTCCCAGTTGGGAAACACTTCAGTGGTCCAGGACATTCAGCCTCGGACCTTCGGGTGACCATCCTCCAAGGTGGACTTCGGGACAGGCAGCAGAGGAAAGTGGCCGAGCAGAGGCTGATAGCTAAGTTCGGTACCCATAGGGAGGGCCTCAACCGGGACCTTGGGTTCATGTCACATTACAGGTGATCACCATTGCACTGCACACACACACACAGATATTCCTACACACACACACACACTCACATACACACGGACACAGGTACATACAGACGCGCACACAGACACCCAAACACACCCTTATAGACACACACACTCCCACATATGCACCCCCTCACAGACTTAAGACACTCTGCACTCACTACACACACACACACTTTCTCACACTCACAACCCCCACCCCAGACAGACACACACACACACACAGACAAAGACCCACATGCACACATATATTTTGTGTGGTGAATTTGTACTTGCAGAGTTACATTGCACTTTGCTCAAAAACTGCATACATTCATGTAGAACTCTGAGCTCAAAAACTGCATGAATTTATGTAAAACTCGGTTATCTCACTTTTTAGATTAGAATCAATCTAAACATCAGGTCATAGACAGAGAACATAGGGGCTAACACCTTCAACATATTGTCTAGCTATCACCATTATTAACAGCTAACCCAAGAATGCAACCTTAAAAAAAAGGGTTTTGTGATTTACACATGAAAGAAGTGAAACTATCACTGTACTCTAACAGATGAAAGGCTTAACAGACAATCAATTTTTCAATGTATAATTTCAGTTACATCACACTGTAAATTTTTGCTATAAATTCTGTGTTACGATCGAGCCCTCCACAATCACCTGATGAAGGAGCGTCGCTCCGAAAGCTAGTGTGCTTCCAATTAAACCTGTTGGACTATAACCTGGTGTTGTGTGATTTTTAACTTTATTCATTGGTGAGTGATATGGTTGTCCACCAGAAATAAATAAAAATATTTGTTGTGGCCAACCGAGAGGGTGTTAAAAAGAGCTTTGTGTTTGTCACAATCTTCATTGGAAAGGTTGACTTCCATCCCATGATGACCTGCTGGTTTGTACTTCCATGTTGTGCACTCACTGAGGGTTAAGTGAGCCAGCGTCCTAGAGTTCTCTGGGACAAAACAGCCCAAATTGTCTGGCTCCTCAATCACTGCCTTCAACAGATATTCCCTCCACCACCAATACTAGGTAGTTGCAGCGTGGACTACTTGCAAGATGGATTGCAGTAACTCACCATAGCTCCTCTGATAGCACCTTCCAAACCTGTGACCTGTACTATCAGAAGGACAAAGGCAATAGATACATGGGAGCACTACCATCTATAACTTTCCCTCGAAGCCACACTCCATCCTGACTTGAAACTATATCACCATTCCTTCACTGTTGCTGGGAAAAAAATCCTGGAAATCCCTTCCTAACAGCCCCTTGTGAATGTATTTTCACCCCAAGGACTGCAGTGGTTCAAGAAGTCAACTCACTGTCACTGCCATCTCAAGGGAAATTAAGGATGGGCAATAAATGCTGGTCCAGTCAGCAATATCCATATCTCATTAATGAAAAATACACACCCTGATATTTACACTTAATTTGGAACAAGTGATATTTAAATTGTACTGCCTCAGACCTTATGTGGGGAACTGTAGGAATGAAACTGTATTTTAATAGTGAAAGAGTGAAACATGCATTTCTTCATTTGCCAACATGAGTCTCCTCCCTGGTACCAAGATAAAGGACATCACTGAGTAGAAAAAGAACATTTTGCAGGAAGAAGAGACAGCTAGAAGCCAGCCAGTAAGGAAACATTGATGGATCCAGCTCTGAAGAAGGGTCACCAGACCAGAAATGTTAATTCTTATTCCTCTTCACAGATGCTGCCAGACCTGCTGAGCTTTTCCAGCAATTTCTGTTTTTATTAATGGATCTAATACTGTGGATTGAAATTGGACAAATTGAACATGCTGCTGTAGGAAAAGAAGTGGGAAACGGAGATCACAGCTCAGATAATTAAATGAAAAAGATAAGAAAGGGTTACAAATGCAAGTACTCAGCTAGACTGGTGTTGATTTCAATGATTTACAAAGGAGTCCAGGTGGATTGCAATTGCTTATTGACAGGTAAATCAGAAAATCAGCAATAGGGTGCATTCCCATAAGGGGGAAAGGAAGGAAATACAGTCTCCTGGATGATTACAGATAAAGAGATTGCAATGAAACAGAAAATGAAGGATAATGATCATTCAGAGAGAACCCAGCTGAAGACAAAAAAAAATTAGAAGTGAACTGAGAAAAGGGAATAAGAAAGGCAAAGAGAATGCATGAGAGTGGATTAGTGGAGAACATAAAAGGGAACATAACTATATTTTAAATATATAAATAGTAACAGATTAGTTAAAAGAAGGATAGAGCCAATTATAGGCTGTAAAGGCGATCTTCTTGTGGATTTAGAAGGCAAGACTGAATGAGCACCGAGCACCTGTTGTCACAAAAGAGGAGGCTGCTGTGGCGACAGTGAAGGAGGATGCAGCTGAAAGATTGGATGGGCTAAATATAAAGACACATTTTTAAAAAAGTTGGCAGCACACAAAGCAGAAAGGTCAGGTGTTCCAAATGGCGTATGTCCTAGGATACTGGGGAAAGTAAGGTGAGAAAAAAAAAACAGCAATCATTTATTTCCTGAGGTATGGCAACACTATGGTTCACAAAAGGGGAGATGATAAACCTAGCTACTACATGTGGGAGAGAAATCTTCAGCGGAGATAATGTGTCAAAATTTACTGGCATTTGGATAATAATGGAATACTGAAGGAAAGGTAGCATAGATTTGTTAAAAGCAAATTGTGTTTGGTGAAATTTATTGAAATATTTGTTGAAGTAATCGAACAAGTTGATGAGGATAGCATTGATGTGTTGCGTATACGGACATTCAGACCAGAGAGAAGTATGCAATGCAATATTCCAGCAGCTGATGTTCAGATCACTGCCCCTTTGAACTACATATTACTTATAAAACTTTTCACTGTACTTTTTTTTGTAAAATACGTGTGAACAATATATTGCTGTTCTATTTATATTAATGACCTGGAGTTGATGTATAGGACATAATTTAAATATGGGCAGATAGTTCAAAACTTGAAAAATGTCGTAAGCAGCATGTGGCTGCCCTTCAGAATGGGGATGATACTTGCTCAAAGCAAGAACTAAAGGCTAGTTGAACATGGGAAAGTGGGTTCTGCTTGACCTAGGGATTCTTAGTATCTGTCATAGGTGTACCAGAATAACTTGTAGATTGATAAGCAACCTGTTTGACTGCATCATAGTACAATTTCCATGGCTATCCAATCCAGAGATAGAATTTCAACCTAGAGCTTCTGGCCTAGAGGTAAGTACACTATCACCATGCCGTAAGACCTCCAGCTGTAACCAAAAGTGAGAAGATAATGAATGACTTCATGAAAGCATAGAAGGCGTTGTGAAGCAGGCAGAAATAACAGATTAAATTTAACACCAGGAAGTGTGATCCAATTCATCTTGTTAGGAAGATTAAGTAGAGCCAATATATAAACAAAGTGTTTGAATTTTAAAGGTGAAGGAAACAGATGACATGGAGTTTTACATGCAGAATTATTTGTGTTAAAATGGCTAACAGGATCTCTGGAACCTCTAAGAAGCATGTTAAACAAAAGCACAAAAGTTATACAAAACATCAGAGAATAGTGATTCGGTCCCAGCTAATGCCAATTTCAGACATGATACTGTTTGAAGGATATCAATGTTTTAAGGGGGCGGGGGGTGGGCAGAGGAGATTCACAAGAATAGAACCTGGGATGAAAGATCTCATTGATGTGGAGAGACCAGAGAAAACGGACTATTCTCCTCAGAACCAAGTTTAGGATAAGATTTGATTTGTATTCAAAATGAAGACATTTGATAAGGTAAATGAGGAGAAGCTGTTTCTCTTGGTGGAATATCTGGTAACCCAAGGAAGCAGATTTAAGGTTAATTAACAAAAGGACCAGAGAAATCATGAAAAAGGCATTGCTTGAGTAGGTAGTTGGAGCAGAATCAATAAAAACTTTCAATAAAATGTTAGATGATATATGACAGGTAAAAGTTTAGAGATTCTGGAGAAAAAGCAGAGGAGTGGGATTGGTTGGAAAGATCTCTCCGAGGGTCAGCACAGAGACTTTGGATCAAATGGCTTCCTTCTATTCCATGTCATTCAATGATTTTTCTTTTAATTGTTGAACTGAAAGTCATCACAGTTCCTTAGCATTCACAGCCCAGCCCCCTTCCAGATCTGGCAGGTGCAACTATGATGGGTTGGGATATCTGGTCAGCATGGACGAGTTGGACCAAAGGATCTGTTTCCATGCTGTACATCTCTATGACTCTATAACAAAGAGGGATCTGTAAGAAAACAGTCAGTGAACTGACCTGTAACTGGCAGGTCAGGCAGTCTGAATCCACAAGGCTGCTGAACCCAATGGTACCCACTTACAGGACTGCCAAGAGACCAATGGTCAATGACATGCATGTCAACCTAAAGACATCCAGTAAGCAGCCAACAAACGATAGAAGTAGAAATGGGTTTCCAGTACATTTCTAGAAAGTCTGTGTGTCGTGCCTACGAATGCCCTGCACACAGGGGCCTGACCGGAATTGACAGTTCAGTCATTGCCAGCAACTGTGGGCACTAGAACCAGGCTTAAAGGTGGATTTTGAGTCCACCTTTCCATTCAACCCTGTGTTGCTTTGTTCCCGATGCTGATTCAATTTGTGAGAAATCCGGGGAACGCTGCAATCTGATCCATGCGAGAAGGTGCCCCATTCGACCATGGGGATTGCAGGAGCTGCTTCAAACTCTTGGATGGCTCAAGAGGCATCCCACAATCCAGTGAGGATAGATACCCTCCACGTGCTCTGCGCAGTCTTGGAGTGAGGGGAGGGTGAATCGAGATGTGTTGGGCGGGGGAGGATTCGTAATGTCCATTCAAGGGAGAGCTGTGGGTGCTGATGTCAATGATTGAACATCGAGGAATTGCAGGAGGTCGCCTCCATTGTGCAGGGCAGGCTGAATGCAGCCTGAACCTGGGTCTTGCACCGACTGAGGGCCCTGGAGACGCCCTCACGTGACAAACAGTGACCCCCGAGTTAGGGCAGAAATTGCTTTTGTTTAAAAACATGGTCAAACTTCACAAGGACGCCGTTCCACTTTTTAATCAAACGTCCCTAATTCTGTAAAATAAAAGTTGTGCTTGGTTTGCGTTACCTTAGATATAAAAAACCTTCAAGGGACCCTGCAAAAGAGTTTTTAATCTGTCATTCTTGGGGGAATGCAATCCTGTTTGCATTCAGCTCTCCAGCTCAGACATGACTCTGTGAAAGCACTGCAAATGAAATAAAACCATGAGAGCCATTTAGCAGCTTCAGGTCACGTTGATGACAGTACCACTTCTGCGTTATTAGACAGCACTATCTATAATGGAGCAAAAGATTCCCATAATTGAATCATTCCTTCACTTTTCTGTCGCTCTAGTGGAAAAGCTTTTGTTTGCAAAGTACTCCTCTCAGCCCTTCTCACTCAGAACACGCAGCCTGCTGTTCCTCGTCTTTTCCAGTCCCTTTCTTTCGTGCGTCGCCTCACAGCCCTGGGACAGCCCTCCTCCAGGGTTTTGTCTCTGGGTATATTTTGCAAACATTGTACTGCCTGGAAGCTAGTGGCGTGGTAAGCACGGACGCCTGTGGTTAGGGAGTGTGTGAGAATCTGTCGACATGCATTGCTGCTGACCTGGCAATATCGAAGGTCCCTGGTAACCAGTCACCAGAGTCTCAGGCTTGGAGATTACTCGGAGAGGTGTCGGATACCCAGCTCCTGTGCTGCACCTACCGGGAGGGAGCCTATGGACAGTCAGCCCCTACATCCAGAAGGTGAGGCGATTTCATTCTCCAGCAAATCAAAACGTGTCAAAAAGTTACTCAGCACAGTAATTACTCACGTCTGTCTGACCTTCGTGGTCAATATAGCCTTTTTTCTACTTGCAGCTTCTAGATTCAGATTAAAAGCTTCTCGGTTTACATGTACAACAATTGAACCGCTTTTTAAAAATGATTTAAAAACAGCCTTTGAACTCTGCCTTGCGATAAAAGAGGGGTTAGTCTCACTGTAAATAGAAACTGAAAGGACTACGGATGCTGGAAATCAGAAATAAAGTTGGGTGACAAACGTCAACTCTGATTTCTCTCCACATATCTGCCAGAGCCACTGAGTTTTTCCAGCAATTTCTGTGTTTGTGAATCTGACGGTGTCAGTTTCAGGTCTGTTGCAAAATGATTAAGACAGTGGAATATCATTAGTTTTTGTTTTACATCCAACGATGGCACAGTACAGTGTGGAGAAGGAAATTAAAACTGGCTCCATCACATTTTAAGGGAGACTCATTTGCATCCTGCAGATTGTCAGATCTTACTGCCTGTCAAATACTGGAAGCTGACAGAGAAGATTCTTGCCAAGGGAAAAGTGGTCTCGGCTCACTTTGACTGAACAACGTTAAGTGGAATGTTCAAGAGTGCAGAATCAGGGAAGAAATTTGTGAAATTGTCAGGAAGGGAAATGGTCTGGTGCTTGTAGTACTTATTTATGTATTTTGGTTTTTGAGCATCATTTGCTGTTCCAAATACTTTCCTCATTAATTAATTATTTGGTTGTTACGTCATTTGACAATTGCGAATGCCTTGTAAATTATTGTGGAACAGAAGCAGGAGATTCAGCCTCTTATATCTGTTCCACGATTCAGTTAAGTCTGTACCTCAATTCTATTTATCCACCTTTAATCCAAATGCTTGATACCCTCACCCAACAAAAATCCATTGACCAAAGTTCTGAAAGAATCAATTGTCCCAGCAATGCTAACGTGGTTCTGATGACAGGCTCCAATTCAACTGCAATATTTGCTGCCTATGTTTGGTTTGTTGTCCTCAGGGGAGTTTTTGCATTACCAATGGGTCAAAACATTATCTGTCGCTTTCCTACAAGGCAAACACATGATATTCAAATTCTGTGGTGTTGAATTGAAGAGGATTATCATCTGCTTTGCTCTGTGCTGCTGCTTTCTGAAAACCCAAGAGAATCTGGCAGAGGAAACAGAAAAAAAATCAATGACTGAATTATTAAATTATAACAATATTTCTTTTCAAAGCTGAGTGCTTCTTTTTGATAACCATTAGGTCAGGAGATGTTGATGAACACTGCAGCCCAACAGAATATAACAGAACTATGTCCATGGTAAGATTAATGTAAATAATACAGACCATCTTGTGAAGCACTCACAACAGCTCATAATGCTAATCCACATAGCTTTGAAAGGAATAGATTGAATATTTATGACAGGGGTCAGGAGCTCATTGTATTACCACAGCGCACATTTGAAATGCCAGTTTTGATGCTGTGAAGTGTTTACTTCAGATTTCAGTAAAACTTGTGCTGAGAAGACTCACAAGGTAAAGACTGTTCTGTCCCTTACTTTACAATCAATGCACTAAACTCTTTTAGTTTGTAATGAACAAACTAAATCCACGTCATATGCAGTGATCAGGATAAATACTTTATGTCATTGAGGTTAAACTATATCAGGCAGGCCTTAATCTTATTACAGGGAGTTTGAGTCATCAGACTACATATTCATTGTATTGAAAGGTCACCCAGAAAGGTGGGGTTTACAGACTAAATGAGACAAAGTAATGAGCTAAATTGCAAAACAAATTCAAATTCTTACAATTTTCTTATTATTGAGTAACTTCTGCTAAATATTAGATTAGATTACCTACAGTGTGGAAACAGGCCCTTTGGCCCAACTAGTCCACACCGTCCCTCCAAAGAGTAACCCACCCAAACCCATTTCCCTCTGACTAATGCACGTAACACTGTGGGCAATTTAGCATGGCCAATTCACCTGACCTGCACATTTTTGGACTGCGGGAGGAAATTGGAGCACCTGAAGGAAACCCACGCAGACACGGGGAGAATGTGTAAATTCCACACAGACTGTTGCCCGAGGCTGGATCGAACCAGGGACCCTGGTGCTGTGAGGCAGCAGTGCTAACCAGTGAGCCACCATGCCGCCCCATATTAATCTCTTTTGCTAAACAATGAAGCCAGACTTTAGCATCGAGTTTGAGAATCTGCAGTGTAGTCAGCAACAGCCGAATTGACTGATGTTGGGTCGGTTCATTTGGGCAATGTCAACTCTTACATTGCAGACTTAGAAAGATAGATTGTCAGCTTTCCCCTTGAGTCAAGCATGCAGTGCTGCCTGATCAAGCAATGTGGACACTCCTCCTGCTCGGAACACCAGACTGATGTACGAGAGCAGTTTTGCAATTGCAATCTAATCTTATGATATGCTAGTTAAAGGATAATGTGGGACATTTTCCAGAGTCCAGTCCAGTTTATCCCTCAGCCAACATTAGTAGAATAAATTACCTCATCATCTATCTCATATTGCTGTATGTGAGAAATTGCTGTTGTCAAACTGGCCTTTCCCTGCATCGACTACACTTCAAAATGTACTGCCCCTTTCACCAATGCAGGCTGATTCCTCACTCTCTAACAGCCAGTTAGTTTCAGGAGGGATCACAGTTATAATATTGGGTAGGCAAAATGTGCTATGACTATCCCGTTGGTGCCTCGAATTACAATTACCTCCATTGTTCAAATTGGTATTGACGTTCAACAGTATGCTTAAGTCTTTGAGGTTAGTTAAGAGTGTAATTTTTTTAAGGTAAGGTTGCTACCGTGGTAAATTAAGGAGAGGGTGAAGGATGACAACAATATAGACAAAGGTGCGATTTTAACCTGAAGTCTGGGAGCAGAAAAGAGTTACAGTCAAGTAGGCAAAAGTGAGGACTGCAGATGCTGGAAACCAGAGTTTAGATCAGAGTGGTGCTGGAAAAGCACAGCAGGTCAGGCAGCATCTGAGGAGCAGGAGAATCGATGTTTTGGGCAAAAGCCCTTCATCAGGAATAGAGAACCTCTCCCACTTTTCTCGCCACCTTTTCTCTTCTAATTTGTACGATCAAATCAATTGCAAACCAGATTTTGCTATTGCCCTCATGGAGTCACAGAATGGTTACAGCACAGAAGGGGGTGACTCAGTCTATCTTACCCACTAGTGCCACTCCTCAGTCTTTTTCCTGTAGCCTTACAAATTCTTCCTTTTTGGATAATGACCCAATTCATTTTTGAAAGCCACAACTTACCCTGCCTTCACCACACTGTCAGTCAGTGCATTCCAGATCGTAACCACTCGCTACATTAAAATGCCTTTTTTCATGACAGTGTTGCTTCTTTCACCGAGCATTTTAAGTAAAGTCCTTGGCTCTCAATTTTTCGAACAGTGGGTACAGTATTTCCTACATTGGCCAGATCTTTCATGATTTTGAATACCTCTACCAAGCTTTCTGTTTTCTTCAAGGAGAACAGCTACAGCTTCCTCAATCTACCTACCGAATTAAACTTCCTAATTTCTGGAATTATTCACATAAACCCTTTTATTTGCATTGTCTCTAATACCTCACATTCTTCTATATCTTCTTTAGATAAAAAGGGGACATGAGATAGCTTTGGCAAATAGAGTTAAGGAGAATCCAAAGAGTTTTTACAAATCCATTAAGGACAAAAGGGTAACGAGGGAGAGAATAGGGTACCTCAAAGATCAGCAAGGCAGACTTTGTGTGGAGCTGCAGAAAATGGAGAAGATACTAAATGAGTATTTTGTGTCCGTATTTACTGTGGAAAAGGATGTTGAAGATATAGAATGTAGGGAAGTAGATGGTGACATCTTGAAAACTGTCCACACTACAGAGGAGGAAGTGCTGGATATCTTGAAACGCATATAGGTGGATAAATCCCCAGGACCTGATCAGGTATAGCATAAGACTCTGTGGGAAGCTAGAGAAGTGATTGCTGGGCCTTTTACTGAGATATTTGTATCATCGATAGTCACAGGTGAGGGTGCTGGAAGACAGGAGGTTGGCAAATGTGGTGCCACTGTTTAAGAAAGGTGGTACAGACAACCCAGGGAACTATAGACCAGTGAGCCTGACGTCAGTGGTGGGCAAGTTGTTGGAGGGAATCCTGAGGGACACGATGTACATGTATTTGGAAAGGCAAGGACTGATTAGGAATAGTCAACATGGCTTTATGCGTGAGAAATCATGTCTCACAAACTTGATTGATTTTTTTGAAGAAGTAACAAAGAGGATTGATGAGGGCAGAGCAATAGATGTGATCTATATGGCCTTCAGTAAGGCATTTGACAAGGTTCCCCATAGGAGACTGGTTAGCAAGGTTAGATCTCATGGAATACAAGGAGAACTTGTCATTTGGATACAGAACTGGCTCAAAGATAGAAGACAGAGGGTGGTGGTGGAGGGTTGCTTTTCAGACTGGAGGCCTGTGACCAGCGGAGTGCCACAAGGATTGGTGCTGGGTCCACTACTTTTTGTCATTTATATAAATGATTTGGATGGGAGCATAAGAGGTACTGTTAGTAAGTTTACAGATGACACCAAAATTGGAGGTGTAGTGGACAGCGAAGAGGGTTACCTCAGATTACAACAGGATCTTGACCAGATGGGCCAAAGGGCTGAGAAGTGGTAGATGGAGTTTAATTTAGATAAATGCGAGGTGCTGTATTTTGGGAAAGCAAATCTTAGCAGGGCTTATACACTAATTGGTAAGATCTTTGGAGTATTGCTGAACAAAGAGACTTGGAGTGCAGGGTCTTGAAAGTGGAGTCACAGGTAGATAGGATTGTAAAGAAGGCATTTGGTATGTTATCCTTCATTGGTCAGAGTATTGAGTACAGGAGTTGGGAGGTCATGTTGCAGCTATACAGGGTATTGGTTAGGCCACTGTTGGAATATTGCATGCAATTCTGGTCTCCTTCCTATTGGAAAGATGTTATGAAACTTGAAAGGGTTCAGAAACGATTTACAAGGATGTTGCCAGGGTTGGAGGATTTGAGCTATAGGGAGAGGCTGAATTGGCTGGGGCTGTTTTCCCTGGAGCGCGGAGGCTGAGGGGTGACCTTATAGAGGTTTACAAAATTATGAGGGGCATAGATAGGATAAATAGACAAAGTCTTTTCCCTGGGGTGGGGGAGTCCAGAACTAGAGGGCATAGGTTTAGGGTGAGAGGGGAAAGATATAAAAGAGACCTAAGAGGCAACTTTTTCACTTAGAGGGTAGTACGTGTATGGAGTGAGCTGCCAGAGGAAGTGGTGGAGGCTGGGACAATTGCAACATTTAAAAGGCATCTGGATGGGTGTATGAATAGGAAGGGTTTGGAGGGATATGGTAAAAACAAGGACTGCAGATGCTGGAAAACCAGATTCTAGATTAGAGTGGTGCTGGAAAAGCACAGTAGTTCAGGCAGCATCCGAGGAGCAGGAAAATCGATGTTTCGGGCAAAAGCCCTTCATCAGAAATAGAGGCAGAGTGCCTGCAGGGTGGAGAGATAAATGAGAGGAGGGTGGGGGTGGGGAGAAAGTAGCATAGAGTACAATAGGTGAGTGGGGGTGGGGATGAAGGTGATAGGTCTGGGTGGAGGGTGGGGGAAGGTAGCAAAGAGTACAATGGGTGAATGAGGGTGGGAATGAAGGTGATATGTCAGAGAGGAGGGGGGGGAGTGGATATGTGGAAAGGAAGATAGGCAGTTAGGACAAGTCATGGGGACAGTGCTGAGCAGGAAGTTTGGAACGGGGGTGAGGTGGGGGAAGGGGAAATGAGGAAACTGGTGAAGTCCACATTGATGCCCTGGGGTTGAATTGTTCCGAGGCGGAAGATGAGGCGTTCTTCCTCCAGGCATCGGGTGGTGAGGGAGCGGCGGTGAAGGAGGCCCAGGACCTACCAACCTTCGCATAAACCAAATCATCTGATGACATTTCCACTACCTCCAAACTGACGCCACTACTAGGGAAATATTTTCCTCCCCACCCCTTTCCGCTTTCCGCAAAGACCATTCCCTCCGTGACTACCTGGTCAGGTCCACGCCCCCCTACAACCCACCCTCCCATCCAGGCACCTTCCCTTGCCACTGCAGGAATTGCAAAACCTGTGCCCACACCTCCTCCCTCACCTCCATCCAAGGCCCCAAAGGAGCCTTCCACATCCATCAAAGTTTTACCTGCACATCCACAATATCATTTATTGCATCCGTTGCTCCTGATGCAGTCTCCTCTACATTGGGGAGACTGGACGCCTCCTAGCAGAGCGCTTTAGAGAACATCTCTGGGACACCTGCACCAATCAACCACACCGCCCAGTGGCCCAACATTTCAACTTCCCCTCCCACTCAGCCGAGGACATGGAGATCCTGGGCCTCCTTCACCTCTTCGCCTCTCATTTATCTCTCCACCCTTCGGGCTCTCTGCCTCTATTCCTGATGAAGGGCTTTTGCCCGAAACATTGATTTTCCTGCTCCTCGGATGCTGCCTGAACTGCTGTGCTTTTCCAGTACCACTGTAATTTGAATTTGGAGGGATATGGGCCGTTAGCTGTCAAGTGGGACTAGATTGGGTTGGGATATCTGGTCGGCATGGACGAGTTGGACCGAAGGGTCTGCTTCCGTGCTGTACATCTCTATGACTCGATGACTCTATGAGATTCTCTCGTGGGTATAATAATTCTCTTTTGTTCTCTAAATGTAACGCAAACTTGGATTATGTTTGCTTGAAGACCTCCAGTAAGTTTCTTTACAGCTAACCTAATACATAACACTGAGTAATCTGCAGACACAGGCTCTACCTCCAGTGCTACAAAGCCTGGCATCATGTAATATCAGACCAGAAGCAGTTGCATGTTGATCTCTTAAAGGGACAAAGGTCATGTTTGAGTTGTACAGGACATTGGTTAGGCCACTTTTGGGACACTGCATGCAATTCTGATCTCCCTGCTGTAGAAAGATGTTGTTAAACTTGAAGGAGTTCAGAAAAGATTTGCAGGGATGTTTCCAGGGTTGGAGGATTTGAGCTATAGGGAGAGGCTGAATAGGCTGGGACTGCTTTATGTGGAGTGTCGGAGGCTGAGGGGTGACCTTATAGGTGTTTATAAAATCATAAGGGACATGGATAAGGTAAATAGACAAGGTCTTTCCCTTGGGGTGAGTCCAGAACTAGAGAGCATAGGTTCAGGGTGAGAGGGAAAAGATTTAAAAGGGACCTAATGGATAACCAACTGCCAGAGGAAGTGATCAAGACTGGTACAATTACAACATGTAAAAGTTAAAAATCACACAACACCAGGTTATAGTCCAACAGGTTTAATTGGAAGCACTAGCTTTCGGAGCGACGCTCCTTTGTCAGGTGATTCTGATGAAGGAGCGTCGCTCCGAAGGTTGTGTGCTTCCAATTAAACCTGTTGGACTATAACCTGGTGTTGTGTGATTTTTAACTTTGTACACCCCAGTCCAACACACCGGCATCTCCAAATCATAACATTTAAAAGGAATGTGGATGAGGAAACGAATGGGAAAGGTTTAGAGGGATATGGGCTAAATGCTGGCAAATGGCACTATATTAATTCAGGATATCTGGTCAGCACGGACAATTTAGACTGATGGGTCTATTTCCATACTGTACATCTCTATGACTATGACTCTCTAACAACGGGAACTTCATCAAGTGTCTTCTGAAAATCCATTTATCCAGAAAATTAATCACTTTCTCAAAAGTAAGAAATAGGTTTTACTGTTTCTAACAATGTACAAAGCTGTTCCTATATCATTGGTGGGGGTTGGATTTAGATATATTGTACTCCCATTGGAAGCACTACTCTTGCTTTTGAATATGCCATAGAAGTTTGGGAGATCCAGGAATTGAGTGTATAGTTTAGCAGGTGCTTAAGTATAGTACTAAGGGCAAGTTGAAACATCAGTGGCGCTGAATCCTAGGTGAGTATTCAACAAATCTGTTACAATGTTTAAAGGGAATCAGGGAGCCTTTTAGTTTGCTAATCAACATTCATTTCAATCATCATGAAAAAAAACAGATAAATTGATAATTTTCTCTTTAATGTGAGCAATTAATTGTTTGATATTTCTCTACACAATGGCAGAGCCTTCAATGTTTTTTACTTCCATCTCTATGTGACAAAGAAATAGAGATGCAAAATTCAACTGGGATGCAATGAATCACCGTTAAATTTATGTTACTGTACGTAACGTTATTACTTGCCATTCATACTGTAGAAACAATATAATGTGATGAGACATTACCTGTTAATTACTCTCATTATTATGTTCAATCCAATTTAAAACCAACCAACAAAATATGTGAACATTTCATATTGGCAAATAGAGAAATAATATACCATGAGTTTAAAAAGAGATGACAGGGCAAGCCTGAATTGTGTTCTGCTCAAAGTACAGTTGGATGGAATCTTATCAGATGAGAAGGAAAATATTTTATCCCTGCACAAATGTAATTTACCTTCCTAACTCTCAAGGGAGGATCTGAACTCTGAGTCAACGCCATAAATAATGTCTCCTTCTCCACCTCATTGTTTCAAAGGATTCAAATTCAAAGAACTCAAAGTGTGCTGTGTTAAATTCATATTGAGATATACTAAAATATGAAATAATTAAATGATTAAAAAGGACTACTAATTATTCAATGACAGTGAACTTAACTCTCAAATACAGTCCAATAAAATGAATGTGCCAGCTACTGACAAAAAAGCATAAAGTAGATTGACCCAGTAGTACATCCTTCAGTGATCAGTTTCACACCTAGGCTGCTTCATTAAACTCCTGAGATCAGGCATATCAGAAGGGATCTCAATTGGGTAATTCTATTTTTCAGAGGTTTCACTGAGCATACTGAATATTTGTGCAAATATTTGTAAAACAATTGGTGACCCTAAGCACCCATATACCAAGCAAAAGAAAATGTTCACAATGTACTTAATGCCACGAAATGACAAAGTATGGGACTTCATTAAATTATAGCCCTAAACTCTGATTATATAACTAAATCGTCCAATACTATGTCTTATAAATAGCCCTGTTTAACTAAAAAGCCATCAAAATGATAGAAAAGAAAGAGGAGAAGGGTTGATATAATGACAAGAATCACATTACTAATAATTTGGGAGGGATAAGTGGTTAAAAGTATATCTAGAGGGGTAGCTACATCTGGGGGGACGCTTGGTCAGGTTTCTGTAATATCCATGGTGATGATTCTGATCTTCCACAGTATGTGCATGAATATTCAGGGCCTTGTTTCCACTGAATGGATATTTTGGAGGAGGGCCCAGGGACTCTGAACCTCAGACACTATCCTGAGGAACTCCTGCAGAGATGTCATGGAGCTGAGGTGACTGACCTCTAACAACCACGACCATCTTCCTATGTCCTATGTATGGCATCAATCAATGGAGAATGTGCCCCTTGAAAGCCATTAAGTCCAGTTTTGCTGGACTCCTTGATGCCATTGTGGGCCAAATGCAGCCTTGATGTCAAGGGCTGTCACTCTTACCTCCCCTCTGGAATTCAGCTCTTTTGTCCATGTTTGAATTAAGACTGTAAGGAGGTCAGGAGCTGAGTGGTACAGACGGAACCCAAATTGGGTGTCACTGAGCAAGTTATTGCTGAACAGGTGTTGCTTGATAGCACTGTTATTGACACCTTCCATCACTTTACTGATAATCAAGAGTAGACTGTTTGGACAGTAATTGGCCAGGTTGGATTTGCCCGGCTTTTTATGTACAGGACATGCTTGGGCAATTTGCCACATTGTTGGGTAGATGCCAGTGTTGTAACAGCGTGTGAGTGGTCTTTTTATTTTGCCTTCTACAATGCACCACTTGCATGTCCATTCTGCAAATTTGTTAAATTCTTCTATCTTGTCATTGTCTTCTTTCCTATTTGATGTACCTTCCAATTTTTGCCTTGTCACAAAATTTGTTGTTGTTCTTCTGATCACCAAGACCAACCAATTTATGTAACTGGTGAACAGTACCAATCCCAGAACTGATCTCTATGACACTCCACTTCTGACCTTCTACTAATCTGAATAGTTAAGTTTAAAACTCCAACCGTATTTTATAGCCATTTTGCTCTCCGATCTGCTAGAAATCCCCTTCTTCTCACATACTCTGTCTGGAACCAAGTGGAACTTATTGCCTATGAGATCCTTGATTGTGTTGTTAGCCTGGGCCAATCAAGGAAGTCCTGGCTGACAGATATAAATAAGGGATCCTGCAGTTAGGCGGTAGTGTGGGGGAGAAAGGGGAAAAAAGAAAAAATATAGACAGAGGATTCACATGACATGGGTGCTGAGGAAAAATGAGAAAAATACTACAGGGTGACTTGGTGATGGTATACCGGCCTCTGTGCTGTTATTTCACTAACCTAAATCTATCCTGTGGTCCTTTATTAGAGGCATTTTGCAAGTCTTTGTAGATTAAATTCACATTGCTATCCTTAAATAATTCATTCACACATTTGATGAATATGACTGTCCTTTTGGAAATCTGTGTGGACTACTCTTCATTTTTCTCTCTGTTTCTAACGTTTGTCTGTATTACCTTTGAATAAAGATTCTAAGAATTTTCCTAACTCCAGTATTCAGATAACTGATCTATAATTCCCCTGGATTTGTCTTGTCTCCCATTTTGAATAGAAGAATAGCATTAGCTGTCTGCCAATTCTATGGCAATATTTCCTCATATCAATAACAGAGAGGAGATAATTTAAAAGCATAACATTTATTTTAAATTTGCTATATCTTTCTGGTGGAAAAGGAACGAGGTGGTTTCATATTGATCTAAGTTATTGGCCACCTTACTAATTAGGGAGGATGGTTCTTGGTGTTCACTTTATAAACTCAAGGAACTCCTTTTGCTCTGAAGTGTATCTGAGACGGCTGCTTTGATTGATTTCCTTTAATACTCAAAGGGCATGTGGAGTGCATTTGGCTTAGCTTTTAGTGTTTATCAGCTCATCCCATTTCTAATATTATCTCAAAATGGCCAACAAAATGAGTCAGTGAGACTCATTTCTAATAATTTTAATAAATGCATTAATATGTGCAATTTTTAAAAAAACAATTGCTTAAGGGATATGGGCATCACTGGTAAGGCGAATGTTTATTGCCCACCCTTAACTACACTTGAGAAGGTGCTGATGAGCTACCTTCTTGAACCACTGCAGCCAGTATATAAACAGAGGCAGCTTTTAGGAAGAGAGTTTCAGAAGTTTTACTCAGCAACAATGAAAGACAGCATTTCAAGCTGGAATTTTGTGGGTTCTTTGGCAATGGCCTAGGAGGCAGGAATATTGGGAAAGGTGGTCATTGTATTCCTGATGAAGGACTTTTGCCCGAAACGTCGATTTCCCTGCTCCTCGGATGCTGCCTGAACTGCTGTGCTTTTCCAGCACCACTAATCCAGAAAGGTGGTCATTGGCCTATTCATTGTGTGCCACAAAACTAGATAATGAAATACTTTACCGTCTTATGATAAAGTGGGGACCAGTAGCATTTTTTGAAAAAAAAAAACAAAATCTCACTTATTTATTGAAAGAATTAAGTCTTAAAATTCCATGGTTTTAAATTAAAAAATGTTTACTATGAGACTCAAACATTGCAAGCACTGAGTACTATCTAACACTTAGAATGAATATAAATTAAATTTCACAGGCAAAATAACAGTTAATTACAAACAATGAATCTCTTGAAGAACATTAAGGTGGATAAGTCCCCAGGGCCCAATGAGATCTACCCCAGGTTATTGAGAGAGGCAACAGAGGACATTGCTGGGCCTTGACCAAGATCAGGAGAAGGACTGGCGAGTAGCCAATGTTATTCCTCAGTTTAAGAAGGGGAATAGGAATAATCTAGGAAACTATAGACCAGTCAGTCTCATGTCGGTGGTTAGGAAGCTATTGGAGAGAATTCTTAGGGATAGGATGTACATGCCTTTAGAAAAGAATGGCCTAATTAGGGACAGTCAGCATGATTCTGTGCGGGGCAGGTCATGTCTTACTAATTTGATTGAATTTTTTGAGGAGGTAATGAAGGTCCTCAATGAGGGTAGAGCAGTGGATATTGTCTACATGGATTTTAGTAAGGCTTTCGACAAGGTCCCTCGTGGTAGGTTCATCCAGAAGATTAAGATGCATGGGATGCATGGTGACTTGGCTCCTTGGATTCAGAATTGACTTGCCATTAGAAGGCAGAGGGTAGTGGTGGAAGGGTGTTTTTTAGACTGGAGGTCCATGACTAGTGGTGTTCCACAGGATCTGCCCTGGGACCTCTGCTGTTTGTGATATATATAAATGACTTGGATGGAAACATAGATGGTTGGGTTAGTAGGTTTGCAGATGACACAAAGATTGGTTGAATTGTAGATACTGTAGAAGGTTGTCAAAGGATACAGCGTGATATAGATCAGTTGTAGATATGGGCAGAGAAACGGCAGATGGAGTTTAATCTGGGTAAGTGTGAGGTGCTGCACTTTGGGAGATCATATGTTAAGAAAAAGTATACAGTTAATGGCAGGACTCTGAACAGCATTAATATACAGAGGGATCTTGGCGTTCAAGTCCATAGCTCCCTGAAATTGGCCATTCAGGTAGCGAGGCAAATGGCATGCTTGCCTTTATTGGTCAGGGAATTGAGTACAAGCATCAGGATGTCATGTTGCAGCTTGATAAGACTTTGGTTAGGCCACACTTAGATTATTGCGTTCAGTTCTGGAACCAGGTGGATTTTATTGCCTGTGAAATCCATGTTACAGGAAGGTTATGGAAGCTTCGGAGAGGGTGTCCACAATAACTAAAAACATTGAGCCCACGAAAGGACCGCATAGCCAACATGTAACCGAGTGTAGGCTCTATCTGGCCATTACCATGAATGCGGGGAGCTGCTTGCAGTACTTTTTGTCCTTGTTGGCACTCTGGACACTACCTCACCAATGTGGCTATGTCTGCATCCAATCCTGGCCACCAGATATAACTTCTTGTCAGCATCTTCATTTTGGAAACCTCTGGATGACCCTGGTAGAGTTTAGCCAGTGTCTGGCAGCAAACATTGCTCGGGACTATCACCCTTGCTCCCCATAATAATATGCCGTCCTCTATCGTGATCTGGTCTCTCTGGGTCCAAAAAGATTTCAATTCTGGTTTTGACGGCCCTTTGGTTCCCCCCACCAGCTGTTTTTGTTTTGCCAGGACCGGATTTTTCTGTGTCTAAAGTCTGATATTGTCAGCTGCGAAGCTATGGATAGCATTGCCTTGTCCTCTTAAGTAGACCTACCTGGTTATTATTACAAATTTACAAGGTATTGATGGACCTTCCTAACTCCAAATGTAACCGCCAAACCTTCTCCATCTGGATGGATTTAGGCACTGCATTTGCCAAAGTCCTGGATGTATAAACTATTAGGCATGCCGCTCCATTGGGCCACCCATGAGCTAATACTAACCTGATGCCATATGGGGAGGCATCATATATCAATACCAGATCTCGCTGCGGTCAAAGTGTGCCAACACCGTAGAGGATAATAGCTGTTTCTTCATTTCCCTGAAAGCTTTGGTCTGGCTACACAACCATTTCCAAGGCTAACCCTTTTTTAGGAGTTGATGCATAGGTGCCAGGATGGAGGCCAGGTTATATATGAACCCAAGGAAAGACCTGAGCTGCGGTACAGACATGGGTCCTGGGAAACCTTTGATTGCCCCCACTTTATCTTGCAATGAGTGTATCCCAATCTAGGCAAAAGTGAGGACTGCAGATGCTGGAAACCAGAGTTTAGATTAGAGTGGTGCTGGAAAAGCACAGCAGGTCAGACATTTTGGGCAAAAGCCCTTCATCAGGACCTTCTGTTGCCCAAGTAGGTCACTTGGGGTGCCTGGAACATACATTTTTCCCTTCTAAGGCATACACCTGCCTGGGAGAAACATCTAAGGACTATATCTACGTTCTCTCAGTGCTCTTTATTGATCTTCCCTGTTATTAGTATATCATCTAGATAAATGGTAACCTGGGGTAGACTCTGATAATGTTCTTCATCATCCACTAAAAATTGCACAGGCTGATGGTACCCCAAATGGCAGTCTCGTATATTGGTACAAACCCTTATGGGTATTAATTGTACTTCTGGGAATCCACACCTAACTGTGATTACAAGTACGTATGGCCCATGTCCAGCTTCATGAAGGACAGCACCCCTCCACTAGCTGTGTACAAATCCTCCATGCGAGGGATTGGATATTTATCAGCTCTAAAAAGTGGTTTGTCATTTGTTTAAAATTCCTGGAAAGGTGAACCAACCTGTCTGTCTTCACAATCATTATGACCATTCCAGAAACACAGAGCATAGAACATAGAACAATGCAGCACAGAACCTTCAGCCCTTGATGTTGCACCGACCTGTGAACTAATCTAAGCCCATCCCCCATCGTCATCATATGCTTATCCAAGAACTGTTTAAATGCCCCCAATGTGGCTGAGTTAACTACATTGGTAGGCAGGACATTCCACGCCCTTACCACCCTCTGAGTAAAGAACCTGCCTCTGACAACTGTCTTAAATCTATCACCCTCAATTTGCAGCTATGCCCCCTCGTGTAAGCCGATGCCATCATCCTAAGAAAAAGACTTTCATTGTCTACCCTACCTAATCCTCTGATCATCTTGTACACCTCTATTCAATCCCCTCTTAGCTTTCTTCTCTCCAATGAGAACAGACCCAAGTCCCTCAGCCTTTCCTCATCAGACCTTCCCTTCACCAGGCAATATCGTGGTAAATCTCCTCTGCACCTTTTCTAATGCTTCCACATCCTTCCTGTAATGGAGCGACCAGAACTGTACACAATATTCCAAGTGAGGCCGCACTGGCGTTTTGTACAGTTGCAGCATGACATCATGGCTCCGGAACTCAATTCCTCTACCAATAAAATCTAACACACCGTATGCCTTCTTAACAGCACTATCAACCTGAGTAGCAACTTTCAGGGATCTATGTACATGGACACCAAGATCCCTCTGCACATCCACACTACCAAGAATCTATCCATTGACCCAGTATTCTGCCTTCCTGTTATTCTTCCCAAGGTGAATCACCTCACATTTAATTGCATTGAACTCCATTTGCCACCTCTCAGCCCAATTCTGCAGTTTATCCAAGCCTCCTGCAACCTGCATCATTCTTCCATCTGTCCACCACTCCACCGACTTTAGTGTCATTTGCAAACTTACTAACCCATCCACCTATGCCTGTGTCCAAGTCATTTATAACAATGACAAACAACAGTGGTCCCAAAACAGATCGTTGTGGCACACCACTATTAACCGGACTCCAGACTGAATATTTTCCATCAACCACCACTCGCTGCCTTCTTACAGAAAGCCAGTTTCTAATCCAAATTGCTAAATTACCCTCAATCCCATGCCTCTGCATTTTCTCCAAAAGTCTACCATGTGAAACCTTATCAAAGGCTTAACTGAAGTCCATGTCCACCACGTCAACTGCCCTACCCTCATCGACATGCTTGGTCACTTTCTCAAAAAAGCTTAATGAGAATTGTGAGACATGACCTGTCCTTGACGAAACCATGTTGACTATCTCCAATCAAATTGTTGCTTGCTACATGCTTATAAGTCATATTCTCTTATAATCCTTTCCAAAACTTTTCCTACAACAGACGTAAGGCTCACTGGTCTGTTAATACCTGGGTTATCTCGACTGCCCTTCTTGAACGAGGGCACAACATTTGCAATCCTCCAGTCCTTTGTGACTAAACCTGTAGACAGTGACAACTCAAAGATCAAGGCCAAAGACCCCGCCATCCCCTCCCTAGCTTCCCAGAGAATCCTTGGATAAATCCCATCTGGCCCAGACTTATCTACTTTCACACCTTCTAGAATTGATAACCCGCCTCCTGACTAACCTCTATCCTTTATAGTCTAATAGCTAGTATCTCAGTCTTCTCCTTTACAATATTTTCCTTTTCCTGAGTTAAAACTGATGAGAAATATTCATTTAGTACCTCTCCGATTTCCATTTGGTCCACACACAACTTCCAACTTCTGTTTTCACTGGTCCTGTTCTTACCCTGGTCATCCTTTTATCCCTCACATACCTATAGAAAGCTTTAGGGTTCTCCTTTATTCTATTTGCTAAAAACTGGTCATGTCCCCTCCTTGCTCTTCTTAACTCTCTCTTTAAATCCTTCCTAGCTAATCTGTAACTCTCCATCGCCTCATCTGAACCATCTCGTCTCAACGTCACATAAGCCTCCCTCTTCCGCTTAACAAGAGATACAATTTCTTTAGTAAACCATGGTTCCCTTACCTTATCACTTCCTTCCTGCCTGACAGGGACATACCTACCAAGGACACTCAATATCTGTTCCTTAAACCAGCTCCACATTTCGATTGTCCCCATCCCCTATATTTTGCTACCCCATTCAATGCATCCTAAGTTTTGCCTGATCTCATTATAATTGCCTTTCCCCCATCTATAACTCTTGCCCTGTGGCATGTACCTATCCCTTTCCATCGCTAAACTAAACGTAACCGAACTATGGTCACTCTCTCCAAAGTGCTCACCTACCACTAAATCAAACACCTGACCTGGTTCATTACCAAGTACCAGTTCCAGTGTGGCCTCCCCTCTTGTCGGCCCTTCGACATACTGTGTCAGGAAACCCTCCTGCACACATTGGACAAAAAATGATCCGTCCAAAGTACTAGAGCTGTAGCATTTCCGGCCAATGTTGGGGAAGTTAAAGTCCCCCATAATGACCACCCTGTTCCTTTCACTGCTACCCAGAATCATTTTTCCAATCCTCTCCTCCACCTCCCTGGAACTTTGCAGAGGCCTATAAAAAAACCACCAGAAGTGTGACCTCTCCTCTCCTGTTTCTGACTTCAGCCCATACCACCTCAGTAGACGAGTCTTCATCAAAAGTTCTTTCAGCCACCGTTATACTGTCCCTTGACTAACAAAGCCACACCTCCCCCTCTTTTACCACCTTCCCTGTTCTTAATGAAAGATCTAAACCCTGGAATCTGCAACATACATTCCTGATATCTGCTCTATCCATGTCTCCAAAATGGCCACAACATCGAAGTCCCAGGTACCTATCCATGCTGCAAGCTCACCTACCTTATTCCGGATACTCCTGGCGTTGAAGTAGACACACTTCAAACCAGCTTGCTGTCTGCAAGCACACTCCTGTGACTGTGAAATCCTGTCCATGTCCTCCCTACTTTCATCCTCCTGTGCACTTGAACAACACCACAGGTTCCAGTACCACTGCTGAGCTAGTTTAAACCCACCCGATTAATGATTCAATGGTTTAATGATTCCTTTGCTTCCAGCCTTCTGACTTCTGCCTCTACTTTTCCCCGTAAGATAAAAGGCACTGGGCAGGCCTTGCAGAATCATAGTTTTGGTTCCTGGTCAAAGTGCAAAGTGGCATGCATAGGCCCTAGGCCTCCCTGAAAAACCATTAGGTATTGAATTAGGACTTCATACAGACAACAACTTTCTAATTCAAAAATGTTGAGCCAATCAAGGTGAACCTTTTCCAACCAATTGTGCCCCATCAAGCTTAGGCCTGGGCCTCTTACTACAATCAGTGGTAACTGAACCAGCTACTTCTCATAAGAGATCAGAAGAGAGGTTGTACCCTTAATCTGTAAAGGCTCCCCAGTACAGGTTCACAGTCTAGCCAAGGCCTTGTGCAAACTTCAGGGTTGGAGTCAAAAGTGAATTTTGTTAAAGACTGCTTGTGCAATGACTGATATAGCCGCACCAGTATCCATCTCCATTAGAACTGGGTGACCATTTAACCTGATGTTTATTTCAATTGGTTCTGATTTGGATGTTGTTAAACAATTTAACTGTTCAAAACCAGATGTAGGTGGACTTTCCAGGATGTACAGTCTTCTGGATACCGGCCTATGAGTTCTCTTACTCCATTTAGGTCTAGTGGGACTCATCTGCTGTCTCGAGTCTGCACACCGGCAACAACTACAATGGCCTGCTGGCCTGGATCCTGAAGAAAATTTTAACTGTTTGGCCGAAGCTTGGCTTTGTTTTGGGTTTTTGCTGTGAGCTGACCTAAAGTCCCTCTGTTCAGGATATGTCCTGAGTGAGGCTATGCAATCACTTTCACACAAGTGGTGTTCCCCAAGCTCAGTGAAACTGGTGAGGGTGACCACTTCCATTGAAACTCCCTGCTCATATACTCCATTTGCTACATTTTCCAATGATAAAGCCAGTTGTAGTGCCCGTTTGAAGTCCACTTGGGCTTCAGCTAGTAAGCCTTTTTGCATGGTTACGTCATTAATTCAACATGCCAAAAGGTCTCTCAGCTTCTCATTAAGGATTAAACCAAAGTCACATGCCTCTGTCAGTTGTCTTAACCTCATCAAAAATCCCCTGGTTCTCAAATTGCCCAGTAAAACTGATAGTGTCTCAGAATTAGAGGAGGCCTGGGATTGTTATATTCTTTAACTAAATCCATCAACTCTTCAAAGCTGTTTGTATCTAATGCCTCATGATAAGTTAGGCTCCTAATAACTGAAAAAGCTGCAGGACCACAAACGTCAGGGGGATCACACATTGCTTTTCAATGGCCTCCAGTGTCATTTGCCCAAAAAGAAAGCATCCTTTCCAGCTACAGAAATCGTGTAGTTCTTTTCCATATGTTTGCATGGTGTGCCCACCCGTTGAAAGCCCAGTTCACTCGAATTATTTCCTCTTCTGAATTAAACTCTCCACATGTGAAAAAAGCATGCTTTCTGATTCTTGACTATATATAAGAGACATGCAGGAGTGAGTTGCTGGACTTTGGAGTGGACTGCCACTGCTTTGTTCTCCTTGGTCAGCATTCAGGCCTATCTTAATTAAGATCAGGTAGCAGTGCATCCAAATTGCATGGGGCATGGAGGCTGGACCGTAATGGGCAGGGGTCAAGGACCCTGATGGAAATCTGAGTGGTCAGTAGAGGCAGGCTGATCAGGGAAGAGTGGAAAGACTGGAATAGAATCATAGAGTCATAGAGATGTACAGCATGGAAACAGACCCTTCGGTCCAACCTATCCATGCCGACCAAATATCCCAACCCAATCTAGTCCCACCTGCCAGCACCCGGCCCATATCCCTCCAAACCCTTCCTATTCATATACCCATCCAAATGCCTCTTAAATATTGCAATTGTACCAGCCTCCACCACATGCTTAGCTGCAGGGGCTACATTGAATCTAAGAGAGGGCCCAAGTGTTGCTGCTGGCTTGCAGTGAGTGAATATGTGTCCAGCTGCCGTTCAATTCACAGAATCATAGAATTGTTATGGCACAGAAGGAGGCCATTCAGGCCACTGTGTTCTGCACTGGCTCCACAAGTGAGCACTGTGACATATTGTGAGTTCCCTCCCTTTTCTCCATATCCTTGCACATTGTTTCTATTCAAGTAAACATTGAATGTCCTCTTGAATGCCTCAAATGATCCTGCTTCCACCACACTCCCAGACAGGGAAGTGCAGACACAAACCACTATTTGTGTAAAAATAAATGCATTAATCCTGAGATTGTCCCAGTTTTTGTGTCCGAATGTGTTGATAATGTTAAAGTGAGACAGTCCCACGGCTGAATGGGTGTTTATGCAAAGGTGAGATTGAACATAACTACAATAAGGTTATTTATTTACATTGTGCTCTGTGCTGTGCTTGCTCTGAAGTGTGCAAATCTCATTCATTGTTTGATTGAATCTATTAATGTTGCAATATTGCTTTAATACATGACTGTCCCATAAACAGTACCCGCTTAAAACATGCCCATACCACAAGCACAGTTAAATGGAAGCGATTAAGAAATGTGATTAATGATGCTATGGAAGACACAATAAATCTCTCTCACTATGTACTGTCTGAAAATCAGATGTTTGTCTTTCCAAAGGTTACAATTTCAGTGTACCTTCTTTCCCCATCAAATGAGAAGAAATATTTGCAAAATAAAAAACCGAAAGAACTGCGCATGTTAGGATCCAGAAACAAAAGCAGAATTTGCTGGAAAATGTCAGCAGGTCTGGCAGCATCTGTGGAGAGAAATCAGAGTTAATGTTTCAGGTCTAATGACCCTTCCTGAGAACTGATGGTAGCTGGGAAAATGTTGGTTTATAAGCAGAAGATAGAGTAGGGAGAGGGTAAGGAGTAAATGATGGGTGGGGAGAGAGCCCAAAGAGAGAGAACATTTGGACAGACAAAGGAGTCTGTGATGATCTGTCTAGAAGGGTAGATAACTGTTAGTAGAGACTGCTAGTAGCCAACAATGGGTTGTGTGTAATAGTAGACTATGTGATAGCAAGAAATATTTGCAAGTTTGAATTGCTGTACTCCCAGCTATCCTGCCGGACTGTTTTGTCTCACATTGTATTTGTTACTTCTGTAAATCACTTTAAATCAATGGCCTATTGTACTCCATCTTTTTAGCTTCTTCCCAGTTAGTCCAACCAGACCCCTTCAGATTTGGAAAACATTGATCAACTCCTCTCAGCCTCTCCTTTCCAAGGAGAACAGTCTCAGCATCTCCAATCTTGCTTCATAAGCTAAGTTTCTTATCCCTGGAACCATTTTTGTTCATCTCTTCATTATTCTCTCCTTCATGTAGTGTGGCAGCTGGAACAGCACACAATACTCCACCTGAATCATGGAAGCCCTACAGTGTGGAAACAGGCCCTTTGGCTCAAGTCCACACCGACCCTCCAAAATGCATCATCTCGGGATATATGGTCGGCATGGATGAGTTGGACCGAAGTGTCTGTTTCCGTGCTGTATATCTTTATGAGTCTAAAAAAACTCACACTTCCCCATATTGATCTTCCTCTGCCATCTATCTGCCCACTCCTCCAACTTGTTTATGAGCTTTCAGAAACCCATTCCCCTACCCTATTACTCTACATTTACTGCTGACTAATGCACCTAACCTACATAAACCTGAATACTTCCGGCAATTTAGCATGGCCAATTCACCTAACCTGCACATCTTTGGACTGTGAGAGGAAACTGGAGCACCCGGAGGAAACCCACCCAGACAAAGAGAGAACATACAAACTCCACACAGACAGTCACCCAGAGCTGGAATCAAACCCGGGTCCTGGCACTGTGAGGCAGCAGTGCTAACCACTTAGCCACCGTGTGTGAAGTCTAACTAATGTCTTGTTTAAATTCAGTATAACCCCTTACTCTCGCACACTATGCTCCTATTAATAATGATGAGGATACTGTAAACTTTATTAACTGCTCTCTTCACCTGTCCCATCATCTTCAAAGACCTATGCACATACTCACCATGATCCGTCTTCCCCTGAGTCTGCTTAATAATTGTATCTCTTATATTTTCTGCTGATGTTCTTCCCCAAAATGCATCATCTCGGGATATATGGTCGGCATGGATGAGTTGTACCGAAGTGTCTGTTTCCGTGCTGTATATCTTTATGAGTCTAAAAAAACTCACACTTCCCCATATTGATCTTCCTCTGCCATCTATCTGCCCACTCCTCCAACTTGTTTATGAGCTTTCAGAATACTATACTGTTCTCCTCATAGTTAAAAAAGCTTCCAAGTTTTGTATCATCTGCTCCCTGTACGCTAAGATCGAGATGATTAATTATATATCAGGAAATGCCAGGGTCCTAATGTCAACCCCTGGGGATTTCCACTGCACACTTTCTTCCAACCTGAAAAATATTCTTTAACCATTGCCCTCTATTTTCTGTCACATGGCCAATGTTGTATCCACATTGCTATTTTCATGAGCCACAATTTCCTCACAAGTCTGTTGTGTGGCACCTTTTGAAAATCCATATATATAACAGCATTATCCTAATTAATTATTTCAGTTAACTCTTTAAAATAAACCAAATTATTTAAAAGTACAGTTTTTCCTTCAGGAATCTGTGCTGGCTGTTCCCAATCAACTCACCATTTTCCATGTGACTACTAATTCTATCCTGAATAATTGTTCCTCGAAGCTGCCTTACCACTGAGGTTAAACTGGTCTGTAATTGCTGGGCTTATCCTCACTACCTTTGTTTGAACAGGGATGTAATGTTTGCATTTCCAGGTATGGAGCCAGGTTCTTCAACTCCTGAGGGTAACAGCAATGGCTGTTAATTTCCAACCCTTCCCACTACAGGATTTTCTGCGCTCTTCATGCATATGTAACAAGCTGAACACCATGCAATTGTAACAGGAAATCTACCCCTGAGACTGCATACTGGAAGATTCTGCCCTAAATTTTAGATCAGGGGCCAGAGAATGCATTGAGTGCTGACAGCAAACTCGTCTTACGGTCTGCTCCATTAATCTGTGTTGCCATGCTACACTGCTTTTTAGCTGACAAAATTGTATAGTGCTTTGATCCCTAGCCAAATGTGAATCTAGCCATGCTGTGCAAAGACCAACGTGCATTAGTTTTTGATGGTGATGTTGTATAAGGTGGAACACAGTGTACTGCACCTCTCCAACACTGAATTATGCCAGTCTCTGAAATTTACTCAGATTTATGTCCATGCAGTAGGATTCATGCCAACCTGTCCTCTCATTAACCCTATACCTATTGTCTCAGTTGATAAAATTCATTCTGGTATTGTCACATCTTCCTGCAATGGTGAGCGCTCAGCATTTTTAATGCTTTGGACTAGCCAAAAGTATTAAAAGTGTTGGTTGGTGAGTGGAGCACATTTATCTTCTATACCTATACACTGCTGGAGTGGCATGGTGGCTCAGTGGTTAGCACTGCTGCCTCACAATATAAGCAACCTGGGTTCAATTCCAGCCTTGAGTGACTGCACATTCACCCCGTGTCTGTGTGGGTGCTCCAGTTTCCTCCCGCAGTCCAGCAACGTGCAGGTTAGGGTGGATTGGCCATGGGAAATATAGGGATCTGGCGGATGTGGGTGCGATACTCTTTGGAAAGTCAGTGCAGACTCAAGAGGCTTTCTACACTGTAGGGATTCTATGCTTTTAAGTGGCAATGTACTCATGAGAGCCTATAGCTGTTGTCAGTAGCATATGTGAATCAGCAATAGAATAACAATGGAGACCGTGTAGCATGGCTGCTGATGTTCATGAAAAGGTTCATCACAATGTTTGTTCACTGTTAACAGTCCATGATATTAAGGCAGAGGTGCATAGAATCATAATAAACAAAGGAGTGACAAATTATTGGGGATAGGCAGGAATGTGGAGTAATTAGATAAGCTGTGGTCTTATTGAATTACAGAACAGGTGCAGTGGGCCAACTGGCCTATTCCTGCTGCTAATTCAAATGCCCACATTGTTCGTGTAATCTCCTCTCATCCTTGTTTAAAATATAATCTGTGGCTGGGGTTTTCTGATTTTTTGTTTAGGTCAATTGAAAAAGATTCAGTTAGTTATTGCTGAACCTTTCCTCTAGTATGATCCTGGCTTTGTCCTTTGCATTGTTTTGAGTAGTTGAATTATTACATCATACTTCTCTTAGTATAATTAGAATTGCCTGGCGGAGTAACATGAGGGTCAAATATGGCAGACGGTTTGATTATTTGAAAAGGTCCCTCATGGTAGACTGGTTGAGAAGATTAAGTCACATGAGATTCATGGTGAGTTGGTAAGTTGGATACCAAATTGGCTTGGTCATAAAAGCAGAGGGTATTTATGGAGGGGTATTTTTCTGACTGGAGGTCTGTGACCAGTAGTGTTCCGCAGGGATCAGTGCTGGGACCTCTGTTGTTTGTAATATATATAAACGATTTGGATGAAAATGTAGATGGCGTGACTCATAGGTTTGCTGATGACATGAAAATTGACGGAATTGAGGATAATGAGGAAGGTTGTCAAAAGCAGAATATAGGTCAGTTGGAAAGTTGGGCACTAAGAGGGCAGATGAGGTTAATCAGGACTTGTGTGAGATGATGCATTTTGGAAGATCAAATGCATGAGGATTGTATACAGTAAATGGCAGGACCTTTAGGAGCATTGAGGGATGTTGGAGTGCAAGTCCATAACTCCATGAAAGAGATGAGGAGAGACAAGTGGATAAGGTAGTAAAGAAGGTGTAAGGTATGCTTGCCTTCATGGTCGTGGAATTGAGTATAAAAGTTGTCAAGTCATGTTGAAGCTGTACAAAACTTTAGTCAGACCACATTTGGGGTATGTGTGCAGTTTTGGTTACCACACTATGCAAACGGTGTGGAGGCTTTGGAGAGGCAGCGAAGAAATTTATCAGGATTTTGCCTGGATTTGAGTTTATTAACTGTACCTATTACTGGACAAACTTGGATTGTTTTTACCAGAGCACCAGAGGCTGAGGGGCTCATGAATAGGGTAGAGAGAGAATGGAGATGTCAAATACAAGGGGGCATAGGTTTAAGGTGAGAGGGGGACTGCTTAAAAGAGATGTGAGAGGGAAGTGTTTTTACACAGAGGGTATTGGCTGCTGGAACATGCTGCCAGGGGAGGTGGTAGAAACAGATATGATAGCAATATTTAAAAGGCATTTAGACAGACATACGGCCAGGCAGGGAATAGACAATAGACAATAGGCGCAGGAGTAGGCCATTCTGCCCTTCGAGCCTGCACCACCATTCATTATGATCATGGCTGATCATCCTCAATCAGTATCCTGTTCCTGCCTTATCTCCATAACCCTTGATTCCACTATCCTAGAGAGCTCTATCCAACTCTTTCTTAAATGAATCCAGAGACTGGGCCTCCACTGCCTTCTGGGGCAGAGCATTCCACATACCCACCACTCTCTGGGTGAAGAAGTCTCTCCTCATCTCTGTTCTAAATGGCCTACCCCTTATTTTTAAGCTGTGTCCTCTGGTTCGGGACTCACCCATCAGCGGAAACATGTTTCCTGCCTCCAGAGTGTCTCCAGAGGGATATAGACCATGTGCAGGCAGATGGGATTAGTTCAGAACGACATCATGGGTGGTGTAGCAACAGTGGGCTGAAGGGCCTGTTCCTGTGCATCTTGTTCTATGTTCTATTATTACTTTATCTGCTTCAGCTATGGTTCATAGTTTTCTTAATCCATCTCCAAAACTAGTTAGAGTTCATATTTGCAATGGGTAAACGTCTGGGTGAAAAATGTTGCAGAACTCTTTTGAGCTCCTAACCAGTTCACATGAGTTTACCCCATGTACTGGAATGTTAGCTTTGGCCGAGTTGATAGCCCTCTCAATTATATATTGCAAGCTCATAGGTTTGAACCTTGCTCCAGATGTACATAATCTTAGCAATCACCAAGGGATGCTGCGCTATTAGTACTAATTTTCTGATGGTGTGTTAAATGAGGATCCATCAGCTCCCGAAGGCTGGTCCAAGTGATTCGATGCAACAATTTGAAGCAAAACAGGGGAGTAGTTCAGATGCCCTGGCTGATATTTATTCCTCAATCAAAGTCACTTTAAAATCCAATTAAGTGGTCATTTATCTCAATGGTGAAAGGGGCTATACCAATGCAAAGAAACATTCCAGAGCAGAACATGGAACAGCCCAGCGAAGAAATGTTACATAATGGAGCAGAGCACATTTCAACCTTAGTGAACTTTTCTGATTTGTGTTAACTTGGAGTAAATAGTCCAAACGATATAAGGGGAACAATTCCAGCTGTTTTATGTGAACAGCGACCAGTAACTGGGGTCGGGGAGTCCAGAACTAGATGGCATAGGTTTAGGGTGGGAGGGGAAAGATATAAAAGAGACCTAAGGGGCAGCTTTTTCACACAGAGGGTGGTACGGGTATGGAATGAGCTGCCAGAGGAAGTGGTGGAGGCTGGTACAATTGCAACATTTAAGAGGCATTTAGATTGGTGTATGAATAGGAAGGGTTTGGAGGGATATGGGCCGGGTGCTGGCAGGTGGGACTAGATTGAGTTGGCATATCTGGTCAGCGTGGACGGGTTGGACCAAAGGGTCTATAACGTCATCTCTATGACTCTATAACGTTGAAGTTCAGTTCCCCAACAAGTCTTATCCCAGCAGAAACATAAGTCTTATCTGCAACAAGCAATTTAATAAAGTATCTGGGTCTTTTTTTTAAAGGCTATTTTCCCCAATACTGGTAATAAATGGTAGCTTTTGGGTTAGAATTAGGTTTTTATTGTCATGCTTATTAAAGTACAGGGATACAGGAGTACAGTGAAAAGTTTATAATGTCACCATTCACGGTGCTATCTTAGGTACAAGTATTGATGTACAAAATCTTAGATAAAGAATAGAAAAATAAAGAAATAAATTAGAATTTCAACAGTACAGTTCTTATCAGTATAGAGTGACAAATAAGAAATAAAATTAAAAGTTCCAAATGACAGTCTTCTTTAGCTGTGGGTCTGCAGTCAGATTCCCTGTATAACTGGAGCGCTAAAAAGAAAATTAATGATAATGAAGGCAATCGGACTCTCCCAATTGCAAAATGGAAACAGAAGAATGTAGTAACATGATGAACAAGAGCTGAGTTCTTCGAGCCTGTTTATGTCGAAACCAGGAGTAGGTGATGATGCTCCCTATCAATTAGATTATAACTCATCTGCTCCTTAACTCTATTTATCTGTCTTTGATCCATATCTTTTCTTGCAAGACTTCAGATCTCATGGTGCAACATCTGTGGCTGTCTGGAGGAGAGAGCCCAAGATTTCTGCTTTTTTTTAATAGACAAAGAAGTACTGTCTGATCGATTATAGGAAAATAGAAGTGCAGGTTTAAGAATTTCAGACATTGCAAGCCATCATCAAAAATGTCAGCATTAAACAAGTCTCTGACAATAATTCAGGATTGCATCAATTAAAATAACAAATTTCAATACAGCAAAATATTAGTGGCTATTTGGACCTGACACTGACAACAAATTCTTACCGATATTTTCTAATTAAACTGCTCAGAGATATTTTTCCACACCTCTGAAGAGGTTCTTGAAGCCAGGCCTCCTGACTCAGAGTTAGGGACACTACCACTGTGCCATCAGTGTCCTGTTTACATCCACCACCCAGAAACCAGAAACTCCAGTCCAGCTGTTGGAGCTGAAGATAATTATCGTACAGTTTTTAGAAACGTTTCTAAATGCGAGAGCTGCTTGTTAAACTGGGGAAGAGAAGCCACTGTTGAATTTATTCTGACAAGAACATTTTGCTTATTCTTTTTGAGTTGCTGAAGCTGTGAGTCCCATTTTAATATTAACTTTCACTCCGTGAAATGCTTCAGTAAGTTTTCTCCTTCTGGGACCATACCTCAGTTGTTGTGAGGAAACTCAGAAAGGTGCCAAATTATACTGGCAGCCTGACACCTCCAATAGTAAATGACATCATCCAACTCCCAGTCTAGGGCACTGGGCTGTGCTGGGCATCGAGCATATAGAATCCCTACAGTGTGGAAGCAGGCCATTCAGCCCATTAAGTCCACACTGACCCTTTGAAGAGCACCTCACCCAGACTCACCCCTCTACATTTCCGAAGCCATCCCTTGACACTATTGGCAATTTAGCATCGCCAGTCCACCTAACCTGCACATCTTTGGACTTTGTGAGGAAACCTGAGCATCCAGAGGAAACCCATGCAGACATGGCAAGAATGTTAAAATTCTACACAGACAATAGCCTGAGGGTGGAATCAAACCTGGATCTCTGGCGTTGTAAGGTAGCAGTGCTAACCACTGAGCCACTGTGTTGCCCCTAAACCTCTCTGTCTACTAGTACAAAGATCCTTTGCAAAATGGGTTGTGTGGTTTCAAACCAGTTCTCAAGAGACATAATTTGAATGGCATTGATTGACAATCTCAGCCGTAGGCATTAAAGGACAGATCAGGTGGAAATAGAAAACTGATGCGAAAGCAGAATAGTGTTAAAAGTGGGGCTCTGCTCAGGGAATAAAGCATGTTATTGGGGCAGAGTAAAGAAAGATTTTACATTGAATCTAGTCTTCCTGTCCTGTTTGTGTTTGATGCAATACTGGCACCAATGCCTTCGGCGGGATGTTACTCATGCCCCCCTACATATTAACAGCACTGAGGTGGAACGAGTCGAGAGTGTTAAACTCCTGGGAGTAGTCATCCACAACAAGCTTTCTTGGACTCTTCACGTGGACGCACTGGTTACAAAGGCCCAACAACATCTCTTCTTCCTCAGGCAGCTGAGGAAATTAGGCATGACGGTGAATACCCTTGCCAACTTTTATAGGTGTGCCATCGAGAGCATTCTGTCTGGATGTATCACTATCTGGTATGGCAACTGTACCATTCAAGATCAGAGACGGTTACAGAGAGTGGTGAACTCAGCCCGACAATCACAAAGGCCAACCTCCCATCTATAGAATCCATCTACCAGGCCCGCTGTCAAGGAAAGACCGCCAGCACTCTCAAAGATCCATTCCAACCTGGCAATATTTTTCTACAAACACTACCATCAGGGAGAAGGTACAGAAGCCTGAACACATACACCATCTGGTTTTGAAACAGTTTCTACCCTACTGTTGTTAGAATACTGAATGGACTCACAAACTCTTAACATTCTCCTGTACCTGTGTTTTTGTTTTTGCTGTTTACCTATTATTTACTATCTATGCTACTTAACTCTGTGATCTGCCTGTATTACTCGCAAAACAAAGCTTTTCACTGTGCCTCGGTACACGTGACAATAAATTCAATTCAATTCAACGCAATAGTGAGATTAACACAAGTTATTATTTTCTACAGTTAAATGGAAGAACCAGAGGATAACATGGTCCAAGTCCGCAAATCCCACAAAGTTGAACAAATGGTGTCAAAATGGCTTCGCCTTACACGAGATAATTCACAGAGGTGAGATCTGTTTTTGTTGATTAAAGCCTGACTGCTGGAAATGGAAAGACAAAGATCATCAGGTCTCTTTGTTCAACCAATCACTTCAACATGAATGAACAATTCCTCTATTTCCAAAGTGACCTTCATACGCATTACAGTTTGGAGAATTGTTCACATCTGACAAGAAATTCATTCACATTTTATACCTTGTTATCCATCTGAAGAAGTCACTCACATTCTACGTCATTGCCATCTGTACATAAATTGATTTGCATTCCCATGTGTGGTGAAATTCAGTCACAGCCTCAAAATAATGCAGACACCAGCCCTGAGCAGAGGGCAGGCCAAGCTAGGGTATGATAGGCCTGGATGAAACCAGAAAGACTTCAGCACACCTGAAGATCCAAACTTAACCCGGATCCTTCAATATCAATTTCCTTTTATCTTTTACATCCAATGTGCACTTGCATGACATACCATAATCTTAATTCAACTGGTCAAAGATCCAATTCCAAGATGAAACTTGGAGGATTTAGAAAGCGATGACAATTTATAAGAGAGACTCAGGTGTCATTTCACAGTGTTTTGCTGGGTGCCATCAGGAGGCGGACAGAAATAATCTTTTTCAGGAATACAAGGAAGAAACCTATTGCTGTCTGTCCTCCAGCAGGTGTATTTTATACCTGTATCCAGTTCTGGAAGCAGTATAATAATCTAACCCACTCAGTAGAAGTGGGTACAGTTGCAGTCCATTCACTCTTATCTTGTTAAGCATACTCCATATCATCACTCCTCACACCCACTTAAATTTGAAGAGTGCAAGCCATTCACTTTCTGTTCACATCCTCACCTCTCGACTTATTATTCCCACTCACCCTACTCTTCATGTAAAGTGCTGTATATTCCTGATGGATATCCTCACTGAATACACTGTATTTGTCTGGTGAAGATTTAGAGACACATAAGTCTGTGTTCCCTGGTTGTAGATAATCTGAGCACAACACACAAGGAAGGTGAACAGGACTGGAGGTGGATAACCACAGATAGCATCACTGACACCATCAGAGGAGGAATCCAGGGAGATCAGTGGTATATTTGATCATCTAGTGATAGATTTAAACTTCAAACCACACCTTGTACTAGACTTGGTTATGTTGTCTTGATTTCAACAGCTTAATGGATTATGTTCATCTTAATTATGCAAAGTAGGAACTTGTGAAATTAAGACAGTAATTGTGCACATCTGCTTCTCCACTCCAGGGCCTTTATGTTAGAACTGCAGCCTGTGGACTCTCCTGATAATTTTTCTCTCAACAAACTGATTCCTTTTGAGGGTACATCACCGTAGAACTCACTCACAACATGCACTGGCGCAAATATTCGCCCTTCACTGGGCTCTGTTAGACAGGTCGTGGGTTTTCAGCTATAACCAACAGCTCGTGAGTGAATACGAGCAGAGAGTGGTTAGAGGAACAACATTGGAGAATCCAAGCTTTGTTCAGCCAGATATAAATGCCCAGGAACTGTCATTGAAAAAAATAATAATAGAGAGCTGCAGCAAATCTGTGAAGTACAGGCACTGTCCACAGGAATAGTGAAGATAGAGGAAACTGAATTCCCCCAGTCTTATCAATAAAATGAGTGTCCATGGATCCTGACCATAGCCATACAGATACCAGTACATCTAAAACCTAAGTAGGATGATACTTCATTTTAATTGTGGCCTTCTAGCTTGTCACTAATCTGTATTAAGCTCCCCTCCAATAGGAGAGCAGCATGGCTGTCCCCAAAGGGTACTCCTAGGGGAAGAGGTCAGAGACATTGGATTAATGCAGTAGGAAGACTTCCCACCTTAAGGCTGCTGTAAACCATGGCGATTGTCTTCCTCAACAGAGGACCAAACAAAAGTAGTCGCGACATCACCCTCTTGTTAGCACTCTGTTGTCATGTGAAGACTTCTGAACTAACAAAGTCGCTCACAATGCAGCTGAACTAAACTGTTTCCCAGAGGCAGCTGAATGACTAGTTATGAGTTAAAAATGTTACCTGCAGAATGAGATTCCTGAGCTGTGGGTGTCTGCACTTACATTGTCCTTGAGGTTATGTGCTCCTTGACTCCAGCTAAAGCTCTTCAATCTGTTATGTCATGTGATATTCAGCTATTTACATCTGTACATTTGCTGTTATCAAATGCAGCTTTCTAGTGAAGTGTCTAAGACCTCTCTCTTCACATACTTAGAGTTAGAGAGATGACTGGTGTCTTCTCTCTAACGCTAAGAGAGTATCATGTGATCAGTAATTTTTAAAATAAAGTTGAAAGTTATTTGCTATGATAAAAGAGTAGGATCTCTTCTAACTTTCTTATTTTTAATGAAGCAAAATATATAATTATCTTAACTATGTAATAACATTGTTAATCTACAGAATGTGGATTTTATTTCACCCTTATTATCTGTTTTGGGTTTTTCTTGTTTTAATGCCCATACTTTGTCCCTTTATTATCTGATGTGTGCTCCTTTTTTGGTTTTAATGCCTTTAATAGCCTTAGAGATGTTTACAGCTCCATGAGATACTGTTGTTTACTATGGATTAAAGTAATAAGCCCATCTCTGCTAATCTTACTATAATTTCCCTGTCTTCCCAGTCTTCTTTTGCTGAAAGATGGCACATCCACTAAAGCTGAGGATAAGCAACTGTCTGTCCCCATCTTGTGTAATTCTGGCTGGTACAAGTGACAACACTGTTCTTCCAGTGGTTTCCATCTGTGACTATAATTGGTACCTCACATGAAGTGTTGCATGGTCACGCAGTATGTGTGTGATATGTACAGATATACCTATGTATATAAATCAATATATATTTTCTCAGCTAAACTTAACATTTCCTCAGCTGTTGATCCATGTACACTATATCTACAGCTTGGATTTTTTGAGTTCATACCTGCAACATTTGGACTCTGCAAAGAAATATATTGTCTTGAATAATTAGCAATGGCAGAATAGATTTTCAGAGATAAAAGGTGACATCTTCTGAATGAACTGAATTGAAGTTCTGCTCTACCTGCAGAGTAATAGTTTATGATGAGAGTCTGTATGCAAATCAACAAAGATAACATGGCCTTGGACTCTTTAACAGCAACCTTTTAGCTTTAGTAACAGCATCATTTAAAAGCAAAGGCAAATTCACAATGTGTACATTCTCGGTGTGACAGTGAACAGTGGTGTCACACAGAAGTCTAGGTGTTCAAATATTCTAGCTGGTTATAGGTCTCATCAGACAGACATAATTGCACACATTCTAAATGGAGTAATTACAGCAAATATTCCTGTAAGCCTTTAGGCCTATTTTTGAACAAATAAGTGTGTAGGATGGATTAGATGAAAACAGCAAAAGAAACGTCTTTGTGTTTTGCAAAAAAGCTGTAGCGTTTGTTCAAGAAATCAGATTTTAGGTAACAAAATAGAGTTGGTAAGTTTTAAAACCAGATTTCTCATAATTTCATAGGGATCTTTCATTGTTTTCTTTGTTTTGATGTATTGTGTTTCTTCTGCACTGTTCAATTTTGCAAAGTGACTTAGTGACGGAACTGGTAAATTTAATTGTTTACTTCATCTTAAGGGGTTTCAACAAAGATGGATGGTAAGATGTGCAGGTCAGTGAATTGGCCGTGCTAGATTGCCCATTGTGTTAGGTGCATTAGTCAGGAGTAGGCTACTCTTCAGAGGGTCGGTGTGGACTTGTTGGGCTGAAGGGCCTGTTTCCATACTGTAGGGAATCTAATCTAATCAAATCAAGAGAGTTGTGCAGGCTGTGTACTTCTGTTCTGAGTTTAGGCCGTGGAAAACAGCATCCCATTCTGTCGACTGAACTTGTGTATTTGGGCCTGTTTTCATCTGTGAGAGATTGGAGAACAAATTTCTATTACTTGTGACATAATCTATAACATTATCAATTTTTGAGACTGTGTCAGTGCATTATTTGCATTGTGTTTGATTATGCAAAGACAATTAGGCAGCTTGACTAGTCATGTGCTGCTCACCTGTAACTGTGTTTTGTCTTGTTATATTCAAGTTTCAGTTCTGTGCAGGATTTGGCAGTTTGCTGAGTACATGTATTTACAACATGATTGTCAATACACGATTCAAATTGGAAAATAGCTAAAGAGGACCTCAAATAAAAAGATTATTCTTCAGTTAAGTAATTCAGTAACATTTAGCAACCATTTGCTTTCCATTTTTTAAAATTTATCCCTTGTTTTGCTCATTCAGTATAGTATTAGTGTTACATGTCACTAACCTCTGAGCTTCTTCAATGGAATATGACTTCCTACAGTGATGATAACGATTCTAAATTGAATTCTGTATTGTTATACATATTTACAGGGCCTCCAATTGCATGAACTTTAGCAATATTTATCATTACTTTTGAAAATTAACTTCGAGTGCAGCTGAGAGACCTTCACACATACAGATGGAAACACAATAGATAACTCAGCCTTATAGTGTTCTTAAATTCTAAAGGTCTCTTTAGAAGCTGATAACTATTATAATGGTGATTACAGCTGTTTGTACATGTTGGAGCAATGCTTGTATTGAGGAAGCTGCATCGTAGCTCCAGTGGCACAAATATATCCTATTGTACTGTTGTAATATTTCCATTTCTAAACCAGGCACTACTTTGTTGCGTTTCTCTTTTGCCTTCATTCATTTTCCTAACTATGCTGGAATAGTTTTAACTATGTAGATCTCTGGTACTTCAGTCAAATGTCTACAGGTGGGATCCTGATTGTGTTTCTCTCTCAATTTCTTCATCTGCATACCTGCACTGCAGGTGTCACTCAGGACCAACTGGCATTGGGCACTTGACATGGCTGATCTATCCTTTGCATCAGCCACCTCCAAATTGGAATCTGGAGCATTTGATACTCTATGGATTTATGTCAAATAAAACAAGAACATTTTTTTAACATTTTGGAGCGCTCTTGCATCCCTGACTCAATTACCCATTAATGTGAAATTTGGAAGTTTAGTACTGTACTAGTGACTCTAAACCAAAGAAACGACTGATCTGACATCATTATCGAATTGTTTCCTTTCATCAATATTCTGTAATTTCTGTAAATTAGAAACAAAAGAAAACAAGAAATGTTGACTTGTTGAACTTGAAGTTTTTCTTGAGTATTATTCATGCTGACAGGAATTGCAATCCCAGGCCAGCATCAGTCATTGACTCTGCAAAATCACTCATTCCTATACCAAGAATTTTTCTTCAGCTTCTCATCCTGTGTCTGAAATGAGTTTTCTTTGTCTGCCTTTTGCAGGTGATAGCGTAATTGGGAGCTGGATGACGAATAGCTTTTTCCATTGATTTGTTGGGATGCTTTTGATTATTTCTTTCCCTGTCCTTTTGTATACTTGGCAAGCAATGGAATCATTGTCAATTAGTATTTGGATGACTTTCAAAATGGAGTAATTTGCAAGTCCAGATAATTTGCTGCCAATCTCTTTCTAGCTGTCTTTGGTGGTTCATCTTGATTCTCAGTTTGTTTGTGATTCAAATCTGCTTTATTTTCCATTAATTTTCTTGTTAGCAATTGTCTTTCCTTTTATTCCTTGCCTTGTGCTTCATTAGTGTTCTTGGTCGCTTCCTCTCCAGTGTAGTTTTTCAGCTCCTTACCACAGGTTGCAGATGCAGTGACTTCACTGTGAGAAAAAAGATTTTCATGCTTGCAGCAAACTTGCAAGTTAGGACAAAAAAAAGCAGGAAACAATCGTTTCAAGCCAGTGAGAAGGGAAACCAAGGGCAGATTATAATAAATCAGAATGATAGAGAGTTGCTATAAAGAGTGTGAACAAAAAATATTTTCTAACTAGATCGTTGACAAAAGGACCATGTTGATCAGGAATCTGTGACGTACTCTATGAGATGCATGTTTTTCTGTGAAAAGTGGCTCCTTGTTTGCTTCCCTTCTGTAATTCCAGATTCCTACAGGCAGCAGAGTAGTTGATTTTGCAGCTGAGTTGTGGAAGTTGAATTTTTAGAAATCTTTCTTTTTGAAAACCTTTTACTTGAAACAGCATTGTCTTGGGTAAATTGTGAGAAGGAAGAGACATGAGAAATTTCTCCTTGTAATAATGTGGTGTAGTGGACAGCGAAGGTGGTTATCTCAGAGTACAATGGGACCTTGATCAGATGGGCCAATGGGCTGAGGAGTGACAGATGGGGTTTGATTTAGATAAATATGAGGTGCTGCATTTTGGTTAGACAAACTAGGGCAGGATTTATATACTTAATGGTAAGGCCTGGGGAGTCTTGCCAAACATAGAGACTTAGAGGTGCGGATGCATACTTTCTTGAAAGTGGAGTCACAGGTCGGCAGGGAGGTGAAGAAGGTGTTTGGTACACTTGTTTTTATTGGTCAGAACATTGAGTATAGGAGTTGGGATGCCATGTTGCAGCTGTAGAGGACATTGGTGAGGCCAGTTTTAGAATACTGCATACAATTCTGGTTGCCCTTCTATAAGAAGGATGTTGTTAAATGTGAGAAGGTGCAGAAAAGATTGACAAGGATGTTTCAAGGTTTGGAGGATTAGAGTTATAGGAAGAGGGTGAATAGGCTGGGTTATTTACCCTGGAGTGGCAGAGGCTGAAGGGTGACCTTATAGAGGTTTATAAAATCATGAGGGGTGTGGATTGGATCAAAAGCTAAAGCCTTTTTCATAACGTAGGAGAGTCCAAAACTGGAGGGAATGGGTTTAAGAGAAAAGATTTAAGAAGGAGCTGAGGGCTAAATTTTTCATGCAGAGGATGGTGCATGTGTGGGATGAGCTGCCAGAGGAAGTGGTGGAGGCTGGTACAATTACAGCATTTAAAAGGCATCTGAATGGGTACATGAGTGGGAAGTGTTTATATGGGCCCAATTCTGGCAAATGGGACTAGATCAGTCTGGGATGTCTGGTTGGCACAGATGAGTTGGCCAGAGAGTTGGTTTCCATGCTGAATGACTCTATGACTGTGTCACAACTTACATGAATCTCATTATAGCATAATCAGCACAGAGCCTCTGTAAATATTTGGCCTCTCGGCCTTCAAATTTTTTAATGTTCTTTACTTCTTCACATTATATCCGGAAGTGCTATCACGTACAACCAGTTTTTCCCACCATTGGATCATCTGTGCAATATTCACCTCCTATCCACCATCATTAAATCACCCGTGTTTTCCAATTGATTTATTTACATACAAAGCCCGTTAGGGCAATGCAGACCACCAAAGATGAGAGAGAGCGAGGGAGAGAAGGATGGGGCTTGGCCTTTAACTGGCCCCATAAGATGCTGCTCATTTGTGCCTCCATTTTAATCTGAACCTCGATGCAGCAGTGGTTAAGTTTAAATTTAAGTTAAAACTTTCTTTAATTCACCCTCATTTAAATATTAACACCACTGACCTGTCTCTGCAGGGGAGGGAGTTAGTTGCGATGGCTCAAATCTGAAGTGGTCATAAAGAAAGTTGGTTCATTCGCAGCAGTTTTGGAGTTGGACTTTTGCAAATGTAATACTCTCCCAGTGCAGACGCCCTTTTGTCTGTCACGTGGTGAGAAAGACGCAGGTTAAAACCTCAAACACTATTCTTATCTGCTAAGCAGCTCTCCACATTGAAAGCATCATGCCCTTCCGTCAGGAGTGTGAGCTCAAATTCTATATGTTTGAATTTATCAAGAGATCTATTTATATCATATATACCATTATCTTTGGTAGAATGTATTCACAATGTTTACAACAAACTAATCAATACAGTTATTAATTCACATTTTATATTGTGCCCCATCTCTGCAAAACAACTTCACATTTATTGCAACATTCTCTTCCCTTCTGTAGAAGAACCCATTCAATTTTTAATCCAACCAATGAAGGAAATCATTCAATTAATTCCCATCTGTAAAATAATTCATTCTGTTTCATATATTATTCACAATGAAGTAGGAATTAATCCATGTATTCTACTTATACTATAGTGTAATTCATTCACATTTTACATCTTACACTCAGCTATAGTGCTTTGTTTACATATTTATTGAAATTTTACAAATGTGAATATTTACATTTTATTCATTTATCTGCAACTGTGGATAAAATCATTTACATTTTATATCTTGTTCCCACCCGTTTCCACCCTACAGTAGTGACCTGCATAACAATAAACCTAATTCTAACTGTAAGGCAGTTTTTTTTGTAAGTTGTAAGAGACACTCCTCTTGAAGTGTTGTCTGTGTCTTACTCAGTTGCATGCTGCCGCTCCAATGCCTCTAACTGACCTCCCAGAGTCGCAAACCTGCTGCCATCCTTAATTAGAAGTAGTCCCATCTCCAGATTAATTAAGAGTTCCCCATAGAAATAACAATGAATGACTGTTGTGACCTGTGGGGGTAGGTTCAGGACTTGAGCTTCATTACAGAGCTGTTTCCATTGCCAGTACAATTGCTGTGCCTGTGTACCTTTAAATCTTTGTGACCTATCAATATTGTGTAGGTTTTATATATATGCCATCTGTGTAAAGCATCTACATTGTCATAATTTTTTGTTACACAACTTGTAATGGTACTTAATCTTGTAGATTTCTTTGTTTGCTTCTCATATCCACTTTTGATGTGTCAAAGGGTACAATGTAGCTGTAGTATCTGAGCACTAGATGCTGCTGAGTCAGCAGGTTTTAGGTTCAATATTCCCCACTCCTGGTATTTGAGCTCATCATCCAGGCTGACACTTCACTGCAGGACTGAAATGTGCCAAACTGTCCAAGGTGCCATTTGTGAGTTGAGACATTGAACTGACCTCTGTCTGCTGGCAGTAAAAGATGCAGAACCACTTTTCAAACAAGAATGGGGGGTACACCCAGTGTCTCAGTCAATGTTTATCTCTCAACCAACATCATAATTGACCATTTAAGTTATTGCTCCTGGTGGGATCTTTTTGTGCAGAATTTGGATGCTGCATTTCTCTGCACTTACGTGACTACATTTCCAAAGTAATTCATTCACTATAAACATTTTGAGACACGGTGAGTCGTGCTGTATAAGTTCAAATATTTCTGTTGTTACCATCTTGGTATAAGAATATTTGTATTCCAATATTTGTGAGTTTAAAATGATAGTAATTGGGTGCCATTAGTGAATATGTAAACCATCTTGAACCTCAATGTTTGTATTTCAAGTCCTGCTGGCCTCCCAATCTCCTTGGGATATAAACTCTACTGTATCCAACAAATCCAGCTGAATTTTAACTCCTAAGAACTGCTAAATGGGAGCAGATGTTGGAGGAAGTGGCAGTTTTGGGATCGAGGGGGGAGCTGGGGAAGTGTCCTAGCCTCGGCCATTTTCACCTCCCTCCACAATAACCTTCCCTCCATCTTAATGTCAGGAGTAGGGATTTTCACCCATCATTGCACGGTTCAGTTCTATTCATAATTCTTCTGGTGAACAGAACAGTCCGGACTCATTTGAAGCAAATGCTATGAATGTGGCTCTTTAAAAGAGAGTTATTGAATTGATTTGAATTTAATTTATTGTCACGTGTACCGAGGCACAGTGAAGAGCTTTGTCTTGCGAGCAATCCAGGCAGATCACAGAGTTAGGTAGCATAGGTAAGTAAATAATAGGTAAACAGCGGCAAAAACAAAAACACAGGGACAGGCAAATGTTGAGAGTTTGAGAGTCCATTCAGTATTCTAACAACAGTAGGACAGAAACGGTTCCAAAACTGGCTGGTGCATTTGTTCAGGCTTCTGTATCTTCTCCCTGATGGTAGAGGTTGTAGAAAAACATTGCCAGGGTGGGATGGATCTTTGAGAAAGCTGTCGCCTTTCCTTGACAGCGGGCCTGGTAGATGGATTCTATAGCTGAGAGGTTGGCCTTTGTGATTGTCCGGGCCCAGTTCACCACTCTCTGTAACCGTCTCCGATCTTGAATGGTACTGTTGCCATACCAGATAGTGATACATCCAGACAGAATGCTCTTGATGGCGCTCCTATAAAAGTTGGCAAGGGTATTCGCCGTCATGCCAAATTTCCTCAGCTGCCTGAGGAAGAAGAGACGTTGTTGGACCTTTGTAACCTGTGCGTCCACATGAAGAGTCCGAGAAAGCTTGTTGTGGATGACCACTCCCACAAGCTTGACACTCTCCAGTCGTTCCACCTCTGTGCTGTTAATGTGCAGGGGGGCATGAGTAATATCCCGCTGAAAGTCAGTAATGAGTTCCTTGGTTTTGCCGACATTGAGAGCTAGGTTGTTTTCAGTGCACCATTTTTCCAGGTCTTCCACTTCCCGTCTGTAGTCTGTTTCGTCACCATCTGAGATTTGACCGACTATGATGGTATCATCAGCGAACTTGTAAATGGCATTAGTCTGGTATTTGGCGACGCAGTCATGGGTATACAGTGAGTATAGTAGGGGGATGAGTACGCACCCCTGGGGGGGCTCCAGTGTTGAGTGTTAGTGAGGATGAAATATTGTCCCCAATCTTTACTGATTGTGGCCTGTGGGTCACAAAACCGAGGCTCCAATTGCAGAGAGTGGGGCTTAGTCTGAGATCACTAAATTTAGTAATCAGTCTCGAGGGGATAATAGTGTTGAAGGCTGAACTGTAGTCAATGAATAGGATTCTTACATAGCTGTTCTTGGTGTCAAGATGTTCTTGGGAGGAGTGAAGGGAAAGTGATATGGCATCTGACATGGATCTGTTGGTCCGATAGGCAAATTGGAGTGGGTCAAGAGTAGTGGGGAGCCTGGATTTAATTAATGCCATGACCAGCCTTTCAAAGCACTTCATGACCACAAAGGTTAGGGCCACTGGGCGGTGGTCATTGCGACATGCTGCATGAGCCTTCTTAGACACAGGGATGATGTTGGCCCTCTTGAAACAGGCAGGGACAGTGGCCTGCTGCAGGGAGAGGTTAAAGATGTCCGAGAAGACCTCTGCAAGTTGATCTGTGCATGCTCTGAGTGCAGGGCCTGGTACTCTGTCTGGTCCCATCACTTTCCTTGGATTCACGTGAAGGAAATTGATCTGACCTCTGATGCAGTGACTGTCATCAGGACTTGTCAGATTAGGTGTTACCTCTCTGCCGAAATTCTGCTCAAAGCGAGCATAGAAGGTGTTGAGATGATCTGGGAGGGATGTATCATTGTCAGCTATCTTGCACTGACTCGTTTTAGAACCTGTGATGTCAATCAGTCCTTACCATAGTCTCCAGGTGTCTGTCTGGGTCTCTAGTTTGGATTGGTATTGGTCCTGTCTTAATAGCTCTGCGGAGGTCATACTTGGATTCCTTGTATTTGAGTGGGTCTCCTGATCTGAAGGCCTCACGCCTGGTTTTTATCAGGTTCTGAATGTCCTGATTCATCCAGGGTTTCCTGTTGGGGAACACCCAGATTGACTTCCTCAGTTGTGTTCTGAGATGTCTCCTTTAACCTGAGGTGTGACAAAAAGTCCTGAGTAGGGATAGTGGTGATTATATTTAACGTCAATCCAGAGACAAGCCCATGTGATCTTTTGCTGTGCCCCAAACGTCTACTAGATGGATACAGTTACAAGAACAAATCCACAATCTTCTCAACTTTCTATCAAGCTCTCCTGGGTTCACTAGGATCCCTGAAATGGGTGGATTATCTTACAAACCATAGTTAAACAGGTTGGTACTCTACTCCCAGGGATTTAAAACATTTAAATGCAGAGAGGATGTTTCCCCTCATGGGAAAATCTAGGGGCAAAGGGGATAGTCTCAGAATTAAAGGCACCAATTTAAGACTGAGATGAGGAGTAATTTCTTCTTTCAGGAGTTTGTGAGTCTTTGGAACTTCTTGCACAGTGAGCTATTTGGAGCAGAGTCCTTCTGTGTACTTAAGGCTAAGACAGCTAGATTCTTGATCAGTTGGGGAATCAAGGGTTACAGGAAAAGAGCTGGAAAGTGGAACATGAAGAATGTCTGATAAGCCGTGATCCTATTGAATGGCAGAGCAGGCTTGAGACTGTAAGAGCAGAGATGATACTCTATGAGGCTCTGGTCAGACTGTGTTTGGAATATTAGGAGCGGTTTTGAGCCTCATATCTAAGGAAGAATATGCTGGCGTTGGAGGGGGAGCCAGAGGTTGTTTACAAGAATGATCCCAGGGATAAAGGCTTGTTGTGTGGTGAGTGGTTGAGGGCTCTGGGCCTATACTTGATGGAATTTAGAAGAATGAGGGAGGGGGATCTGATTGAAATTTACAGAGTACTGAGAGGCCTGGATAAAGTGGATGTGGAGAAGATGTTTCCACCAGGAGGAGAGACGAATACCTAAGGGCACAGTTTCAGAGTGAAAGGATGACCCTTTAGAACTGAGATGAAGAGGAATTTCTTCAGCCAGAGAGTGGTGAATCTGGGGAACTCACTGCTACAGAAGACTGTGGAAGCTAAATCATTGTGTGTCTTTAAGAAAGAGATAGATAGTTTCATGATTGGGAAGGAGATCAAGGATTCTGGGGAGAAGGCAGAAGAATGGGGTTGAGAAATATATCAGCCATGATTGAGTGGCAGTGCAGACTCAGTGGGCTGAATGGCCTAAATCTGCTCCTGTATCTTACGGCCTTCTGGTCACCACTCCCTGCTGTATCAAGTTGCAACTTCTAGTGGAAAAAGAAACCCAAACCAAAACCCATTAAAAATGCAATGATAGTCTTCACACCTTGGCACCGTAAAGGGGCTGGAAGAGAAAGGCAAGGTTGATACTGCGGTGTCGAGGCGTTGGTAGGAATCAATTTTTCTGTTTGAAGTGAGGGAGTAGAACTGTTGAGACTTTTGGAGCAATAGGGAAGGGAGACAAGCAGCATGGAGTGGACCTTGCTGATGGATTGTGCAGATTGACTGAGGGGAATGACATTTAAAGAATGCTAGAAGATGCAACCTGATGTGACGGGGGCAGTGAGCTCAATAGAAAGCCGTGAATCATCATGTGGGACTTGTTCTTGTAGGCGTATCTATACCACCTGATGTTTGATGCACGATGAAAGGAGTTGTAAGATGGACCTTGATTCCATTAGTTAGATACTCATTTGGCTTTTCGTTACGAGTTGCCCGCAGGCCCACTATCAATGAGGGAAGCTGATGGTGCTGGCCCAGTCAAAGAGCTTAATAATCTCAATGAGAGAGAGAGAGAGAGAGGTGGGTGCTGCTGAGGTACAAGACCTTGGGAGCTCAGCCAGGGAAGTTTGAAAAAATAGATAAAATCAGGAGCTGAGAGTTGGAGGTGCAACCCTTGCAAGACGATCATTGCAGCTGCTGGAACTGCTTGCAGCTCCTTCCCTGAGCTATCAGTCCTGAATGTTGAGCTGTTGTTGAGATGCTGCCACCATTTCACTGGCTTTCCCCCTGCATCGGGGGCGATTGCCTCACCACCAGCAAAATGACCCCTAATTGGGGCTTCAATTATGTTTTTGCAACCAAACATCCACTCCCTCCATCACTGACAGCAGTGTGTACTATTTCCATTATGCACTGCAGCAATTCACCGACGATCCTCAGACAGCACCTTCCAACCCTACGATCATTTCCACTCAGAAGGACAAGAGCAGCAGATACATGGGAAGTCCTCCTCCAAGCCACTCACCATCCTGACCTGGAAATATATCGCCGTTCCTTCACTATGCTGGGTCAGAATCCTGAAATTCCCTCCGTGAGGGCATTGTGGGTCTACCCACAGCACATGGACTGCAACGGTTCAAGAAGGTATCTTCCTGCCCACCTTCTCAAGGGCAACTAGGGACAGGCAATAAATGTAAGCCAGCCAGTGACATCCATGTCCCAGAAATGAATAAAAAAAGCACGTTTCCCCCCCCTGGTGGACAGTCTCTGCATCCGTTCCCTCCACTGGGAAAAAACCTTTTTGAAATGACTATTTGACTACTCAGACCCCTAGGAATCTTAGTGGCCCACAAACCGGTAAACACTTTTCACCAACTCCTCACAAAAGTTAAAGACCCGACACCCCCATCCAACAGGATGGACATAATCTACAAGATACCCTGCAAGGCCTGTGAAAAACAGTACATAGGACAAACAGGAATAAAAGTTGACTATATGAATGCATGAGCATCAGCTCCCCACTGCCAGACACAACCCGTACTCTCTGATTTCCACCCACACAGACAATGAAGGACACAAATTCAACTGGGACAATGTAACCATCCCAGCACAGGCAAAATAGAGACACACAAGAGAATTCCTTAAACCCTGTCACTCCAATTGAAACTCAATCAATAAACATATTGAACAGGATATACAAACCATTCAGATACAGAACTGGAAGTACCAAAAAGCAGAGACACATAAATACCAGGCAGGACAGACCGCCAGCACTTTATCGAAGACACACTGATGTCACCTAGCAAGGTGACAAAATGTCTGCAGAAAACCACACCAGTTCAGCGAATGAATCTATGACCAAATCCATAACCCTACGAATCTTTTCAAAAACCCGAAGTCCTTTTGGCCATATCACATCAAACAGCCAATCACACATGGCCACTCATCATTTCACCAGCTCTTCTACCTCCTGGTCCACCTCCGTGAGGTTTATAAAATCCTGGTTTCTATTCTCAGAACCTGCCTCAGCAAATTAACGTGGATATTACATTTACAACATAGCCTTTACCTTGCTGATTTCTCTCAATTATGGCATTACATGCCCCTGTACTGTAAAGCGATTCAGCATTGAATTTATAAAACTACATTTTGTCACCAAAAGCATTATCGTTTTTGTAAATAAAATCTCACAGACAAAACAGAATGACCCTTTTCAAAAGCACAAAGCACTTTCAGTTGTTGAGAGTTTTGATTTTCCCTTGTCTATAATATAACAAAGAGCCACAATTGCTACATCGTTAAAAGCCTTTATGAATTATTTATCTGCACGAGATCATGTCAATCACCTTGTCTGGAAGTACCGGATTTCTGATAGCCTGAAGTCAGATTAAATTTAATGTAACATAAATACCCTACTCCTTTCAGCTGCATCTTTGTTCCAATCCAGACTGTTTCATGAAAAATTGTTGTGCAATTTAAGAAGTAATTTTCACCCACAGATCACCAGCTCACATCTCTGTACAGTTAAGAGAATGCTGTAACTTAGACATTGAACAGTAGTCCTGTAGGCTCTAAGTCAGGCCTCCTGACCTTTGCCTGATGTACATTCCTTTTGAAATAGAAATACTAAATAGTAAAATGTACTCTTAAATCCCATTGCAGGATGGTTAAGAGAAGGGGGCTGTTCCACAAACATAGCTCAGGTATTTTCAAAGAACTGATTGGGGGTGTTCACAATGTACGAAACATTTGAAAGGTTAGATACAGTTCTAGCTTCTTAATATGGGCATCATGATAGTCTGACTGGCTCTCACTCAGAGCTGAAGAATCTTTAATACCCGATTCCAGAGCTGACAGTGAGATGTTCCAGTCTGCTCCCATGTGTTCTGGGCTGGCGGTGTTTGTGTGTGTTTGTGCTGGGTGTAATGTGTGGTTACAGGAAGAGGGCTGGAGATAGGGCACAGTGTAGAAGGCTTGCTCCTTCCACCCCCTGTGGTGGCCTGGCTACGTCCCCTGTTTATAATCCACATTTTTAATAAGTGGTAGAGCAGGCCATCTCTGCTGCTTACCCTGACCTGCAGAGGGGTGTTGCTATGGTAACCTCTGGTAGGCCTTCCAGTTGGGGTCTGCATGGAACACTTCAGCGCACGGAATCTTGTTGCCCACCAACAAAACAAAAACATTCTAATCAGATTCACACCCAGCAAGGAGACTTCCTTTGTGCTTGTTTGAAAAATCTCACTGATTTGAAATGATCTATTGCTTTTTTCCAAACTTTTTGTCATGAACATCCTTTGAACATCCTGTACTTTCTAATACAGTGATGTTGAGCTGAATTCTCCGATTTCTCCTGAAAGTGTGACGGCCAGTGAGCTTCACAGTGGCCCACAATCAATTTTCTCACACTGTCTTCTACTTTTCTCTTCACTAATTATACTCCTGAGATGTTGGCTGCATTTCTCATGAAATCGTGTATCCTGTGCCCCAGGTAAGATCTTCTCCTGGTTTCCTTGTACCACCCACCCCTGCCCCAAAAGCCCAGCTGCCACTACTTCAGACTCTCCCAATCAGCATTGATCTCTCACACTGCAGGGGCTCGATCTGAAAACGGTCTCAAGGGGAAAGACAAACTCCTTCCAGGACAGAGATCTGAAGGTACTGCTGGGCTGTCTGGTGGAGAGGATGGGAATCCTTATCCTTGCTCACCTCCCCCATCCCCCAAAGGGGAACACCATAACAAAGCCAACCAACCCTGGCATAAAGAGCAGTGTGGGTCAGTGCTGTGCACAGAGTGAAAAGATTTTCTGCACTCTGCAAGATCAAGTGCCACCATCTTCTCTCTGTTACCTCTTACTCAGGATACGGGCACATGCCTTTCCCAAGACTCATGAACTACTTGAATGCATCGTGTCCCACCCAAGGGCTCACAGCATCACCTCATCCTCCCAAACTGCTAACCCTTTCTGCATTTCTAGCTCACTCACTGGGGACACCTGATGACCTCTTGTGACAATGCTGTGGCTATAGGAAGTTTGTTTTGTCCTGGTTACGATTAAGCAAAGTTTTAAGGCAGAGGTGCTGAAATGGCTAGTGAGAGCCTAGAAAGTAAACAACTTGGGAGGCCTTGTTTTTTTTTAAAGTTAGAATAATAGATGCAGCCTGATAGGTGTGGCCAGCTCTCACATGTCAGGATTTCTAGTTTTTAGTTTTTTAGTTTTGAGATTCAGCATCAGTTGCTATTGTGAGGTAGAAAAAGTGGAACCTATTTTTCCCCTCTCTTGATTATAGCCAAAAGCTAGCGGTTCTCTTCATAGGTTGCCGGATTACATGTGAGTCAAAATCTGTTTTCTGAATTTGCCTTTTTGCCAAAAGGTGTGTTTATGGAATACTACTATATTGAAACAGTTAATTAGTATGGCTCTGACCTTTCTGTTGGGAATTTTCACTGTCTACATTTCGTGGTAGAGGAGAGGTGTTTTGGAAAAGCGATGTAAGTAGGCCGAATTGGGCTTTTAATGAACTGCAAATGCACTGAAATAAGGTCGTCACCTCTTCGAACTCACCTTTCTAAGCTTCATGGCAAATCAAGACCTTCTTTTGCAATGATGCAAATCTAGACTTTTTTCTTTCTCACCTTTATTTTGTCACCACACTTGTCATTACTCTCATGACATCAGGGTGGGAGAATTCACTCAAACTTTTAAAATTAAAACTAAGCCTTTCAAATTCACAACTGTCCCAGAAGATGGCATTCCAAGGTAATATCTGGGACTGTAATTTTCAAAGTTTCCCAGCACTGGATCAAAATCCCATGGCCATTTGATGTCTAACCCAATAATTCAGATCTCTGAATCATTTATAGAGTCAGGGCAACACGAAAACAGACTATTCAGTCCAACTCATCCATGAGGACCAGATAACCTAATTTAGTCCCATTTGCCAGCCTTTGGCCCACTAAACCCTTCCTGTTCATATACCCATCCAGATGCTTTTTCAATGTTGTAATTGTGCCAAAGTCCACCGCTTCCTCTGGCAACTCATTCCATACACACACCACCCTTTGTGTGAAAAAGGTGCCCCTTAGGACCCTTTTAAATCTTTCCCCTATCATCTTAGACCTTTGCCCTCTAGTTTTGGACTCCCCCACCCCATGGAAAAGTCTTTATCTATTTACCCTCACGGTTTTATAAACCTCTGTAAGGTCACCCCTCAGCCTCCAGGGAAAACAGCCAATCTTGTGGCAGTGACTCTGTTGTCATTGTGTATCCCTCCTCCACATTCATGTTTTGCTCCTTGATTTGTTCCATTCTGACTTCATTTGCCTAACACCATTACCCCTTTTGTTATTGTCCAGTCTTCAATCTCATCACAGACGATCCCATGGTTTTTCTTTCCACTCTCTACCCTTGCATTTGCTTAAAACCTGGTACATCCCTAAGGCTAGGATTTAATGTGGTGAGTGCTAAGTGCAGGCATAGGTGACTTCATGGGGCATTAACCTACTAGCCCCCTCTATCACCCCAGCATGAAGGCTCATTGTATTGAGCATCAATTTGGTACTTAAGGGCTTCTCCTTTATCCAATCAGGAGCCTGCTCACTGAATCCTTGCCTTGTCCACCACCCGCCCAGAGGTAACTGGCCAATCAGAGATTTGTAGGCTCAGGGAGTATGGTTGGAAGCACAAGTGGTACACCATGACCAGCTTCACCAGTGGGTAAGTAAGTGGGTATTTTGGGGATGGGGTGAGCAACCTCTCCCTGTCCCAATTAGCCCCAGATTGAGGCAAGTGGAGGTTCCCTGTGAAGAAAACACGCCCTGTTCCCACCAGCTGGGAGAGAGGGTATTCAGGCCAATGAGTGGCTTAAGCCCTGAAGTGCCCATTAGCCGATGATTCAAAAGCTTCACTTGTTGGCGGGCTGAGGATGTCCACCATGGATTTTCCTGCCCGGAGTGGAGGTGGTGAGAAAGGGACTGAGTACACCTCCGGGTGAACTCAACCAAATATTTGCCTTTTCCTCACAATCTCCAGGGAGGGGAAATCGCACCCTGACTTTATTCACTTCTGATGAAGGCATATTGGAGCCTGAGCAGACCATTCAGCCCTTGAGCCTGTTCCGCCATTCTAGACCATGGACTGATCATTCACCTCACTAACCTAAAAATTTCTCCACAGATGCTGCCAAACTTGCTGAAAATTTCCTGGTTTTATTCACTAACTGCATTTTGATCTCATCCTAACCAATTTGCTGCAGTTTGGACAGGGCAGCCGTTCTGTGACTCTTAGCCTCTGTCTTTGATTCTATTAACTCACCAAGAATCTTCTGATCCTTTGACATTCTCGAAACAGCTTGCTGGAATTTTTCACCCTGGATTTGGCAGGTCCCTCTTGTCCTAGAGGATGGTGTGTGTCAGTTTTGAGGTGGATACAGAGAAGCAGAGGAAATCCCTTTTACAATGACCTATCTCTCAGAAAGCCAATGCGATGGGGAGAGGTTACGAGTGAGAATTTTGCAGGAAACTGACAGAGTCCAGGCTGGGGGTGGGGGATGGGGGATTGAAGGGGTGTGGTGAGGATGGGTGCGAGGTGGATTAAATAATATGGAAAATAATATGGAAAATAATAAGATACTGACAATGATTGACAAATACGACCCTTGCTTTGTTTGTGATTGAAGAAATCGAGGTCCAGCCGATGGAGCAGCTGCTAACACAAACCAGCTCAGCAGCCCTTTGAAGGTGACAGTGAAGATTATCAAAGATCCACTCCTGGACTACGGCTTTATGGTCTCAGAAGATTCACCAGTATGTGTGAGGTCTGTCACTGCAGGTAAATAACTGGGAATGGGAGGTTCCAATGTGGGCGGCACGGTGGCACAGCAGATAGCACTGCTGCCTCACAGCGCCAGAGACACAGGTTCAATTCCCGCCTCTGTGTGGAGTTTGTATATTCTCCATGTGTCTGCGTGGGTTTCCTCCAGGTGCTCCGGTTTCCTCCAGGTGCTCCGGTTTCCTCCCACAGTCCAAAAATGTGCAGGTTAGGTGAATTGGCCATGCTAAATTGCCCATAGTGTTAGGTGAAGGGGTAAATGTAGGGGAATGGGTCTGGGTGGGTTGCGCTTCAGCAGGTCGGTGTGGACTTGTTGGGCCTGTTTCCACACTGTAAGTAATCTAATCTAACTGAGGGAAGGCCTGAAGTGTTTTCAAGAGGGTCTGAGGGTCTGATAGGGGCAGGGCTTTTAACTGATACAGTCCATCTCAACACCTCCAGCATTAACCCTGACTCATCTCACTCTTCCTCCCACACAATCCTCTGACAACACTTTGTCAGCTTTGCCATGGTGACAGTACTTACAGTGGAATTTTCTCTTCCCCGAAGGTGATATAATGGGCTTGGCCCCTCCCTGTCTTCCTGCCACCTCGGTAATTAATTAAAATGATGCATAGACGGCCTTCTTGACTTCCACCAAAATGGTCAATTAGGGCCTTAACCCGTCACCTTCCAAATTATCTGCCCCCTGGTGGACAACAAAGGTGCCTAATTTCCGAACTGAGAAACCATGACAACTTGCAAACTAGGTTTAGGAATAGAGCCTGCATTTTATCCAACTAGGGACAATCGGGGCAGGGATGGGGGCAAGGGAATGGCCTCAAATCCGCACCCCAATTCAAGCCTCCAACTCCTCCTGAGACCCCTTCCTCAAGAACCCACCCCACAATAAGTTCATAAAAGTGGCTTATCATCGCATTGCTGGATTTTTTCCAAAGGGTAAGATATGACCAGTGGACATTAGGACCCAGAGGTTCTCTCCTCACGTATTTTAAAAAGTTCATAGAGATTTGTAGGGCCTTTACTACTGTCTCTGATCGGCTGAAAATTAGCTACATCTTCAGCCACTCTGTCCTTAATGATAGGCCTAGATATTTGCCAATGCAAGATGTGAGGTTAATTGGGCTATAATTCACCAGGCTTCTGAATTTAATTTAATTTAATTTATTGTCACGTGTACCAAGGCACAGTGGAAAGCTTTGTCTTGCGAGCAATACAGGCAGATCACATAGTTCAGTAGCACAGATAAGTAAATAATAGGTAAACAGCGGCAAAAACAAAAACACAGGTACAGGCGAATGTTAAGAGTTTGTGAGTTCATTCAGTATTCTAACAACAGTAGGGTAGAAACTGTTATGAAACCGGCTGGTCCATGTGTTCAGGCTTCTGTACCTTCTCCCCGAGTGTAGAGGTTGTAGAAAAACATTGACAGGGTGGGATGGATCTTTAAGAATGCTGGTGGCCTTTTCTTGACAGCGGGCCTGGTAGATGGATTCTATAGATGGGAGGTTGGCCTTTGTGATTGTCCGGGCCAAGTTCACCACTCTCTATAACCATCCCCAAATCTTGTTTGGTACAGCAGTGATACATCCAGACAGAATGCTGTCAATGGCGCACCTATAAAATTTAACAAGGGTATTCACCGTCATGCCAAATTTCCTCAGCTGCCTGAGGAAGAAGAGACATTGTTGGGCCTTTGTAATCAGTGCATCCACATGAAGAGACCAAGAAAGCTTGTTATGGATGACCATTCTGAAGAGCTTGACACTCTCCAGTCGTACCACCTCTGTGCTGTTAATGTGCAGGGGGGCATGAGTAATATCCCGCCGAAAGTCAATAATGAGTTCCTTGGTTTTGCCGACATTGAGAGCTAGGTTGTTCTCAGTGCACCATTTTTTCAGGTCTTCCACTTCCCGTCTGTAGTCTGTTTCGTCACCATCTGAAATTCGACTGACTATGGTGGTGTCATCAGCGAACTTGTAAATGGCATTAGTCTGGTATTTGGCGACGCAGTCATGGGTATACAGTGAGTATAGTAGGGGGATGAGTAAGCGCCCTTGGGGGGGGCTCCAGTGTTGAGTGTTAGTGAGGATGAAATATTGTCCCCAGTCTTCACTAATTGTGGCCTGTGGGTCAGGAAACTGAGGATCCAGTTGCAGAGAGTGGGGCTTAGTCTGAGATCACTAAATTTAGTAATCAGTCTTGAGGGGATAATAGTGTTGAAGGCTGAACTGTAGTCAATGAGTAGGATTCTTACGTAGCTGTTCTTGGTGTCAAGATGATCTAGGGAGGAGTGAAGGGCAAGTGATGTGGCATCTGACATGGATCTGTTGGTCTGATAGGCAAATTGGAGTGGGTCAAGAGTAGGGGGGAGGCTGGAGTTGAGTAATGCCATGACCAGCTTTTCAAAGCACTTCATGACTATTGATGTTCGGGCCACTGGGTGGGAGTCATTGAGACACGCAGCATGAGCCTTCTGAGACACAGGGATGATGTTGACCCTCTTGAAAAGGGTAGGGACAGTGGCCTGCTGCAGGGAGAGGTTGAAGATGTCCGAGAAGACCTCTGCCAGTTGATCTGCGCATGCTCTGAGTGCACGGCCTGGTACTCCATGTGGTCCCATCACTTTCCTTGGATTCACACGAAGGAAAACTGATCTGACCTCTGATGCAGTTCTTCTCCCTTTCTCAACTGTTGGAGTGACATGAATAATTTTTCAGTCTATGGGACCAGTTCCTCAGCTTTGACAGGTTACAGTCAGGGCATATTCATTGTCTGCACCAATTCTCCCTTAGAACTCTGGCATGGAATCTTCTGCTCTGGGCGATTTGTCACACTTTCATGCCTTTAACTTGTTCATTATTTTCATAGAATCACCATTGAATCCCTACAGTGTAGGCTATTCGGCCCATTGAGTCTGCACTAACCCTCTGAACAGCATCTCACCCAATCTCCTTAACTCCACATTTACCACAGTTAACCCATCTAGCCTACGCATTATAGGGCAATTTAGCACAGCCAATCCACCTAACCTGCATATCTTTGGACTGGCAGGAAACCGGAGCACCCGAAGGAAACCCACATAGACATGGAGGGGGAACGTAGAAGCTCCACACAGGCAGATTTGCTTTGGTTATTTTGGTGAGCTCCTGTCCTTGGTCCAATATCAATTTCCTTATAATTTCTAGCATGCTGGTCCTCTGGTTCTATGCTGCAATTATTCAACACACACAAGAACCCTTAGTCCCATTGACATTATCTGTGTTCCCTGGTTCTGTATAAGAAAGTCACAAACAGGTACAATCCACTTCTCTCTCTCTCTCTCTCCACAATCTGAGAAATGCATCATTCCCTTTTCATTGAGATGAGAGAAGCTTCAGGCAGCAAGACGTGCAGTTGTAAAAAAAAGTATGATTAATTATCTGTGTGTTTTTTTTAATCCTTTGCATTTGCTAATGAGCTTCCCATGTACTTTCAGCTTTTTCTCCTCTTTCTGTGAGGGACAACTAATGCTCCATTCAAAAATATGCTGACTTCATTTTGCTTCTTAGGTGGTCCTGGAGAGGGAAAGCTATTCCCAGGAGACCAGATTTTACAAATTAACAACATGCCTCTGGATACAATTTCCCAGGAACATATCGATAACATTATTAGGTGAGGACCCTTTTAGCGCATTCACTGAATGTAAAGTTTTAATAGTTACCACCAGCTAATCATTAATGACCAGAGTCGCAGGTAGACAGGATAGTGAAGAAGATGTCATGGTTTCCTTTATTGGTCAATGCATTGAACATAGGAGTTGGGATGCCATGTTGTGGCTGTACAGGACATTTGGTTAAGCCACTTTTGGAATATTATGTGCAATTCTCGTCTCCTTCCTGTCGGAAAGATGTTGTGAAACTTGAAAGGTTTCAGAAAAGATTCACAAGGATGTTGCCAGGGTTGGAGGATTTGAGCAATGGGGAGAGGCTGAACAGGCTGGGGCTGTTTTCTCTGGAGCATCGGAGGCTGAGGAGTGACCTTATAGATGTTTATAAAATCATGAGAGGCATGGTTAGGGTAAATAGCCAATGGCTTTTCCCTGGGGTGGGGGAGTCCAGAACCAGAGGGCATAGGTTTAGGGTGAGAGGGGAAAGATATAAAAGGATCCTAAGGGGCAACCTTTACACGCAGAGGGTGCTGCATGTATGGAATGAGCTGCCAGAGGAAGTGATGGAGGCTGGTACAATTGCAACATTTAAAAGACATCTGAATAGGAAGGGTTGAGAGGGATGTGGGCCAAATGCTGGCAAATGGGACTAGATTAATTTAGGATATCTGTTCGGCATGGATACGTTGGACTGAAGGGTCTGTTTTTGTGCTGTACATCTCTATGACCTTATTTGAGAACCTTTAAGTTCTTTAATAGGTGAACTTGCTATGAAGTTTGAATTATGAAGTTTTATGACATTCAAAGTGCTATATAAATGCAAGTTGTTGGTGGCAAACTCAGAAAATAAAACAAAGCTAAAGTGTAGAAAATTGTTTGCAGTTCTAAAGGGAGATCACCAACAAGATTTAATTGAGTGTCATATGTCTCCTTAGTTCTACAGCAGCTCACCCAGACATCTTGCACAATAGTGTTCTATAATATAAACCATTACATATATTGAATTACACAAACAGTTGAGTTCTCAATTACTCACAGAGACAAATATTCTGCTGCACGCACAGTCGACATTTCAATCGAAAATTCCATTACACAGACAGTTGAGTATTTTTTCACACACAAGGTTGAATATTCCGTTACACACCTTGCCTAGTTCTCTATTACATGCAAACACAATTGAATACCCCATTTTAAACACATTTGAAAATTCAAATACAAAGACAAACTTGTATGCACAATTGAATGCTTTGATATGCGTCAAGAGTGTGATGCTGGAAAAGCACAGCAGGTCAAGCAGCATTTGAGGAGCAGGAGAATCGACATTTCAGGCAAAAGCCCTTCATCAGAAACCCTTTATTCCTGATGAAGGGTTTTTTCCCGAAACGTCAACTCCCCTGCTCCTCGGATGCTGCCTGACCTGCTGTGCTTTTCCAGCACCACACTCTCGACTCTGATCTCCAGCTTCTGCAGTCCTCACTTTCTCCTTCTTTGATATGTGCACTGTCAGGTTATACATACAGTCAAATACTTGAATATACATATAGTCAAATACTCCATATACACACAATCAAGAACTCCATTTCAAGTACTATTGAATGCTCTGTTGTGTACCCTACACAAACAACCAGTACCCCATTACACGTACAGCCAATTTCTCCATAAATACACGCAGTTGAACACTCTATTATCCACACAGTTGAGTTCTTGCTTGCTTACCTAAGATGAATTCTCCATTGTATCCATAGTCCCACTATATACAATTCAGTGTATTCTATCAGAAATGCAGTTAAAGAAAGCATTTTAAGTTAAAGATTGTTCATAAATGATAAACCAAAGCAAGATGTATGTAGCGTGTGCATTTGTCAAACCCAGAGCCTCTTTTGTTGGAATATATTTCTCCTGTCCAATGCTTGCAGCTCTAGGATTGAGTGCTAAGGTGGGGATCATTAGAAAAGAATCTCTCAGTAACTTTACTGAATTTGATTTGCTTCCTGTTAAAGGTGTTGTCAAGGGTCTTGGGCTTAAACAGCGTTGTCTGGCTGGATCTTAAGAACTGTTTAGCAGAATATATAGAATGGAGTTCCCACTTGTGTAGAAAACCTCACTGCAATCCCAATTTAAATACATGCCAAACATTGGAGGCACGGTTTGTAAGAACCAAATATGTAAAACTAAGTATGGTCTGAGTTATGACTTGTACTCCTTTGGATGTATTTCAATCTCTAATGTGTTCAGGATCAAATCCAGAATGTGTAGGGCTGACGTCTTCATTAGACTTCACTCTGCTTTAATCTGGGTTGTGGGAGACTGCTTATAGGAAGACATCTTTGCCCTTTGTATCTGAACTCTGGACTTACACTGGAGCTTTAGTGCTATAGTTTACCAGAAATGTTTCTGTTGCTGATGTCTTTGTATAGACATTGGTTACCATGAAGGACTCTCCTTCTCAACCTTTCCCCTTGTCTGAGGTTCAAGTTAAACCACTACCATTACAGAAAGCCCTAATAGAGTCAGGGAGTCATGGAGATGTACAGCACAGAAACAGACCCTTCTGTCCAACTCATCCATGCTGATCAGATATCCTAACCTAATCTAGTACCATTTGCCAGCGCTTAGCCCAATATCTCTCTAAACCCTTCCTATTCATATACCCATCCAGATGCCTTTTAAATGTTGTAATTGTACCAGCCTCCACCACTTCCTCTGGCAGCTTATTCATACATGCACCACCCTCTGCGTGAAACGTTGCCTCTTATATCTTTCCCCTCTCACCCTAAACCTATGCCCTCTAGTTCTGAACCCCCACCCCCCAACAATAGAAAGATTGCAATGTGAATCTTTTTATTTCTTTATTTCTTATTTTCATAACTTATACTGTGTATATCTGTCATGTTCTGTAACTTCTTTCTTTATTTTCTCTAATTTTATACCTGAGATTTATACCTAGGTATTTTGTACCTATGATGGCACTGTGTATTGGTGACATTGTATACTTTTCACTGCACTCCAGTACTTTTGTAACTTGAGTACAGGTGACAATGAACCTAATTCTAATTCACCAGTCACGTCTCTTTCTCAAATGAGAGAGCAGTCCCATGGGTCTTGTAAGATAGTGGCAAATTTATTTTTAACATTGAACTACAATCTGAGTGAGATAGACGGACTAGATCAGATTGGGATGTCTGGTCAGTGAGGACAAGTTGGACAAAAGGGTCTGGTTCCACGCTGTTCAACTCTTATGAGTCTTATGTGTTGCTGTTAAGTTCAAGCCTGTGATCTCCTGTATTCCCAGAAAATAATATTCCGTGCCAGGAGCTTAATTTTGCAGGTTTTAGTCAAGCATCCTTTTTTTTCTGCACTGCACCCATATTGCTTTAATATTTGTCAAATTGTTTATTGCAGGGAATGTGGTAACACTGTTACAGTGACTGTACTGCGAAATACCTCAGTAAGTACAACCTTTCGACTTTAAAAAGCAGAGCTTTCCAATGCTACTCATGGTCATCGGTTCGATTCCAGCCTCGGGCGACTGTGTGAAGTTTTCATATTAAATTACTAAATTGCCCATAGTGTTCAGGGATGTGTGGGTTAAGTGCATTAGTCAGGGGAAATGTAGAGTTATATGGTAGGGGAATGGGTCTGGGTGGGATACTCTTCGGAGGGTCTGTGTGGACCTGTTGGGCCAAATGGCCTGTTTCTACACTGTCGGGATTCTATGGGTTTATTCACAACTCGTTGCAGTCCAGAAGCGATTCACTTGACGTGATTCAGATTCATTCCCAAATACTTTAGTCTGGCATTTGCAATGGCAGTTTGAATGACATGATATTCCTCTCAGCTCAGATATAACGGATCTATAGCTGGGATGGATGCTGACATCTACAGCGAGCACTTGATCTTGGACACGGGAACAGGAGCAGGCTATTTGGCCTGTTCCTTCAGTCAGCTGTACCTCATCTCTGTCTACTCACTGTCGCTGAGTATTTCAACAAAAATCTGTCAAGCTTAGTCTTGAAAACTTCAATTGACCCTGTTTCATTAGCATTAAGAGAACTAGATGTCTTGAAGTAAGCTTGCAGAAAGCCACCTGACTCAGAGCAGGATGGTGCTTTATGTTCAATTAACATTTGATGGGGCTTGATGAGACTGTGCACGGGTCCAAGTTTGACACAAATTCAACCAGCTCACGTCAGAAGGGTTCGATTCATGCTTCAGTGGCCATTTGTCTTGTGTGATGTGTTATCAAGCTACATAATCAAAGAAGTTTCCAGGCTTTATGCAGGATACAAACGAAGATTTGATCATTAATCTCAGCATATCCTAAAGTGGAGCAACACCCGTCAACTAGACCTCCAACTCTCTCTATCTAGCTAGAAGTCCATGTTATTACGGGGATATTGGATGAGCTTCAGTGCAAGACTGAGGCAAGCACTACACTTTTAGAGTTGAATTATTAAACCGAGATGCCATGTCCTCTTTCAGATGGATACAAAAGGTCATGTGGCACAATTTGAATGGTTTATTCCAAGGGGAATTAACTGCAAGAGTAGGGAGATTATACATTAATTTTACAGGGCACTGGGGAGACCACATCTGGAGTACTGTATAAAGTATTGGTTACTGTACTTACGGAAGGATGTTAACGCATCGGAAGCAGTTCAGAGAAGGAATACCTGGAATAAGTGGATTGCCTTAGATGGAGAGGCTAGACAGGATGGGCTTGTATCCCGTGGAGTTTTGAAGAGTTATAAGTGAATTAACTAAAACATCTAAGATCTCAAGGGGTCTTGAACGGGTGAATGCTGAAAGAATTCAGGTTTCCTCTGTGGGAGAATCTGAGAACTGGAGATCATTATTTTAAAATGGAGGTGGGCACCCATTTAAAACAAAGATGAGGAAACCCTTTTTCTCTCAAAAGGTTGTGGGCCTTTAGAATTCCCTTCCTCATGAGGCAGTGGATGCAGAATATTTAAATATTTTTTAAGGCAGAGATAGACAGATTCTTGATGACTGATGAGTTGAAAGATTATCAGGGAGATGCAGGAATGTAGCGTTGAGGTTAAAATCAGGAGGAGGCATGATGGCTCAGTGGTTAGCTGTGCTGTCTCACAGGGCCAGGAGCCTGGGTTTGAATCCAGCCTCAGGTGACCATGTGGAGTTTGCACAATCTCCCAATGTCTGCGTGGGTTTCCTCCTGGTGCTCCGGTTTTCTCCCAAAGTCCAAAGATGTGTAGGTTAGCTGAATTGTTAGTGCTAAATTGCCCATCGTATTCAGGGGTGTGTAGGTTAGGTGCATTAGTCAGGGGTTACTGTTGGGGAATGGGTCTGGGTGAGTTACTCTTTGGAGGGTTGGTGTGGATTTGTTGGGCTGAAGGGCCTGGATCCTGCAATAAAATCAGAACAGCTGTGATTTTATTGAAGAGCGAAGGAGGCTCATAGGCCTACTCTCTTAATCCTTGTTTGTATGTTCGTATTTTAGGTTACAATCAAACTTTTGGAACTCAGAACATCAGTGCAGGGCTTTCCCAATTGCCACACATTGTCAACACAAAACGCCAAAGCTGTTGTTTAAGTGTCATGGTTTCTGTTTGTATACAGGGGCCCAAGTCATCATTTATTACTGAAGAAAAGCGAGCCAGATTGAAAAGCAACCCAGTCAAAGTACGCTTTGCTGAGGAAGTGATCGTCAATGGCCACACACAGGTTTGTGCCTTCCACAGGCATTTAGCCCACTAACTAGTTCAGCCAGATTATAATTAATCTGATTTGCTCCCAGTATGTTCTGGACTGGGTAACTTGTATTTTTCTATAAAACACTAGGTGCCTTATTGGCTTTATGCTTCCTGAGGGCCTGAATAATGTTGATTGTGGTGAGCGTTAGTGAAACCTGAGTCCCATACTAGTATTCTAGAATTAAACAAAGCTAATTACAAAGGGAAATCAACAGATTTGGCCCTAGTGGACCAGGCGGAAAGACTAAAATGTAGGACTATTGATGAACATTAAAGGAGATACTTAATTCCTCCAACTAAAATATATTTAGAAAGGAAGAAAAGAATATAAAAGGGATAAATGCATCCAGAGCTAACCACGGAAGTTAAAGATAACATAAGGGCAAAAACTAAGGCATGCCATATTGCAAAGGGCAGTGGCAGGCTGGAGGATTGGGAAACTTTTAAAGACCAGCAAAGGGTGACTCAAAAGTAATAAAAAGAATGAAGGTTAATTCTGAAAGAAAACTAGCTCAAAATGTAAAAACAGACAGCAAATAATTTTATCAGTATATAAAAAGGAGAGTAGCTAAAATGAATGTTGGCCCTTTCGAGGTCGAGGAGTTAATAGTGGGGAGCACAGAAATGGCGGAGACTCTAAATCAATTTTTTACCTCAGTTTTCACAGTGGAAGACACTGAAACCATCCCAATGGTAACAGGTAATGCAGAGATTATAGAAAAGGTAGAATTTGTAGCAATCACCATCAATAGGGAGAAAATTCTGAGCAAAGTATTGGGATTAAAGGCAGACAAGTCCCCAGGATCTGATGACCTATACCGTATAGTCTTAAAGGAAGTGACAGCAGGGATAGTGGATACATTAATAATTATATTCCAAAATGTCCTGGATTCTGGAAAGGTTCTCGTGGATGGAAAATACCATGGTGCCAACTCTCAGTTATGCCACTACTTTTTTGGATGCCCAGATCAAAATTTAGTGCCCTCCAACTAGCCACATTTTGAGGCCTTCTTTCACTAATCTGAAGTAACTGTATGTCCTTCATTAGATCTACCAACTCTACTTAGGGTAGCACGATGGCTCAATGGTTAGCACTGCTGCCTCACAGCATCAGAGTCCCAGGTTTGATTCCAGCCTTGGTTGATTGTCTGTGTAGAGTTTGCATGTTCTCCCCGTGTCTGTGTGGGGTTCCTCCGGGTGCTCCGGTTTCCTCCCACAGTCACAAAGATGTGCAAGTCAGGTGTATTGGCTATGTTAAATTGCCCATTGTGTTAGGTGCATTAGTCAGAGAGGGATGAGTCTGGGTGGGTTACTCTTCGGAGAGTCGTTGTGGACTGGTTGGGCCGAAGAGCCTGTTTCCACACTGTAGGGAATCTAATCTAAACCTAACACAAGGCCCTTAGTAAGGCTGGAAATCTGCAACTTTAGGCACAAGAAGCACACTACCTCAACTCCACCCTCGATTTCTGATCTTCAGTGTGGTCCCTCCAAACCAGTTGCTTTGTTTGGCCTGGTCTCCGGACAAAACCATAGAAAACTCCTGTGATGGGGTTTTTTTTTTTATTGTTTAATCCCAAAGGATTGACTGAGCTTTTCTGTGGATGTGTGTGTGTGTGAGTGAACTTTGGAATAAAATGACAGCAAGAACTTCATGAATACCTGGAGAGATTGGATCTGAAACTCCAGGAGGGATATTGGAGGCAAACTGTACATATCACTAGGCACAAACACAAAAACAGGTACACACACACACACAGGCACAGACATATGCATAGATACAGACACACAGGCACAGATACAGACACACACACAAGCACAGATACCAACACTCACACAGGCACACATACGCAGACACACACAAACACAGACACATACAAACACACAGGCAAACACACACAAATGCATACACACACAGACAAAGATACACTGAAACATATTTGTGCACGCACACACACATGCATACGCACAAATACATCTACACCTATATATTTTATATATGCGTACACACACACTCTCTCTGCTGTCCCTCATTTTAGTATTTGTAACAAAGATAATGAGGAGTCTATTATGTTATTTTGCTTATCTGTTTTCATAAATAATCCTAGAATTTTGTGTTTTATCATTCCCGCAGGGTAACTCACTACTTTTCATGCCCAATGTTCTCAAGGTGTATTTGGAAAATGGACAGACCAAAGCCTTTCGATATGAGAAAAATACAACAGTGAAGGTAATGATGGCTATAGGTGTTCTTTGTTCCTTGCTGTGATATTTTCCCATTTGTTGATTTTGCTCAGCTTTGAATGTACTATTAATTTTAACCATCTACTGGGGGTGGGGTAGGAGGGAGGGAGGAGGTGTTGGGGATGGGCTTGGTGGGGAGGGCAGTAAATGAGTGAAAAATTTTAAGTCAGTTGTCAATGGATTAAAGTAGCATTAGTGACAAAGATGTAGGAGAGAGATGATGGTGCTTTTTTTCTTTATTTCTCTATTTTTGTACTTAAAGTTTGTAATAGGTAGAACTTTTATTTTATAGAATCCCTGCAGTGTAGAAACAAGCCCTTTGGCCCAACAAGTCCACACTGACCCTCCGAAGAGTATCCCATCCAGACCCATTCCCCTACCCTTTTACTTTACATTTCCCCTGACTAATACACCTAACCTACACATCCCTGAACACTGTGGGCAATTTAGCATGGACAATTCACTTAACCTGCATATCTTTGGATTGTGGGAGGAAACCAGAGCACCCGGAGGAAACCTACGCAAACATGGGCAGAATGTGCATACTCCACACAGACAGTAGCCTGAGGCTGGAATCGAACCCAGTCCCTGGCGCTGTGAGGCAGCAGTGCTAACCACTGAGTCACCGTGCTGCCCCTAACTTTGTACCTAACGTGGTGCCGTGTGTGGTGGCATTGTAACTTGTCACCATACTCCTGTACTTTTATACTTGAGTACACGTGACAATTAAACCTAAAATCTAATTCTGATTTAAAAACCAATTCTAGACCATTCATTCCTGTCTACAAATGTTACTTTCCATTGTCACAATTTTTGTTTATGCTTTGTTAACACTGAATGTTGTAAATCAACATTTCCATTCAAGTGCCATAATGTTTTACAAGCTGTGGCCACTAAGTGATCCCAGGGATATATTTCACGCAATATGATGTGTAGTAAAGACTCAGGTTTGTTATCTAACCATGGAAGTTGCTATGGGCAATCTAGTATTCATTAATATAAATAATAGCGAGATTGATTTGGATTTATCATTCTGATAAATGTTAGATTCAGCACCTTACCTTTAAACAGAGGTCTCCTCTGGGAGTACTGGTGAGACATAAACATCCAAATTCAAGGAACAGGCTGTTTGACTGAAATGAGTTAGATTGTTCTTTTGTCTTGTTATAGAGTCATACAGTCATGGAGTCATGCAGCACGGAAAGAGACCCTTCGGTCCAACTCAACCATGCTGACCAGATATCCCAATCTGATCTTGTCCCATTTGTCAACATTTGGCCCATACTCCTCTAATCTCTTCCTATTCATCTACCCATTCACATGCCTTTTAAATGTTGCAATTGTACCAGCCTGCAACACGTCGTCTGGCAACTCATTCCATACATGCACCAGCCTCTGTGTGTAAAAGTTGCCTGTCAGGTCCCTGTCAAATCTTTTCCCTCTCACTTTAAACCTATGCCCTCTAATTTTGGATTCCCCTACCCTGGGAAAACGACCTTGACCAGTCATCCTATCCATGCCCCTCTTGATTTCTATAAATCTCTATAAGGTCACACCTCAGCCTCCTACACTCCAGGGAAAACAGCCCCAGCCTGTTAAGCCTCTCCCTATAGCTCAAACCCTCCAACTCTGGCAACATCCTTTTTAATATTTTCTGAACCCTTTCAAGCTTAAGAATGTATTTCTTATAGCAAGGCGACCAGAATTGAACGTAGTATTCTATAAGTGGCTTCACCAGTTTCCTGTACAATTGCAACATGACCTCTCAATTCCTATATTCAATGCACTGACCAATGCACTGACCAACATGCCAAATGCCTTCTTCACCACCCTGTCTACCTGCAACTCCAGTTTCAAGGAACTATGCACTTGCACTCCTAAGTATCTTTGTTCAGTAGCACTCCCCAGGACTTTACCATTAAGTATATAAGTCCTGCCCTGATTTGCCCTATCAAAATGCAGCACCTCACATTTATCTAAATTAAACTCCATCTGCCATTCCTCGGCCCATTGACCCATCTGATCAAGATCCTATTGTACTCTGAGATAACCTTCTTCACTATTTCTGCATCACCAATTTTTGTTTCATTAACATCCTGTTTTGCCCAGTGAAATCATCCACCTTGTCATTTAATCTCTCCTGCCTTCCATCACAGACCTTTCCTTTTTCTCTTTCACCACTCACTGCTCTCTGTCTGCAATACTCATTTTGAACCTGTTACATCTCCAACTCTCTCTAATTCTGAAATACGCTCTTCATTAATGCTGAAACTTTAATTTTGTTTCTCTCTCCATAGATACAGCCTGACAGGTTTATTATTTCCAGCTTTTTCTATTTTTTATTTCAGATTCTCAGTATTCTGATCTGCCCCTTATATTAAAATGATTTCTATTAACAACATAAATGACAACAATCTGCATTTATAGAGTGTATTTACTCAGGTGTTTCACAGGACATTTATGAAACCAAAATTGACACAAATCATATGAAGAGATACTAGGATAAATGATAAAACTCTTAGTGAAAGAGATGTGTCCTAGAGGAGGTGAAAGGGATGGAAAGGCAGGGAAATGCTGAACTTGGCTATCAGCGATGGAATGTTTAAAGTCAGGGAGGTGAATGAGGCCAGAATTTGAAGACTGTAGGTGTCTTGGAGGATGGTAGGAGTGGAGGACACACAGAAATAAGGATGGTCAAGAAAATGGAGGGTTTTGAAATGAAGGATAATGGTCAAGTCAATGTACACCAAACAGACAAGGTTCAGGTGAACAGGAACTTGTAAATTAAATGTAGGCAACAGATGTTTGGATAAGCTATCATCTATGAAGGGTGGGACACTGGGCTGGAATTCGGACCTCAATATAATTAAGTTGCAGTAGAGTGTTTCAGCAACAGATGAGTCAAGGATGGAGTCAGACAGTAGTATTGAGGTGGGATATAGGCAGTCTTAGTGATGATGTGGATTTGTGGTAAGATCTCTGGTCAAATGTAGTTCCCAGGTTGCAAAGTCTGGTTCAGCCTCAGCCAGTTGAGAGAGAGGTGGAATTGGTAACTAGAGAACACAGCAAGACTTGAAGATAATAGCTTTAGTCTTTCTGGTATTCAGTTTGAAGAAATGTTCTCTCATCAGTACTGGATGTCAACCCAAAGTCTGACAGTCTGGAGACATTGGAGGTTGGAAGGGAATCATAGTTCAATAATTTTTTGAGATTTTAATTTGGTTATGAATTGAAAGAGCAAGATTGATTATACTGTAACCATCTGGTAATCTGTGAAATGAGCGAACTTTGAGGTACAATACTGACCACGTTTCAGAAGTAGCTCTTTGGCATTAAAGCACTTTGGAACATCTTTTGGTGATAAAAATGTGCTGTCCGAATGCTGTCCCTTTCTTTAATGCACATGAACAGTATACAAAAGCAACCGAATCTGCAGAATAGCAAATAAAACATAGAACAAAAATTATTGATGTAGGCTTGTCGGTCAACCCTTGATTTTTAATCTGATTTTCAAGGTAATATCCAAAGTCTTGTATTCACTGCATAATGGATGAAAGCATTTATCCACTAAAGGCCAAATTCTGCAGTGAGGATTGTCAAGGTTCATGTATGATAGCTGAAATAAGTCAACTCCGAAAATGCTTTTCCATCTTTGCAAGTTAATGTATCCAGCAATTAAAAAAGCTTTCAAAAGCTTTTAGACGTTGACAGAACAGGACAGACAATAGATGTTGGAAAGGGAAACAAGAACGACTACTAATTACAATGGGCTCTGTCCTGCCAATGGCAGAGGTACTGGGAGATATGGTAACCCCCCCGACCCTTTATGTCTGGTCACCAATTAGTTCTAGTCAAGAAGGTCCATGGGCAACCTATTCAATCTGCTAAGGTCTTAAGTAATCAATTATTGGCCACTGAAGAGCCTCAAATGACCACCCTTGATGTCTCTCTCTTTACATTCCTGCTGGTGGTTGGTTTCCCTGGAAAACCAGGGTGACCTCACTGCCGGATTAGGAGGGGGATCTCCAGTTACCCCAAATGGCACCTACCTCTGAACTCCCTGACCATCCCCCATCGCCTTCCCACACTGTGACAAGAAGATAAAGAAGACTTGTCTTATTGCAGCTGGATCTCATGATGAGTAGGCCTTGCCTGACTTCAGGACTCAAAGGCTGCTAGCCTCTGAGTCAATGAAGGGCCAGGAAACTCACCCAGGCTTACCAGTCAGCTCTGACTGTCTTCTCAGCCAAGGGCAGGGGTACATTACTCACCACCTAAAGCCAATGTGAGAAAAAACAGGAACTTCATGCCCTCTGAGTCGATATATTAGGCACCAGGATTGTGGACGGTGCATAGGTTTGGACAATTTATAGAGCAAGAGATGTAGTGAGTGAATGGAGAAGGGAGTTTGGACAGTGGGCGGAGAAGAGGGTTGGTATAGTGGGTGGAGAAGGGGTTTGGGAGAATGGATGAGGAAGGGGTTTGGGACAGTGGAGAGAGATTGTGGTTGGGAGAGTAGGTGGAGAAGGGGGCTGGGAGAGTGGGTGGAGAAGGGGTTTGGGAGGGTGGGTGAAGAAGGGGTTTGGGAGGGTGGGTGAAGAAGGGGGTTGGGAGAGTGGGTGAAGTAGGGGGTGGGGAGGGTGGGTGAAGAAGGGGGTTGGGAGGGTGGGTGAAGAAGGGGGTTGGGAGGGTGGGTGGAGAAGGGGTTTGGGACAGTGGGTGGAGAAGAGGGCTGGGAGAGTGGGTGGAGAAGGTGGTTGGGAGGGTGGGTGAAGAAGAGCCTCAAATGACCACCCTTGATGTCTCTCTCTTTACATTCCTGCTGGTGGAGAAGGGGTTTGGGAGAGTGGGTGGAGAAGGGGGTTGGGAGGGTGGGTGGAGAAGGGGGTTGGGAGGGTGGGTGGAGAAGGGGGTTGGGAGAGTGGGTGGAGAAGGGGGTTGGGAGGGTGGGTGAAGAAGGGGATTGGGAGAGTGGATGGGGGTGGGGGTTTGGGAGAGTGGATGGGAAAGGCGGTTGGAACAGTGGAGAAGGGCATTGGGAGAGTGGGTGGAGAAGGGGGTTGGGAGAGTGGGTGGGGAAGGGGGTTGGGAGAGTGGATGGGGAAGGTGGCTGGGAGAGTGGGTGGGGAAGGCGGTTGGGAGAGTGGATGGGGAAGGGGGCTGGGAGAGTGGGTGGAGAAGGGGGTTGGGAGGGTGGGTGGAGAAGGGGTTGGGAGAGTGGGTGGAGAAGGGGTTTGGGAGAGTGGGTGGAGAAGGGCATTGGGAGAGTGGGTGGAGAAGAGGGCTGGGAGAGTGGATGGAGAAGGGGGTTGGAATAGTGGGTGGAGAAGGGGGTTGGGAGAGTGGGTGGAGAAGGGGGTTGGGAGAGTGGATGGGGACGAGGGTTTGGGAGAATGGGTGGAGAAGGGGTTCGAAGAATGTTTGGAGAAGGGGGTATGAAAGTGGATGGAGGATGGGGTTGGGACACTGGATAGAGCAGGGGGTTCTTACAGCAATGGAGGAGCGGATGTAGACTGTGGATGGAACAGGGACTGCAGACTTGGGCAGTGAGTAAGGCAGGATGTTAGGGATGATTTAACACTATTTCCTTCTTATTTCTGCAGTGCTTATAATCATGTTGCCTTAGGAGTCTTCTTAGATTATAAGAGCATAAGGAATAAGTGGAGAAGTAGGCCATTTAGCTCCCTCACTCCTACCCTGCCATTATGAAAGATCATGGCTGATCTGCTCCTGCCCTCAACTCCTGTTTCATGCTCACTTCTTAATATTTTAAATATCTACCTAGTGCTTCTTTAAATACTTTCAGGGATCTCAACTCCACAACACTTTGTGATTGAGAATTCAGCTATTCACCTTTCTCCGGGAAAAGAAATTCCTTTCCATGTCATTCTGTAACTATGTCCCCTAGTTCGAGATTCCCGCACAAGTAGAAACATCTTCTCAACATCCGGCTTTCACGTCCCCTGAGAATCCTATATGTTTCAATCAGGTCACCCCTCATTCTTCTACACTCGAGTGAATAATGGCCGAACCTGTTTAGCCGTTCCTGAGAACTCAACCCCTTCATCCCAGGAATCAGCCAATAGAAGAGGAGTATTGTGTGAGTGAAAGCTGGGGATAGGTAATAAGACCATATATCTTCAACAGGAAATTCAGAAAGGCAATAAGAAATTAATTTTGTTGTTCCCTTTCTTCTGCAATTTGACAGGATATCATCCTCACCCTGAAGTCAAAGTTATCCATCCGTTGTATTGAACATTTTGCTCTGGTTTTGAAGGAACGATACAGTATCACCAAGGTCTATCTCTTACATGATGATGAAATCATTGAGCAGGTATGTTGGGGTTTCTGTGCACTGTGTACATGAGGGAGTGATATCCCTGAGAGTTTGCAAGCTTTTAAGTAGACAACTAAAGTTACCCACATATGCGTCTACAGAATGAAACCCTTAACCATCCTCTGTATCCGTTCTGAGGAAGGGTCACTGGACCCACCGGGTCACAGTAACTCTGATTTCTCTTCACAAATGCTGCCAGACCTGCTGAGCTTTTCCAGCAACTTCTGTTTTTGCCTCTATATCTGTTGGCTTTGTTACCTAACATTGGACTGCTGTTCAAGTCTGGCATTTTAAATAGTTTGTTCCATCTGCTGCAGTCGAAAGAAAAGTTCTATTTTTGGAGACTTTGTAAATGGAATTTGAACAAAGCAGCATCTCTTGGCTTTATCAAATTCTGGTTCAGAAATGCTGATCAATATTAGACAACATAGGAGTGAAGAAGATGTCTCTCTGCACTACCTGTGGTATTTCCTGGTAATCACTTTTCTGGGAAGGCAAATTGTACGTTCACTTTGGATAAAAAATTGGATTGGATATAGGAGTCAAACAGTCTTCGCACAACAATTCCAAGATATTGGTGAGGTCACACCTAAACAACTGTGTACTGTTTGGGTCCATCTACCAAAGGAAGGATGTGACAGCAGAAGAGGGGCTTTGACCAGTCAGACTGGTTCCTAGAATGAGGTGATTGTCTTATGTTGGAAGGTTGAGTAAATGAATTCAGTGTTTCTTGAAGTTCAGAAGAATGCGAGGAGATAGAATGGAAATCCATGGGACTGTTCTTAATGTCCCATGTAACATAAAATATGACAGGTGGCTAATTTACTGCCTTCCTGTCCACTCCAACCTGCTCCTGATAAAATGAAGGTACGCGAGTGACTGCCAACATCGGGACTGTATTTTTAAAAGAAATTAACAGGTATTTGGAATTGTTAACTTGATCTAAATATTACATTGGCGATGCCATGATATACTTGGCATGGATCAGCTCTTTCTTTAAGCAGACTGGTTAAAAGATGGGAGGAAAGAGAGTGGTGGTCCATCCTTCTTCGGGTGCCGTGTCCACATTGAGAGCCTTCCCCTTGGCTGTCACTCCCCACCTTTGTAAGTTCCCACATGGCTGGTGAATCTCGGACATAGGGTCACACCCTCAGAATGAGATGCTGCTCAAGTAGGACTGGGATAGAGAGTTGAGTCGTGAATCTTTGGAAAACTGTATTTGGAGAGCTGAGGATGGTCTGACATCGAGCCTATTCAAGGTAGAGGGTGGCAGATTTTTGTGTTCTAAAAGAACAAAGGGATATGGAGATAGTACAGGAAGGTGAAGTTAAGGTACATGTTAATTATAATTTTGTTGAATGGTGGAGCAGGCTAGAAAGACAAAATGGCCTGCCCCAGTTCCTAATGCTTATGTTTCATCTGTTCAACTGCAAAATGTATGTGAAAATTGATTCAGCATAGAAATAACAAGTTTTATTGAGACTGCTAAAAATAGCATTGCATTGCAAGTAATGAAAGAACTTGGGGACTAGGCCTCTATTTAAAAAAGGAAACCTAGGCTGATATCAACAAATTTATCCAGAGAAGCCTCCCTCCTCTGTATCACAACACCACCCAGTGCAAAATGCTTCTTGTTAAAACATAAGCTTAAAGAAATTTTTTGTTGATTATTTCCACAGTGTGACAATAAGAAGTTAATTCCTGATATAAATGTTTTCTACCTTGTCACAGGTGGTCCAGAAGCGAGAGCCCCGTGATTATAGGTGTCTCTTCAGGGTTTGTTTCCTGCCAAGAGATCCACTTGTACTTTTACAAGATGATCCAGTTACTTTTGAATACCTCTACTCACAGGTATCTATTTGACATGAAGGTTCATGGTAAGCCCCTTATAAGGATCATGGTAAGCTCCATATAACAATCATGACTGACCACACCAAAAAAGGTTCTGTTTCCCAAGAGCGATAAAGCCGGAGGACGTATTCTGCACTTAAAGTGGAATATATTCAAAACTAATACTCTGAAGTACATTAGGGGAGATTATGGCCTCGTGCTAATATCACTGGACTATTAATCCAGAGACCCAGCTAATGTTTTAGGAGCCTGGGAACAAATCCTGCCACTGCAGACGGTGGAATTTGAATTATCTGGAATTAAGGGTCAAATGTTGATTGTTGGGAAAAACTCATCCGGTTCACTAGAATCCTTCAGGGAAGGAAACTATGTACATGTGACCCAGACCCACAGCAATGTGGTTCACTCTGAAACCACCCTCTGGGTAATTAAGGGATGTGCATCAGAGGCTGGCTTGGCCAGCGACACCCTCATCCCCTAAATGAATTTTAAAAATATTTCGATGAGGACGTTGGGGAACATACCTCTAAGGGAATGGAGTAAATCAGCTTGGGCGATTCACATAAAAATTAAATAGATTACTTTCAGACAATAGCAACTTTGGATATGTCATATAAACATGACATTTGGTAAGTGTGACCGGTCTAGGAGAATGGGTGACTTTGGATCTGCCAAAATCCCCACCTCCAGTGGTTTTGCACACCTGTTGTCTGCATCTGTTGTAGATTAATAGTTAGGGATGAATTACCATGAATATCATTGTACAATTAATATCATTGTACAATTATTATCATTGTACAATTAATTGTACAATTAACATTATCATTGTACAATTAGTGTAGCAAGATTGCAGATGGTGAACTAGATGGACTTCATTTTGGTACATCCAGCAATTTCGGTATTTGTGAGATGTTCTGTATTCATGGTTAAAATTATAGTTGACATATGGGGATTGGTAATTTGAGTTTTGTAGCAGCTAGAGAAAGTGAGGTGGTTCTCTGTAGAGCAGAGAAAATTAAGGGGAGATTTAATGCGGGTGTCTATAAATACAAGCTGCTTTGACTGAGTAAATGAAAAGAAACTGTTTTCACCATTTTCACTTTGGTTACTAACCAGAAGGCACTGGTTTAAGGTAAAAGAACAGTGAGCAGATGAGCAATGTTCCCTCTCAGAGGTCCTGTAGATTTCAATGACTTCCGGTTCTGGAAGATACTGCAGGAATCTCAGGATTCCATGCAGCAGAAAAATAATTTAAGAGAAAGGAGGTGAAAGTTTTATATTCAGTGTGTTATAATCTGAAATTCACAGCCTGGAAAAGAATGATGGATGTAGGTTTGACAGTAAGATTTGTTTAGTGTTTGTAGATAATTTCTGTTCAACCTGTTTTTTAAATTAATTCATGGGATCAGGGCATCACTGACTAGGCTAACATTTGTTACCCATTCTGAATTGTCCAGATGGCAGTTAAAAGTCAAACCACATTGCTGTGGGTCTGGAGTCACATGTAGGCCAGACGGTAAGAATGGCAGATTCCTTCCCTAAGGGATGTTCGTGACCTAGATGAGTTTTTCACCAACAATGGTTCACAGTTATCATTAGACTTTTAATTCCAGATTTTTATTGAATTCCAGTTTCCAGCATCTACCATGGTGGGATTCAAACCCAGGTCCCCAGAACATTATCTGGGTCTCTGGGTTAACAGTCTAGTTGTACCACTAGATGATCACCTCCCTTCAGAGCTCAGAGGTGTTTTTACACACTTCTGAAGCAGATGGGACTTGTAGCCAAAACTCCTAGCTCAAAGATAGGGACACTGCCACTGTACCACAGAGCCTTTGATTAGTTTTGGATATGTAGTTGTAAAGAAAATATGTAGAGCTACAAGGAAAGAACTAGGTGTTGGTTTAACTGGACAGATCGTTCAAAGAACCTGCAGCAACACAATGCACTGGGGAAGCCAAGACAGACAAAGCTATGGACCAAGTGCTGGAAAAGGGGTTTTTGACCAGCGCATACTTGATGGACCAAGGGGCATTTTTCTGTTGCATAGTGTTATTCTATTCTGTAATTTTGTGAAAGCATTTGTAAGTGGTGGCAATTTGTGTGGATATTTTCTAGATGGCTGTGTGATGCCTTTAGTAATCTCTTTTACAGAGTTGCAATGATGTGCTGCAGGAGAAGTTTGCGATGGAGATGAAATGCAACACTGCTATCCGTCTCGCAGCACTGCAAATTCAGGAATGCATCCTCAGCTCCAAACATTCTCAGAAAGTCTCCATGAAGTACATTGAGTGAGTCAATACATTCGGCAGATTGAACTGGGCAATGCTTCAGCTGCACCTCACACCACACTATGTTCACATGGCACTATATGGACTTCTTGATAGCAAGACCCCTGTTTCATAAACCATCTCATCAGTCAGACACTTTCTTAGTGAGCTGCTTAATTGGTAAATCTTCCCATTAGTGTGATCCTTCATTAGCTAGTCTTCCTTTTATTGAAACTCCTTATTAACGAGATTCTTTATTAGTCAGTTTCCTTGTTAATAAGATTCCTAGCTAGTGAGATGTTTGTTTGGAGGAACCTGCTGTTAGTGAGGCATTGTTTGCATGAGTTTAGCAACTAGACCCTTCATTAAGGACACTCCTCATTGACAGCACTCAGTGTTTGTGAAACTCCAGGCTAGAGGAACTTCTCAGTTATGAGTTACTTCACTAACATGTTATAGAATTACCCCTTTAAGTGGAATTAATCCTAGATTCTTATTTTTAGTCCCCTACTTGAAGACTAACTTCCTGGCACTTTGTAATTCTTTAAATTTCATCCAGACTCGATTATAAATTGGGAAAGGAATGGAAGTCAACTTAGCATCAATCTCTACTGACACAAAAACAGGCCAGACACCTTTCACTCCCAGACCTTGTCAGTGTGACCTCAATAGCTGTAACAGCAGTCCACTGATAGAGTCGTAGAGTCATAGAGATGTACAGCATGCAAACGGACCTTTGGTCCAATCCGTCCATGCCAACCAGATGTCCTAACTTAATCTAGTCCCATTTGCCAGCACTTGGTCCATATCACTCTAAACCCTTCTTTTTGATATACCCTTCCAGATGCCTTTTAAATGTTGTAATTGTACCAGCTTCCACCACTTCCTCTGGCAGCTCATTCCCTACACACACCACCCTTTGTGTGAAAAAGTTTCCCCTCAGGTCCCTTTCAAATGTTTCCCTTCTCACCCTTTGGTTCTGGACTCCCGCACCCAGAGAAATCACTTTGTCTATTTATCCTATCCATGCCCCTCATGATTTTATAAACCTCTATAAGGTCACCCCTCAGCCTCCGACGCTCCAGGGAAATCAGCCCCAGCCTATTCAACCTCTCCCTCTAGCTCAAACCCTCCAACCCTGGCAACATCCTTGCAAATCTTTTCTGAAGCCTTTCAGGTTTCACAACTAGGAAGCAGAAGTGCAGTACTTGGTATATTCTTCCTGAGAAAACAAGAATTTTTTTTTAAAATCCAACATGCATTGGATATTTCTAGCCAATATTTATTGCTCATCAAAATCAGGTTTTCAGTTCACATTGCTGTGTGTCAGCAATTGCTGTGTACAAATTAACTGCAATGTTTCTTTTATCATGACAGTGACCATATTTTAAAAGTATTTTATTAGCAATAAAGCACTTTGGGATGTCCCAAGGTTCTGAATTATATACAGGGATCCCTGATTTACAAACGTCCAACTTAAGAATGCTCATACAGATCATTCTACTATAGCGCGCATTTTGTTAATGTGAATTCGCTATAACATAATTGACGAATTGGGGACACTGTTTCTATAGTGTGAACTTTTGGGTATAACACGACTATGGGCCCATTAGTTTAAATGGTGCTGCTATTATGTGATTTTCTTATAACACAGGTTTGCACGAGAACAGAACAATAGCGTTATAGCAGAACTGACTGTACTTATGAATGTGTTCCATTACATGTTCATAACTTTAATGACCAGATATCCAAACATTTCCTGTACTTATGAATAGCTGCTTTCCATTGTCCTGCATTGTGTGCTGCCTTGTGTACAAACCAACTTGTGAACAAACTCCAGAATGGAACCCATTTGCAAATCAGACACTCCCTGTATTGGAAATCATTATGGCAACTGTCACAATGTAGTTGCAGCTTCAGATCACCAGATGGCTCTATGAGGTAGGGTTCTTTGTTCCAACTCCACCATCATTGTGCAGAAGATGCAACTATTAATTAATTGAACACGGGATTTTAAAACAAAATCACTCATAAATCCTGGGTGAGGCTGGCTGGCCCAGCATTTCTTGCTCATCCCTTGTTGCCCTTGAGAAGGTGGTGGTGAGCTGTCATCTTGAACTGCTGCAGTCCACGTACTGTGGATTGACCCACAATGCCCTTAGGGTTGGAATTGCAGGATTTTGACCCAGTGACAGTGAAGAAATGGCAATAGATTTCCAAGTCTGAATGGTAAGTGGTTTGGAGGGATAGTTTCCAATGTCATAAATATCATAGCTCTTCTGGGAGCCAGTATAGACACAATGGGTGAAATAGCCTTTTTCTGTACTGTAAAATTCTATGATTTGGAGCTAAATAGGTGCAATCTTATTATTTTCAGGAAGGATTGGGGAATTGAGAATTTTGTCTCACCAACTCTGCTTCATAACATGAGAGAGAAAGATATCAGAAAGGCTATTAACTATCACCTTAAGAACAATCATAGCTTGATTGCACCAGGACAAAAGGTAATTCTTTATAACCGGCTATCCAGAGGTAAAAGTGTGTTTTTAAAAAAAGATTAATCTTTACTGCTTTCCACCCAATCACAGATGCTCTTTCTGCACGTACCCTTGAGTTTTTTTATGCCTTGTTTAAATACTGTTACATCTCAAAGTGCTCTCAGTTCTGACAAAGCACTCCCTGTGTTAACTGTTTTCCTACCTCCAATCATGCTACCTGACTTGCTGGATATTTCCAACTTTTTCAGGTATCTATTTCAGATTTACCGCTTTCTTGGTCGTTTTGCTGTTTTATAAAATTGTGCTGTTGCATAAGCCATGACTCGATGTGTAGCGCACTTGCCATTGGGTCAAAACATTGTGGATCAGGTCCAATTCTGGAGACTTGAGAACAAGTAACTTGGTTGATGTTGCAGTGCAGTAATGAGGGCATGCTGAAGTGCTTAAGGTGCCATCTGTTGAATGAGTCATTAAACCAAGGTCCCTTCCTGCTCTCCGGAGATTTCATAGAATGGAATCCCTCCAGTGTGGAAGCAGGCCATTTGACCCAACAAGTCTACACTGTCCCTCCGAAGTGTAACCCACCCTGACCCATTCCCCTATCCACGACTCTATATGTACCCCTGATTAATGAACCTACACATCCCTGAACAATATAGGCAATTTAGCATGGCCAATTTACCTAACCTGCACATCTTTGGATTGTGGGAGGAAACTGGAGGAAACTCGCGCAGACACGGGGAGAACATGCAAACGCCAGACAGACAGTCCCCCGAGGCTGGAATTGATTCCGGGTCCCTGGCACTGTGAGGCAGCAGTGCTAACCACTGATCCAATAGCACAAGAGTATTTCAAAGACTTGGACAATTCTTCTTGTGTCCAAGAGAATCGATAGCTCTCAATTAAGAGAACAGGCAAAATAATTATTGTTCATTTACACATTACAATTATGGAATCTGTTTATTGCAGTGTGTACAATACTGATCACCATATGTATGGAAGGATATTAATGCATTGTGATTGGTGCAGGGCTTTACCAAACTGGACCTGTATAGGAGTTTAGATGAGTCAGAGGTGACTTCATTGAAACATGTAGGAACATGTGAAGACGTTATTATCCCAAGTGCAAAAGTTTCTAGTTTTATACTGAAGGGAAAATATTTCCCTTTACACTTTAATACTGTTACTAAAGCAGGGCGGTGTAAAGTGTGAGTGTTCTTTGCCTTCTAAGAATCAGTGAAATGTTTATTTGTTACTTATTAAAGCCTCTTAAATATGTGTCTGAGTTGCATTCCAGATCAAATCTGTATTCGTGAATTATTAAAGGAGGAGAAAACAAACTTTTGCTGTTTTCTCTGTTTCCATCTCCTGATGCTGTTCGCTCATTCCGAGTGTTTGGTTTTGCTGCCATTATTCATTCCTTGGTGCTTTGTCCAAGTGGCCTTTCCTCATATGGGAACCTGGTTGTGAATGGTTGCTGTATTCAACTGTAGGGGGCATCACAATGAAGCCCTGTCATACCCAGAAAAAAAAACCCATAAAACTGGCAGATGACACATACTGGTCTGCCCCTCTTGTAATCGAGCTTCATCGAGGGCCGAAGGGCCTGTTCTGCGCTGTATTGAAATTAAGCTTCATTGTGTCCAAGGATCACATTTCTTTTTAAACTCGCTATTTTCTCCATTTGCATCCACCTTAAATCCAGCCTGAGTTAATGGCCATCATCAAGGGCAGAATATGAACTTTTATCCCTTAACCCAAGGTCATTGAGGCCTGTTTAAAGGAATGAAAGATGTGTACTTAATAATATTCTTTTTCACAAAAGAAGTCACAGATACTTCAGACCAAGTGAACCTGTTTTGAAATGTTGTCATTGTTATAGGACAGGAATCCTAGCAAACAATTTCCACAAAACAGGCTCCCACAAACAACAATACGATAACTAACCAAGATATCTTGATAAAATGTTGGCTGAGTGGTAAATATTGGCCACTACTGTTTTTTTAAATCGTACCATGGAATCTTGTTTAATTCTCTTTGTGGAATATCTAACATCCCAATCAAAGGATGGCAGCTTTGTCCCTGAAGAACATTAATGAAGTTTTCCCAACAATTGGCAATAGATTTATGATCATCACTAGACTCTTTAATTCCAGATATTTATTGAATTAAAATTTCACCATTTTCCATGGCAGGATTCAAATGGTTCACAGGGCATTATCTGGGTCTCTGGATTAACAAAACAGCAATAACACCACTAGACTATCACCTCCTCTATCAGTCAGCCAATCATTAATGCATGCCTGTAAATTGTCTCTCATCCTAAGTGCTTCAAGTTAATCTTAGCACCAGTGTAGAATTATCCTTTATCCTGAATCACCTTTCGATTTTTTTATCCATATACTGCATTTTAATAACACTTTTACAATCCCTCTATGGTCTCATACATCTCTAGGAAACTTTTCCTACTTGACCTACAAGTCCATATCCTTTTAACCTCGTCATGTGTTTGTCTTTTCTGCTGCTGTATTCCTCAATAAGAGACTTCAGTTGTGTATTTTCCTCCACTGCTTCTGCCTCTGCTGCCCCTCTTTAGACATCCTCCTACTCAGCTGTGAAGTGATGTAGGAAATTCCACTGTAACCAGCACTATTAAGTCGAAGCTTGTTTGTAAAGAGTGCTTTAAACAAAATTGCTTTCTTGGGAATTGCGGTTTCAAAGCTGCATATTTTATAATTAGGTCATAAGTTTTAATTAAAGCTTCTTATATTGTAAGCCCAGTTAAGCATTTCAATATTTTTGTGTATGAAAGATTAAAGTTGATCAGCCCCTGAAATTGCTCATCATTATCTTTCAGCCACTTTGTGATCTCCAGCATTAACTGCAGACGTTCAAGACATTACATTTTAGGGAGGAAAACCAATTGTTTACAATATAAAGAATATCTTTGATAAATTGAGCTTCATGAATATACATCGGTTATTTGATATTAAAACTTTTTTTTTGTAAAGCAGTTATTTAAATCCATGCAACAAAGATAAAAGATAAAATGTATTCATCACATGGATTTTCTATTAATTTCTTTCAAATCAGAGGAAGTGTGCCTCGTTGTTTTATGGTAATAAACTCAACTGGATTAGTTTGCTAAATAATGAAATCATGGAATTAAAATGTGAAGATGGCAAATTAACTAGACATCTGAAAATTCAGAACTATAATTATGTCTGGGAAGGAAATGCTGAAAATCATGTTTTATGCATTGAAAGAGAGAGTTATTGTAGGGTCTTTATTAACGTGCAAGATTGAGTTTAAAGAGGATGTAATCACAGGGCCATACCTGCTGCCAATGCATAACCTGATTTGCTGATAGGTGTTTTCTGTCATTGTACTAAATCACTAGTTAGAAAATTCCAGGCGGGATTCCCATTATTTTCCATTGAAAGTCTTTGACCATTTTTGATAAATGTTGCCACATGTGCAACGCTGCTGGGGACATCTTTTCATTAAGATAACTTTTCATGCCAGTATATTAAAATACACTCATTCTGTTTGAAGCAACTGATATCCACGGCACAAGTCCGGCTGAATTACCTGAACATACTGAGTGATCTTCGAGCATATGGAGGGAAAACCTTTAACGCAACCCTTCTGGTACGTAGGGAGAAACAGAAACCTGGCTCATTTTTTTAAACTAGACTTTTTTGTCATCTTTAATAAGTTTCTAATGAAATGCAACTTCTTCAGCTGCAGGACAGAGAATCATTTATCACATTGTTGGTCGGAGCCAAGTATGGTATCAGCCAAGTTATTAACAGCAAACTCAATATTATAAACCAGTTAACAAACTTCAACAACATCCGGAAGTTGGAATTGACCTTTGAATGTGAGAAGGTCAGCATGGTGAACATCTACCTGGTGGATGTGAAGGTAAAGGCTATTGATGCTAACTGCTTGCTTGGACAAGGGCTTAGTACGTTTTCTAATACGGGGTGTTGTCTGGTCAAATCCTTGCTGCTGTGACCTGTGCTGCAGTAACATTTGTTCAGCAATTATTCCTATCCTCAGTTTGCTAAGGTTTTGCAATGAAGTTACTTGGGGGTGAGTCTTGCCTTTGCTCACTGTCAATCAGACAGCAGATGCCTTTAGTACTTACCCGCACTGGCACCTCCATGATCCCAACATCAAGAGACCTGACTGCAATTTAACTCGGGCCTGAGCTAGGGAGGCCTCTGCATATTTCCAGCCAGGCCAGGCCAATCTGATCAAGCCCAGCAAAGTGAAGTGAAGGAAAGGGAAGAAGTACCAAGGACATTTACCAAGGAAAGATGGGATTTCTGCCTGTCTGCCAGCCCATCTTGCCTGTTTTCCCAGAATGCCAGTGACACTAATCTGCTGACACCGGAGTAATTTCCAAAGGCAGCAGTGACTAGGCCACTGCAGACTAGAGGAAGGCAGTCTCTTCAAGTCATAATTCCTGCCTCTCCAATTACAAATTAATTCTGTTCCTCAGAATCATTCAAGCAATTTCTCCACCACGAGGTTAGACTGACTGGCTTCTAGCTCCTGGTTTATCCTTTGCTCCTTTTTGAATAACAGTACTACATTGGCTGTCCTCAAGTCCTCTGACTCTTCTCCTGGGCCAGACAGGTATAGAAAATTATTGCAATGTCCCTGATTTCGTCCCTTGCCTCACTCACCAACCTGGGATATATTTCATCCAGCCCTGGACATTTATCAAATTCTAAGCCAGACCACTCAGAGCTCTCTCTGTCAATGATAATTTCTTTAATTGTATCACAGACCTTCTCCCTGTTTTCTGTATGCATATTGTCCATTTCACAAGTGAGTACTGTCTCAAAGTATTCTTTTGGAATCCTACCTACATCCCCTGACTCCCTGCACAAATACTGCTGTGCTCCCAATGGCACTACTCTTTTAACCTAACTGTAAACCAGTTTAGGATTTTCTTCTATTTTAATTTTAGTATCCTTTCATGTCACCTATTTGGTCTCCTATTCTCCACTTTAAGTTCTCTCTTGAACATTCTGTACTCCTCTAGGATTTCAGCTGTTTTCAGCCCTGGATATCTGCCCTAAGTATCTCTTTATTCTCTAAATCCATTGCTGTGTATCCTTGGATATCCAGGGCTCACAGGATTTAATGATCCCACCCCTTCCTTTATTGGAACATGTTGGCCCTGTACTCTCCATATTTCCTTTTTGAATGCGCCCCATTTCTCTGTGACAAATTTGCCGGAAAGTTATAAGAAATTGTTGCATTTAAATATTTATGATTAATTGAACTCATCCCACTCCTACACTGGAATAGTGACTGTATCTGAAAAATAATCCGTGTTTGTAAAGTGATGTCTAGTGGCTCTGAAATATGCTATATAAATGCAAAGTTTCCTTTCGGGAAGTTGGCAATAGTTAGTACTTGACAACACCAAGACATTTTTAATGATGAAGTTTAGGTTTTCATAACACAATCCACCTCTCCCATTCAGAAGAGGAATAAATCAAACCCCAGGTATTATTCCAAATTATAATAAATGTTGTTAGAAATTTGCAATATTTTACATTTGCTTTCACATCTCCTTTCTCTCTTTTTTTTGTCTGTATCCAAACAATTTTTCTTATTCTTTGTTTCTCTTTCTGAACCCAATTTGACTAATTCACCGGCCTTCTCTATTGTTCCTGCTTCTTTCTCAATCCTTGAATTTCGTGGTTAAAGAAATAGATTGTTTTATCCAATATGTTGCCCAGATCTCAGATTCCCTGTTGCCCTCACTTATCAACTCGCAATTTCAGCATTGTACAACATTTTCACGCTATAGATGGAAGGAAAACAAATGAGGGAAGACACTGCGCCCAGCAAATTCAAGGAAGCTAATGTTGAGCAAAATCTTTAAAATGAGTGAGTTGATATCATTTTCAGGTTAGGTCTGTTAGTGGAAAAGTTTAATTACTGACTCTGTGTTTTTATTTACAGTCTCTGACATTGTTACTGGAAGCTCATCATGCTAAAGACCTTGTGTGTTTGATTGCTGGATATCATAGGCTATATGTGAACTCAACAGACTCCATATTCATCTGGCCTAGCAATTATCAAAGTCAGACAACTGAAGAAGGTAATACATTAGTCGTTTTTTTAAAAAATAAGAATCCCAGTTTTATTCCTGCCATACTTTTGCCCAAGAAACACAGAGAGTGATAGATGCCTGGAATGCAGAGGTAGTAGAGACAGGCAAGGTAGATTAATTTAAGGTGCATCTGGACAGATGTATGAGTAGGTGGGCGCAGAGGGATACAAATGCTTAGGAATTAGGCGATGGATTTAGATAGTGGATTTGGATCGGCTCAGGCTTGGAGGGCCGAAGGGCCTGTTCCTGAGCTGTAAGTTTTCTTTGATCTTTGATCTTTGAAAGCAAACTTTCAAATGTGAATTTTGTTTCTATTGTCACTACCCCCAGGCAGAACTATGTTTTCTCTGCCATTTGTTAACACTCCAAATCAGACAGGGATGTTCTGAATACAGAGGCTGATTGAATCCTTGGTTAATGTCAGCTTTTGTTAAGTGGCAACCTTTACATCCTGTGTGAAAGTTGCAGTTTCAAGTAACACTTGAAGACTCTCTCACTGACTGGATGCTGAACATTAAGACTTGGGAAAGCTTAGATAATTCTGTGTACTATTTGGTAAAAAGGGAAGAAGTTTCTCCTGGTACCTTGGTCTGTTGTACCAGACTTGGTGTAGTGCAACGTGACAAGATTAATTATTGGCCACAGAGAAAAGGCATCTCTAGGTAGATTGAATCTCCTGTCCAGTTTTAAAGGGAGATGAGTGGGTCTGAGACTAGTATTTTACAATTTAAAAAGGGCAATTATGTATGCTCGAAAACTGCACACCTAAGATGAACTGAGACACTAAGTTCAGGAACAGACTAATATAGAAGTAAAGATAGATATTTAAGGGATATTTCAAAATAAATATATTTAAGAGTAAATATATTCTACTGTAAAAAAGAAGTTGCAAAGGAAGAATAAACCATCTATGGCCAACATAAGAATTTAAGGAAGGTACTGAGATTAAGGAAGAAGTATAATATGATTAGCAGATCAGATATTAGACAGAAGATAAGGAATAGCACAGAATGACAAAAAGATTAATCAGGGAAAGAAATTAGAGTATGAGAGGATGCTAACTAGAAAAGGAAGAACAGATAATGAGTTTTTACTAGTATTTAGAAAGGAAAAGATTAAGTAAGGTGAGTGATCCTCTTGATAGTGAGAATGGGGAGAAATTAATATATAATAAATAAATGGCAGTTGAATTAAACAAATATTTGCTTCTGTCTTCACTATAGAAAATACAAAAACACTCTTGTAATAGCTGGAAATCAAAGGGAGAGAGAAACCTGGTGAAATTACAATTAAGAGGGAAGTGTGATGAAGCCAACGGGTAGACCTCTGGGCTGACAGGCTTTCAGGCCCAATATGGACTTCATCCTGGGTTCTTAAACAGAGGGACCAAGGTGAAAGTCGAAGCATTGATGTTGATTTTCCAAAGTTTCATAGATTTGGATAAGGTTCTATTGGATTGAAATGTAGCAAATGTTATGTCATTATTCAAGAAGGGAGGGAAAGAGGAAACTATTGGCTTGTCACAGGGTAGGTGTTGGAATCATTATTGAGGAGCTTATAGCTGGACACAACTCTAGCTATTTGGGAAGAATCAGCATTATTCTGTGAAAGGGAAATCATGCTTAATCAATTTATGTCAATCTTTGAAGGGTTAGCCTATGCTTTGGATAATGGAATCTGTAGAGATACTATACTTGGGTTTTCAGTGGGATTTGATGTGTCACATAAAAGATTATTGCACCAAATAGGACCCAAATATTAACATATTTGAATGGATAGAAGATTAGCTGGGTTCAAGTCCCATCTGCTTCAGAGATGTGTAATAACATCACTGAACAGGTTAATTAAAAATATCTAGAAGATTGACTGGCTGACAGAAAGAAAGAATGTGTTTGAAAAAGCTCTCTTTCTGATTGGCAGAATGATGAGTCCCAGAAGAATCTGTGTTGGGGCCTCAGCATTTATAACAATGATTTAGATATGGGGAGGAAAGCCATGGCAGCTAAACTTGCAGATGACTCAAAGATGGGTGGGGAAGTATGTTGTGAAGAGGACATAAGGAGTTTTCAGATGGGTGTCAATCAATTGAATGAGTGCCCAAAAATTAGATTCTAGATTAGAATGGTGCTGGAAAATCACAGCAGTTCAGGCAGCATCCGAGGAGCAGGAATATCAACGTTTCGGGCAAAAGCCTGATGAAGGGCTTTTGCCCGAAACGTCGATTTTCCTGCTCCTCGGATGCTGCCTGAACTGCTGTGCTTTCCCAGCACCACTCTAATCTAGAATCTGGTTTTCAGCATCCTCTGTTCTTGTTTTTACCTAGTTTATTTTAACCCTACTGTGAATCCTCTGCAAGGATGCCTGCCTTGAAGAAGTTTTCCTCCTCTCTCTACAAGAATTTCAGGGAGTCCCTCTCCCACTGCAATCCCAGGTCATTTCCTCTGCCCTGAAGCTCTTCAACCACGTCCTGAAACAAAAAGCTCTATTCCTGATGAAGGGCTTTTGCTCGAAACATCGATTTTCCTGCTCCTCAGTTGCTGCCTGAATTGCTGTGCTTTTCCAGCACCACTCTAATCTAGAATCTGGTTTCCAGCATCTGCAGTCAATGTTTTTGCCCCGCCCAAAAGTTAGGCCAATGTAATATAATGTGGAAAAATTATTTAGTTTGCAGGCAGAATGAAAAAAAGCAGAGTATTACTTAAAGTAAGAACAACTGCACCATTTCAAGGAGCAGAGATATCTATATGTGATAGTGCATGATTCACAAAACGTTAGTTTGCACGTGCAGCACATAATTATGAAGGCTATTGGAATGTAAACATAAAGATGTTTTGCTTCAATTATCCAGGGAATTGATGACAGTATAGCTCTAATATTTCATGTAGTTTTGGTCTTCTTGATTAAGGAAGACCATAAATGTTTTTAAAACAGTTCAGAGGAGCTTTCTGAGATTGATACCTGAAATGTGCAAGTTGTCTTATGAGAAAAGGTTGGGCAGACTGCCTTGTTTCCTTTGGAGTTTAGAAGTGCAATCCTTGGCAAGTTGGAAATGGAAATGAAGAGTCCTCTTGTGGGTGAATCAAAAATTAGGGGTCACAGTTTTTAAAAGAATACAACCTTTTAGAGCAGAGATGAGTGCTTTTCTTTCAGATGGTTGGTGGGGGCTGCGGTCATTAAATCCTTTTTAAGGCAAAAGTAGATAAATATTTGTTAAGCAGGAGAATGAAAGGTTATCACATGGAAGTGGGGAAATGGAATTTGAAGCACAGATAGATTAGTTATGGTTGTATTGATTGGCAGAGAAGGCTTCATTGTCCAAGTGACTCACATCTGTTCCCAAGTAGTATGTGCTTACATAGTCATAAAGCCCTACTTCTTCTCTTCGCTTTCAGTTCAGTCAATTTCCTGGATGTAAAGGCTCAGTTTCTTTTCTCAGTGTACATTTCCTGCTATGACATATCATCCACACAGTCAGTAAAGATAAAAGGCAGCTCACCCACCATCCTCTCAAGGGCAATTGGGGATGGGCAATAAATGTTGGTCATCCAGCAATGCCGTCATCACATGAATTAATATATGAAAAAACACAGTGTAAAGGGCAGGAAGACTCTTCTCTCAGACCCTTTGAGATGTGTGCAGATTATTAGAAATCGAGGTTAACGGACTGTTCAGCTCCTGTGGGTATTGTATCTAAGGGATGGTAACAATTTTCATGTCTGTGCCAATCCTTCCATTAGACTGATCAGTTCTGTGGAGCATTAGCGAGGTTTGTGATTATTGGCATCACTTTCAGACAGTGACTCTTTGCAATGAAGTTATGATAGAAAATAAACTCATGTCAGTTTAAACATGTTTCCCTCTCAGAATGATATCAGTAGCAGCAATCTGAGAGAGATGAGTGAATCACAGTTCAGACACAACTCACATTTTCCAATGGCATTGCTCACTCTGACTTTATGCCAACTAGGTGAGTTTCCGTTGCTGATAGGTCTTGTTAAAATTCCAGAATGTAGGAACTTACATTTTATTATATGTATCCGTAGGATCTAGAAAGTCTTGAAAGCTTATGCAAGGAATGTCTCAGTCAGAAATATTGATCAAGAAATAGGATATCAAATTTTATTTACTGTAAAAGTTATTACTTTTCTTTTTACATCATGAGTAATAGCCGGGCACTGTATTTGAGTGGTGTCCCGAAGCTGAATGAACATGTACAATTGGTATGACTTCAATATTGAAGCTCTAACATTAAAGATTCCACCCCAGGTACTTCCTTCAACTAACTCCTTGCAGAAAGTAATACCCTGTTTTCATGAAGAAACTTATCCAAACAAACATTTTCAAGCAAAATAAATAACCTAAACAGAAAGGAAGAGCATAGAAGTTAATCATTGAAGTTTTTATAATTTTTTTTATTCATTAATGTCATTTATTGCCCATTACTAATTGCCAGGAGGGCATTTGAAGATGGCAGAATTCAATTTTTAAAGAAATATTAGATGGTTCCTTCATCTGACCTTAGATGTAATTTTTTTACTGTGCAGGTGATGAAGCCCGAGGATTAAGTGATTCAGAGTCATCATCAGACATTGAGTCATCATTAGACTTGTCTATAGAGCTCCACAAATTGAGAAATGGATTCGTACAGCCTCTGACTGAAGAAAATGAGGACATTGAGAACTCGGAAAGTGAGGCTACAGACAGTGACTGCTTACGGGAGGATATCCAGGAAGAGACCAGTTGTAGCACAGGGGACGTGTCTGATCTAAATGATGAAACAACAAGTCAGGGAGGAGACTTTTGTGAAAGAAGCTGTTCTGCCGACTCTATGGATGAACTGCAAACGGAGACTTCAATGAGCAGCACTTCAGGTCCACACTCACATGGTGAGATTTCAGAAGATGATGACAAAGATTCTATCGCTGAAGAGAGTGATGGTGAGCCAGTTACAAAGAAGCACTGTATCATGGAATCGAAAGACAGTTTTGAACAACCTTCAGCAGACTCCTTAGCCTCTACTCCAACCCCTTCTAAATACATTGCAAGTGATATAAAGGTGGTTTGCTCTATTCCTGACCTCAGCCAAAGTGAGAACCCATGCACTGCAGAATTTTGCAACCAGTGCCCCAGAAACGAGGGTGAGAGTCATGCAGAAGGGGACAAGTCTTGGAATTTGACAAGTCACGGCCTGCTAACTGAGTTACCACCAATTCCTTTTCCAGAGGAACCAGCTATTGATGGGGACCTATCCAGTGAGGTCCTCACTGTCCCGATTCTGGCTCCTCCCCCTGGCTTTCAGGACAGCAGCTCTGATGACGAATTTTTCGATGCAGCTGAAAAGTTTATTGATGTGGAATGTTCAGGTGACATCAAATTCAGTGGAACTGAAGCAGGTAGGGTCTGACAGATGGCAATCAGGTTTCCATTTACTTCCACTTACTCCATACAATAAATTAAATGAAATCCAGAATATATCTGAACACATTTTCAAACATACTTAAGAATGATGAATAATTAAAATATTTTCTGTTTTTATTTTGATTCACTTATTACATGTTACCAATGCACCTTTATATACCCGACTAGTGATGACACATGAGGAACAGGTACTGAGTTCCAGTGATGTGATGAATCTGAATTAAACAGGCAATGATGAAATTATTGATGTCCCCACAAGTTAAAAATTGCATCTTCAGATATAAATTCAATTTAGTCCCATTGTTGAGCTCATTTGAAAAAGTCAATTTTAAGTAATTGACATATCTGAGAATTACAAAGCTTCTAATCTTGAGACAATTAATCCCCGGTAAAGTCATTCAGTTTCTAAAGAAATAAACAGGCAAAGCAATTTAAGAAAATTATACTTCACTAAAAATAGAAGAATTCACTAAAAATTCTTTCTCCAAATTAAAACCTTTTACCCTTGGTATGTCTTTGATCATTTTCCAGACCAGTTTAGTGAAATCCTGGTCACTATTATGGAAATACATTCCTGCTAATACTTCTTGAATCTGCCCTGCTTAGTTTCCAAAACCAAAATCCAGAACAGCCCTTGATCATCACAAAAGGGGATAAGAACAACTGTTCCCTAATGGAGAGCCAGTTTGACTTTGGTGGTGGGAGAGCCAGTTTGACTTTGAAATGATAATCTGGGACAGAATTAACAGTACTAGGATAAGTGTAAGCTAATTATGTAAAGCAAGCATCAATTTAGAGTCATAGAGATATACAGTACGGAAACAGACTGTTCAGTCCAACTTGTCCATGCCAACCAGCTATCCTAAATTAATCTAGTCCCATTTGCCAGCACTTGGCCCATATCCCTCTAAACCCTTTTTATTCATATACCAACCCAGACGCCTTACAATTGTACCAACCTCCACCACTTCCTCTGGCAGCTTATTCCATACACACACCGCCCTCTGCATGACAAAATTGCCCAGTAGGTCCCTTTTATATCTTTCCCCTCTCACCTTAAGCCTCTGCCCTCTAGTTTTGGACTCTATAACCCTGGGGAAAATTCTTGTCTGTTTACCTATCCATGCCCATCATGATTTTATAAACTTCGATAACATCACCCTCAGTCTCTGATGCTCCAGAGAAGATAGCCCCAGCCTATTCAGTGTGTTTAAAGGCAGATAATTTTTACATAACTTGTATAAGAGGCAATAAAGAGGGTTGTTGAGGGTAATGTAGTTAATGTAACGTATATAAAGTGTTTGATAAGATATCCCAAAGTAGGTTTGCTATCAAATTTGAAAACCTTGGAATACATAAAAATGAAATGTCTGAGGGACTCTAAATGCGTAGCAGTAATTGCTTGTTTTTGGACTGGGGGGAGAAGGTGTTCAGTGATGTTTCCCATGGTTAAAAAATAGGATCACTGTTTTTCTTGATAAATTTTAGACATCAGTGTAAGCTTTAAGAGGATATGAAATGGCTGTGAAATGGACAGACATGTGGCAGATGACATGTAATGCATTTAATATTTTTACATTGTGAGTGTGTTCGATCCAGAATGTGCTACCTGAAGGTGTGGTGGAAATAGATGTAATCATGGCTTTCAAGAGATAAAGGGTGCAGGAAAGATTTACAAGATTGGTCTCAGGGATAAGGGATTCAAATTTGATCAGCAGAGTTGTACAAGTGAGACTGTTCACCTTCGAGAAGTGATGTTGAAAGGATGAGCGATCTAGACAGAGCAGATACAAAAAAATCAGAGGAGGAATGGAGAACCTGAGGACTCAAATTTAAAATGACTGGTGAAGTAGCAAAAGAGAACATAGAAAAACCTTAATATGCAGTTGGCGGCGGTGGAGGAAGATTCAGTCATGTCTTTGAAAAGAGAGTTGATAGTAAAAGTTAAAAATCACACAATAGCATGTTAAAGTCCAACAGGTTTATTTGGAAGCACTAGCTTTTGGGGCGCTGCTCCTTCATCAGATGGTTCATCACAACCGCCTGATGAAGGAGCAGCGCTCCGAAAGCTAGTGCTTCCAAATAAACCTGTTGGACTACAACCTGGTGTTGTGTGATTTTTAACTTTGTCCACCCCAGTCCAACACTGGCACCTCCACATCATTGATAGTAAAAAGGAGACCAATGGTAGTAGTTGATCAGTGCATGGGATAAGGTTATAAGGTTGTAAAGAATAGTTGAAAGGCTCAGGTTTGGGAGTGTTTAGAAAAAAACACTTGGGCGATCAAAAGCCAGGTGAGAAGTATAAAAAGAATAGGAGAATGAACTAACCAGGAAATTAAAAGAAAATCTGAAAAGTTTTTAAATTTGTGAAGAAAGGAAGAGGGTGGCTAAACTAAATGTTGGTCCCTTGGAGGAAGAGACAGGAGAAATTATTATTTGTACCCATCTTCACAGTAGAATACACAAATACATAAGAGAACTGTTGATTAATCAAGGAGCTAATAAGGGTGAGGAATGTAAAAGTGATTAATATTAGCGGAGGAAATGTATTAGAGAAACTCAAGAGACTAAAAGCTAACAAATCCTAAACTCTGATTATCTACATCCTGGGGTTCCAAAAGAGGTAGCTATAGAGATAGTGGGTGCAATAGTTATGATTTTGCAAAACTCCATTTTAAAAACACCAGTCCAGCATATTAGAAGTCGGTAAATGTAACATTGCTCTTCAAGAAAGAAGGGAGAGGGACAACAGGGAATGACATGGTAGTTATCCTGACAATAGTTGCTGGGAAAATGTTGGAAACTATCATTAAGGAAATCTTAATTATGCATTTAGAACAACATAAAAGGATAAGACAGCACCAACATGGTTTTATGAAAAGGAAATGGTTTAATTAATTTATTAAAGCTTCTTGAGGATGTGATTACTGCTGTCCATTTTATTCTTGGTTGAGTGACAGGAAACAGAGTAATGGCTGATGGGTATTTTTCAGCTAGAGTGAGGTTTACAATAAGTGTTCCCTGTGGTTGATACTGGGGATTTTTGTTGCAGGAGATAGTTTCAAATCTTGCAGATGTCACAAAATTCAGAAGAATTATAAATGTAAGAAGACGGTTCAGAAAACATTGACAACTTAGTGATGTGGGTATTTGGGGCAGATAAATTCATTGTAGAAAAGTGTGGGTGGTGCAGTTTGGTAGGAAAGAAATGGGCAGACAATATAAGATCTCCTTCCTATCGGAAAGATGTGGTGAAACTTGAAAGGGTTCAGAAATGATTTACAAGAATATTGCCAGGGTTGGAGGATTTGAGCTATAGGGAGAGGTTGTTTTCCCTGGAGCAGCGGAGGCTGAGGGCAGACCTTATAGAGGTTTACAAAATCATGAGAGGCATGGATAGGATAAATAGACAAAGTTTTTTCCCTGGTGGGGGAGTCCAGAACTAGAGGGCATAGGTTTAGGATGAGAGGGGAAAGATATAAAAGAGACCTAAGGGACAACTTTTTCACGCAGAGTGTGGTACATGTATGGAATGTATGGAATGAGCTGCCAGAGGAAGTTGTAGAAAGATTGTGTTGGGATATCTGGTCGGCATGAACAAGTTGGACCAACTTGTTGTACATCTCTATGACTCTGTGATTCTATAAGGGATACAATTTTTAATGTCTGCAGGAGCAGAAAGAACCAGTTGTTTGTCTGCATAATTCATTAATGGTGCCATGACAAGTAGAAAGAGCTGTTTATAAAGTATGCAGTAATCGGGTCTTCATTAATATGGACATAGGGGTCAAGAGCAGGGAGGCTATTCTGAACCTATACAGGACACTGGTTATATCTCAGTTGGAGGATGGCATACAGTTCTGGGTGCCACACTTTTAGAAGGATATGAATGCATTGGACAGGGTACAGAAAGGTCTATGAGAATAGTTTCAGCGATGAGAAATTTCAGTTGTGAAGATAGATCAGAGAGATTGAGACTGTTTTGCTGGAGAGGAGAAGGCTGATGGGAGATTTGATGGAAGTTTTAGAAATTGTGAGTGGTCTGTACAGAATAGACAGGGAGAAAATTGTGCCTGCTCTTAAAGGGATTGAGAACCAGAGGGTACACCTTTAAGGCATTTTGCAAAAAATGCAAATGCAAAGTGAGAAAAATGAAATTCATGCAGCACATAGTTAGGATCTGGAATGCACTGCCTGGAAGTGTGATGGAGGGAAGGTGAATTAAAACGTTTGAGAGGGCATTGAACAATTATTTAAATTGAAAACAAATGTGCAGAGTTATGGAGAATACGCAGGAGTCTGACAATAGGATAAAAAAGCTCAGACATTCAGTACAGACTCAATGGGCCAATTGGGTATCCATCTGTACCATGACAATTCTGTGATTCCGTGTGGGTGAGAAATTATTCACTTTGGTAGTAAGAATGGCAAAGTAAATCTATAAAATGTTTGAATATTCGTGTATAGAGAGATTGGGTGTACTGGTGCATGGAACTCAGAAAGTTATCATGCAGGTACAGCAACAATTAAAGTAAAGGCTCTTTTACTTTATTGCAATGTGATGGGAGTATAAGGATAAGGAAACAGAGGAGAATAAAGGGATTTTATAAATATGTTAAGGACAAAAGGGTAACTAGGGAGAGAATAGGATCCCTCAAAGATCAGCAAGGCAGCCCTATGTGTGGAACCACAGGAGATGGGGGAGAAATTAAATGAGTATTTTGCATCAGTGTTTACTGTGGAGAAGGACATGGAAGATATAGAATGTGGGGAAATAGGTGGTGACATCTTGAAAAAAACATCCATTGTACAGAGGAGGAGGTGCTGGATGTCTTAAATGCATAAAAGTGGATAAGTCCCCAGGACCTGATCAGGTAGGTGTACCCTCGACCTTTGTGGAAAGCCAAGGAAGTGATTGCTAGGCCTCTTGCTGAGATATTTCTTTCATTGATAGTTACAAGTGAGGTGCCGGAAGACTGAAGGTTGGCAAACGTGGTGCCACTGTTTAAGAAAGGTGGTAAGGAAAAGGCAGGGAACTATAGACCAGTAAGCCTGACATTGGTGGTGGGCATGTTGTTGGATGGAATCCTGAGGGACAGGATTTACATGCATTTGGAAAGGCAAGGGCTGATTAGGGATAGTCAACATGGCTTTATATGTGGGAAATCATGTCTCACAAACTTGATTGAGTTTTTTGAAGAAGTAACAAAGAGGATTGATGAGGGCAGAGCGGTAGATGTGATCTATATGGACTTCAGTAAGGCATTCAACAACGTTCCCCATGGGAGACTGGTTAGCAAGGTTAGATCTCATGGAATACAGGGAGAACTAGCCATTTGGATACAGAACTGGCTCAAAGGTAGAAGACAAGAGAGTGGTGGTGGAGGGTTGTTTTTCAGACTGGAGGTCTGTAACCAGTGGAGTGCCACAAGGATTGGTGCAAACTACATGATCATAAACAAGGCGGCATATGAAGTGCAAAACATGTAAGACAGCACAGTAATTCCTGACACTTCAAGACAATAGTGGTGTACAAATTACAGTGTAATAAAAGAATGATAATTAAGAAAACGTTGTTCTAGCATTGTTCATGAAGAGCAGGTAGTTGAATGTTGTTACTGGTAATGGTGATATTGGTAATTGAATATATTTTTTTGAGAATTGTACGTTTGCAGGCTGATTGAAGCACCTTTGTCCTGATTTCTTTTTTAAGCAGTTTGCAGCAGAGAGGGATCTCTGTTTCATTGTTCTGTTAGCTGACTTGAAGCATTTCGAGTAAGAAAATTCCTTTACAAGCAACAAGGGTGACAATGGCATAGTTCTTCAATTGTGACCCTCACAGCCCACTAATGCCTGAATTATGGTCCACAGAAAGGCCTTCAGTACCACTAGTCCACTACTGTAGAGTTGAAGCTGGCTATTTCATTCCTGTCCTTGTACATTATTTTCAGGGAAAAATACAAAATGTGTCTGTAATTTGCATGAGTGACTTAGTTTTGAGCAGGAGCTCATCGGCTCCTCCCATTATCGTCGTACTCACAAGAGATCACAGTACAGTCTGTTCTCTTACTCCTTTCGCTGTTATATCCCATCAATCCCACACTAAATCTTATTCAGTTAATCTTTAAATTTATATCTGCCGTCATTTTATCTCAGTAATTGTAGTCTTTTTAAAAAACACAGATTTTGGAAATAAGGACTAAAAATATCCCCAGTACTGTTGATATTCTGAGCTGTGGTCTTGACAGGCACTTATCCTTCTGGAAATCGAAATACAATACATTCATCAGTTTCCTTTTATCCATGGGACATGCTCCTTCCTCAAAGAACTCTCATAGATTGGTTAAATGTGATTTCCCATTCACAAAACCACGTTGATGCTACCTGATTATTGAGAGTTTATCCAAGTGGCCTGTTATAACTTCTTTAATAATAACTTCTGACATTTTCCCTATGCAGATGTTAAGCCCGTCATTCCCTGCTTCCTGCCCTCCTCCCATTTGAGTAAAGAAATTACATTCACTGTCTTCCAGTTTAATAGAATTTTTCCTGAATCTCAGGAAATTTAGATAATTAAAACTAAGGCAACAACTATCTCACTGTGGGGGGGGGGGAGGGAGGTCCCCGAATTACGAACATCCAAATTAGAGACACTAATGTATTCAAACATGATCCCGGGATGTATTAATTTTAATTTTAAAGATCTGATAGATGGAAGTTACTTACAAATGGTTATTTTACATTTTCCTGCATCGCACTCTGACTAGTCGTTTCTTTTAAGATTCTTGAATAAAGTCCATCAGAACCTGGGCACATGTCAGGCTGCATCTCCAACAAATTACTCAATACCACTTCTTTGCTTCCCATCTTTTCATTTCATGACTTGTAGCTGCGTCTGAAATGCTATTTGTATACACAATAGCGAAGACCGATACAGTTACACTAGCATTAGTGAACTATTTGGGCATTTTTGACTAACTGGCAACTTTTACTAGTAACCTTTTTTTTGTAGCCAGCATAAATGACCTTGTTTGTTTCATTAAACTCCCACCTTGCAATGATAGATTTTGGTCTTGGAAACCTTTGGAGTAGCTGCCCAGACCTATAACTGGAGCAGGAGAATCAACGTTTTGGGATTTCCCGATGAAGGGCTTATGCCCAAAACGTCGATTCTCCTGCTCCTCGGATGCTGCCTGACCTGCTGTATTTTTTCAGCACTACACCCTCGACTCTGATCTCCAGCATCTGCAGTCCCTCCTTTCTTCTAGATCTACAACTGTCCAAATTGTGAAGGAGGGAGTCGGCCATCATGAATCACAGCAACATTCTAGCAAAGCTTGACCTGTTGAACCTAAGTAGAGCAAGCAGAAGTGCCATTTCCTCAGGACACTAGTGGTTGGCTCCTAACTGCAACATAGCTTTCATTGAAAAAACAGAAACGACATGTTGTTGAGTAGCTGAAATTGTCATTAACCGTGTAACATTCCTTGTTGCCAAGCAGCCAAACCCTAGTTCAGTCTACTGTCTCAAAGAGAGCTGAAACTGTAGACTAATGTAGGAAGATAGTGTTGTAACTATAGACAGGATAGTGGACATTTAGCAGCATGATATTCTAGGTAAGGTTGCAGAACAAGAGTACACTGGAGGCACTGGAACGGGTGCAGAGGAGGTTTACCAGGATGTTGCCTGGTATGGAAGGAAGATCGTATGAGGAAAGACTGAGACACTTGGGGCTGTTTTCATTAGAGAAAAGACGGTTTAGGGGTGACTTGATTGAGGTGTACAAGATGATTAGGGGGTTAGATAGGGTTGACAGTGTGAACCTTTTCCCGCGTATGGTTTCGGGTATTACAAGAGGGCATAGCTTTAAATTAAGGGGGGGTAGATATAGGACTGAAGTTAGGGGTAGGTTCTTCACTCAGCGAGTCGTAAGTTCATGGTATGCCCTGCCAGTAGCAGTGGTGGACTCTCCCTCTTTATGGGCATTTAAGCGGGCATTGGATAGGTATATGGAGGATAGTGGGTTAGTATAGGTTAGGTGGGCTTGGATCGGCGCAACATCGAGGGCCAAAGGGCCTGTACTGCGCTGTATTCTTCTATGTTCTATGTTCTATGTTCTATGTTCTATTTTGGTATATCTTCCCATTGAGGCACAATGCTGGCAAGGGCACAAGCATTTAACCAATGAATTCTTGATCCATTGAAAAATCCACTTATAAAAATTCACCCTAATGTGTCTCTAGAATCACTGGAATAAATCATTTCAAGGGGCAACTCTAGCACAATAAAGACATTTGCTACACTCACCATAAAATAGAAAGGAATATAGAAACTTGAGGTTTTGCTCCTTATCCGTTATTCAATTCATTTTATTTAAGATAGGACAGTTCCTCTTTGTACAGCTCTATTGGTAGATTCAAGAATTTATTTCAAATACAGGTTGATTTATTAACAATGGAGCCCAGTGATTACATGTATATGCTAAGAGTCATGTAAATGAAAATTAAACTGCTCTGTTACCTGGAAGAATAGTCACTGTTGTTTGATGTTTGGAGAAAGGATAAACAATATGTCAACAAATTAAATATTTTCTTTTGTTTTCTTGGTAGAGTTGGAGTCTGCTAAAATTAAGAGGATTGAAGCAAAACAGAATATGCAGATAAGTCCAAGTCTTTATAGCACAGGATTGGGCATCAAATCTGTTGAATGCATCAAAGGGAAAGCAGAAGAAATAAAATACACAACTACAGGAAAAAGACATTTTGCATCTGATGACATATATGATGTAAAAGCTGTTCAATTGCAGTGTCATTCAAACAAAGATGGAGATCATATGTGTTGTTATGAAAAGGAACATCGTATAACAAAAATGCAGCGAACGCTTACTCTTTCTTCTTTGACAAGTATCGAAAATGAACCTGCCTTGTTTGAAACTAAGCCTATTGGTCCATTAAAATTCATTTCCACCTGTGCCAATAAAAAGGTTCAATCAGATTTAATGGAAATGGAGCCAGATACCATGGAAACGAAGTCAGTCACAGAAACAATACCCATCATTACTCCAGTTTCAGTCAGACGTTACCCATGTGATTCAGGCATGAGAGAGGAATGGGCTTCTCATACAGAGACTAAAGCAGGAGAAAAATTAAACAAACTTTCTCTTAAAGCTCAGCTGTCTGGAGCTGACTGCACCAATGTGGAGGAGTGTTCAAGTCCTTCAGGAGTAATTCTAGAGCTTGCTCATGCATACTCACAGAATCTAATAGAAGATAAGATGCATAATATTACCACTGTGTCTTGCGCTGATGAACAACAAACCACAAACACAATTAGCATAAAAGACAAGGAGCAAGATGAAGCAATTGTCAAAAACAACACAGTCCTAGAAATGGGAGATGAACATGCTCAGTGGATGGACAAGAATCAAAGTGGAACTGCATTCAGGCAAACTTTATATCAAGTAAACTCCAAGGAAAATATATTCATCTCTGAAGAAGTGGTTAAAAATAGTCAAAGAGGAGGATCATGTTACCAAAATGATGATGGCAGTATAACTTCACAGATATATTCTGTGATGTCTACAGGAGATCTGACAGCACTGTCAGAAAACTCAGTACTGGAAGAGGAAATCTCCAGCAGGAGGAACTCATCTGAGACAGACAAAGAAAGCAAAGATGCTTACTCCCTTGACATATCCAGGTTACTTCTGAATTTAAACCGAGTCTCTTTTAAGACATTCGGCATGGTTAAACATTTGGGATCACCACACTTAGAACCAAAGATTGAAACTTGCGCAGTGAGGTCTCTTAACATTTCTGAGTGCAACACGGAGCCTGCAGAAGACAGCTCGAAAGATTACTTATCAAAAACAGAACAGATCTCTAACCAGACTGAGGCAAGCATAAATGAGACCAGTACATCGATAATTTGCCCTCAAGATAGAAACCTTCCTCAGGAAATATCTTCACTGACAAATACACCAAGGCAGCTTTATGAAGTAGACAACTCAATCATTCAGGAATCCGCAACTGCAACTCAGCAAAATGAATGTCCCTCCACCAAATTGAGCTGTCTCCAACAAATAAAAGATAAACACCGTTTGAATGTTGACTCCAGAGTTCAAGCTGTCCTCACAACTGACTTGGATAAGGAAATAGATGAACCGCTCCCAATGGCTGATAAGGACACTTGTAGCTGTAAGATAGTATATGGGAATTGTTTTAGAGCACAGGGCACTGATGTTAATGACGAAAGCAAAGATTTAGCATATTCCATACAGCCGTGTTCACCAAAGACCACCCCACCCGATTCAGGAAACCACCTCTCTCAATACCTCACCACATTTACTGGGCAAAGTGAGAAATCCATGCTTACCAGTTGCTCCTTTGATTTTCCTAAAACTGATCTTACACCAAAGCTCGAAGGCTCCATTCTGTCACAATTCAAGGCTAAAAGATATAGCATGCCGAATGGATTCCATCTGATACAGAACGATACCATGGAGCTACTCAATGTGCTGAAAGAATTCCCCAGAGAAAGTCATATTGAGGAAGAATGTGCAATACTTACTTCATCAATAAAAGAGAAATTATATACTGAAAGTGGAAAACTGATGTCTGCTTGCCAGAAGGGCATTAAAGTAGACCAGGCTCCTGTGGAGATGCTCCTGGGAGTTTCTGAAAGTTTCCAGGCCCTCATACAGCTAACAGCAACATGTCTCCAGTTCACAACCTGCATGCATTGCGCAGAACGTCATGCCGAAGTGGTCAATAACTTAAAAGAGGTTTCTTTGACTTATAAAACCTTTGTGCAAATCTCTGAGGATGCATGCAGCAGGAAGTGTGATGACTTAAGCATGAAACTCCTGGCTCAACAGTGTACTGCACTGACTGCTGGGGTTTTCTGCCTGACACAGCCATTCAAATGATTCACCCCTGAAACAGAAAACAGTGTTTGTGAAGTTTGGGACATGAGAGAATATAATTAGAAAAATCTAAAGAAAGATGTAGAATTGTGTGGCAAGTACATGACATGCACTAAACTCATCCCCTGGAAAAACATGTGTACTACAATATGACACATTGATTGGCATTGACCACATAACTAACAACAATCAGAACTGATGCAAGACGTGTCCTGTTTCTATGAAGTACTCTGCTGATTCTTCAGACTTCTATATGCATCATACAGACAGCATTTTAGTGCTGCCCTTTCAACCTGAAACTGAGGTCTGAATTCATTCCATTGGCTGTTGGGATCTGAAGGTTTCAGGTGCTTCCCATCGTGTTTCCAGAGGGGACCAGGTCATGCTACAAAATTCCATATCATTTGATATGAGTTGATACCAAATAAGCAATCTCATCCAGAGGGACCCAGTTGATAGCTCTCGAAATGAAAATATTATGTCTGCCCACGTGTGTCTGTGCATGAGTGCATTTGTGTATGTATGCAGTGTGTGTGTGTGTGAACGCTGAGGTAAGAAGGTGCTGTCTTGAGACTGTTGATAAAGTACGCAGTGAAAAATAGTGGAAATATAAGAATTTTCCCTTAGTGTCTATCTCACGTTCTGTGTGTTTGATATTAGCACTAGATACTTTAAGCTGTAGAATGTTTCAGTCTTTGAATTTGACATTGTTTGTCGCAATAGCAAAATATATGGTATTAAAGAATCTTATTTCCATATTACAGTGTTAAACAGTGATCATTGGATTTCCTCAGGATGGCGGGAGACAGGTTGCATTATCTATCACTTGCTAGGGTTTACTAGAAAGGCTTTCTTAGTTAGTTGATATATTTGTGTAATTTCTATCTGAATAGAAAGAGGCTAGGATTTTAGGATACAGAGATTAAATGGGCAATGCTGCGAAAGATCATTAATTCTCTCAGTGGTTTATAACAACAGAAAAACTTAAACTATCACCTCACCAATTCTTTTGACATGCCAATGCTGATTATATCAAGATAGAAGCCATTATTTGTCACATACAAGGCTGTAAAAATTCTAAGTTTCTTAGTAGTGATACACATGGTCTGGGACTAACTCCTTGATGCACAGCACTGAAAGAGCTCTTGAACACAATTATGTTATACTGAGGCTGACAATTTGCCCATCATTAAAACTAAGGTATTGAAAATTGTTGCTTGCAATTCTGGGTCTACAGTTTCCCTACAATTATCAGACCCTAGATGGGGAGTGTTGGTTAAGGAATCACCTTTGTGATAATGGATGCCCAAGACAGCTTTTAATCAGAAAATTTTCCTTGTTTTTCTTTTAATGGTTCAAAACTCATACAACCTTGAATAAAAAGGCAACAAAGACTATACTTTCACAGTCATTTAGTTTCCATGCTAAATGACTTCATGACTCTAAATTAACATGTATTTATTATTATTAAATAGAACTGTGATTTTAGGCATAATCTATGGGGACCACAGACATGTCTGTCTGTTGCAGAGTTCCATGTGGTTATACAGTTTGAAGGGTACCTGTCTGCATTAAGCATAGCAAGGCAAAAATTCAATCCTTTATGTGCAGGATTTGAACATCCATTGTTCATTTTATTCTACTCCAGACACTAATCATCCAGCCCAGTAAGCAAATCAACCCTCAGAGAGAGATATGAAGCACATCAATAAGATCATTATAAGGGACAAGGAATAATCCTTTTAGCTTACGTTATTGATTAGTATGAATTCAATATGAGTATTATTCACAGATTTCTACATAAATGGAACAGTTAGTGAAAATACAGCTGGAAATGACAATGGCCGCACAGTAAGTCCATTCACTAAAAAGACTGTTACATTGATCAACCAGTAAGTAGGTTAAATGAGTGAACCAAATCAACCTAGGTTGAAAAAGCATTTTCTGGTATTTTATTTAAAAAGGAAGAAATATAAAATTTTATGAGAAAACTAATATATAATTTTGTGATGTCAAAATCTGTCTTTGCACAATTCATTTCACCAAATTGCTCTTCATTTGTCAGGTTCTCACTTTCTTCTCCCACAAAGTACTGGTTCAAAGAATCAGACTGCATCGAAGAGGCCCTTCGGTCCATCAAGTATGTGCTGACAAAGCTACACTAAACCTACACTAGTCCCATAGCTTTGAATATTATGACATTTCAAGTCCTCATTCAAATACTTTATAAAGGTTGTGAAATTCATTTGAGGTGGAGTTCCACTGAAGAGTGCACAATTTTGTTGAGTGTAGGGAGAATGAGTGACACGAGGCTATCCTGCCCATGAGACCATTTCCAGCATACTCCCTACATCTGACATTGCACCATGGTTGGCTGTGTGGTTGGGGTGGAGGGCATTGAGTAATAATCAAAGTATGAACCCCAGCCCTTCTGTACTCTTTAGGTCAATGGTTAAAGATCAACTATAAATTAAGAGGAATCCTGATTCCACTGATTTGTTTGTCATCTAATAATATTCATAGGTTAAGGACCTTCCTGGTCTAATTATCTCATGAATGTTTAAGAGGCATTTAGACAGACACATGAACAAGCAGGGAGTAGAGGGATCTGGGCAATGTGCAGATGGGATCAGTTTTGAATGACAGAGCTATACTGTTGTGTGTGTAAATGTATGTATACTTTACACTGAGGAAGAAAACAATGAGTTCATATTAACTTTTTTCATTTGCACTAAAGCACAGATAACCATGATTTTTTTTTTGATAATCACAGCACTGCCATGAACCTAACAATACAGAAGTACAACAGAAAGGGCCTCACTTATATATCATAACGTGATTAAATTAAACTATCTAAAGACTGGAAGGGTAAAGTACTTCCATATCTGATGCCTTTGTTTTCACCAGTTGCGGAGGAGGAGCGAGCTAGAATCCAAATCTAGTAGTTCCAGTTCAAGTACAGTCCGTTCTGGATTCAAATGTGCAATATTGCTCTTTATTCAGCTCAGGCTAACACAAAATTAACAATATCACATAATATTCATTAGTAATATCTTAGTTTTCATAATAATAGTTTTCATCTACCTGTTTAATTTCCTTCATTGTCTCAATTCTTTTTCTGTAACCTTATTCACCCCTCTACCCATCCATTCTGCTATGGTCAGAATGGAAAATAGGAAATATCCCATTGATATATTATGATTTTCCAAGGTGGAATTAAACATTAGAACAAGAAGTTTTATCTGTGTAGTGTCTTTAATGAAATAAAGCATCCAAGATACAGCTCAGGTACATTATAAAAGAAAATGTGATACAGAGCCAGAGAAGGAGATATTGCGTCTGATGAGGTAGCATCTAAAAGGAGGCTAATGTATTCAACCATGGCTAGTCCAGATGGATGAGGAGGGATAAAATTGATATTTTTCAGTCAGACACAATGCCATTGTGACATTGGTGAAAGCCATTTCAGTAATGTGGCAGGGTGAAAAGTTGGTTGGAGGGATTCTAACACACATGCAGTTTTTTTTGCCACAACATAGAAGTTGTGAAAATTCCCAAACATCAGCAGTTCCACTCCTAAACCTGACACTTCCAATTTTCATGAGACACGGCCCAAGCTTCGTCTATTTCTGATTCGCTGGCCATTTAAATGATCTGAATCTATTTGAATCCCATTTTGTTATCTCCACTGTCAGGAACCCAGAATACAAGGAGCAAACCAGAAGTGTTTCAATGAATTTATTTTGGACAGCCAGGAGACCTGAGTACCCCTGTAGATTTTATCTTAGGAGACCATGGGAGAGGGCAGTCAGATTATCTTGGAGGGGTGTCCATCGCCCAAGAACCCACAGGATTCTAAAAGTGGGCAGGAATTATCAAATTTATCAAGGGATTACATTTTTTTACTCATTCATGGAATGTATGCTAGCTAGACCAGTATTTATTGCCTATCCTAAATGCTCAAAGAGCAGTTAAGATTGGGGCCTAGAGGCCCCTGTAGGCCAGACTAGGTAAAGGGTGGCAGATTTCCTTCCCTAATGGACATTAATAAACCAGATGAGTTTTTACACCAATAGTTAAGTGGTTGCCTTTAGACTGGAATAGATTGGACCAGATTTCACCATCTTCTGCATGGGATTTGAATGCAAGTCATAGATTCTGATTACTAGTACAGTGATATTACCACTAACTGTATAAATGTTTGTTTGTGTAGAGTTTCCACCTTTTCCCTGTGTCTGTGTGGGTTTCCTCTGTGTGCTCTGGTTTCTTCCCACAATCTAAAGATGTGCAGGTTAGGTGAATTGGCCAAGCTAAATTGCCCATAGTATTCAGGAACGTGTAGGTTAGTTGCATTAGTTAGGGGTAAATGTAGAGTAATAAGGTCAGCAATGGGTCTGGGTGGGTTACTCTTTGGAGGGTTGATGTGGACTTGTTGGGCCAAATAGCCTGTTTCCACACTGTAGGGATTCTATGATTCTATGATAAAAGATTAAATTTAGGAATTTCAATGTACTGAGCTTTTTTATTCAGTGTATCATTAATAGACACAGAATTTTATTTTATGTCAGCATGGCTCCTGAGATTTTCCCACTGTGTATACTAGTTAAGTGTACATGGAGCAGGGAGGGCAAAGGATTGTGGCCATGAGTTGGCATGTTGACACTGTGTTGACATAGGGACGATGAAGGGGTGAGTGAGGCACAGGTTAGCACTGGATTATGGGGCTACAGAGGAATAGGATTACAGGAAGATTGAGGAAACGTGCGAATGGATAAAATGACATAGGATGGCACAGAGAGTATGAGAGGGGAATGTGGAGGTTATGGAAGTGTGCATAGGGTGTTAGGTGACATGGATTAGCATCTCTGGTACATGCAAAATAAATATGGGATTTTGTGAGGGGAGGGATGGTTTTGATTTAATTAGTTTTTTAATTAATCGTCAACATAGCTCCAATGCACAGAGACAAACTTTGATCCCAGCCTAACTCTTCAGCCAATAACAACCACACTCATTCCCACCTTCCAAAGAACCCAGACATCCTGAAATGAAAATCCAACCTCCTGAGCTAGTTTTCCCAGGTTGAGAAGCAGAAAATGGGCGGCACGGTGGCACAGTGGTTAGCACTGCTGCCTCACAGCGCCTGAGACCCGGTTCAATTCCCACCTCAGGCGACTGACTGTGTGGAGTTTGCACGTTCTCCCCGTGTCTGCGTGGGTTTCCTCCGGGTGCTCCGGTTTCCTCTCACAGTCCAAAGATGTGCAGGTCAGGTGAATTGGCCATGCTAAATTGCCCGTAGTGTTAGGTAAAGGGTAAATGTAGGGTAAATGTACGGGTATGGGTGGGTTGCGCTTCGGCGGGTCGGTGTGGGCTTGTTGGGCTGAAGGGCCTGTTTCCACACTGTAATGTAATGTAATCTAATCTAATCTAATCTAAAATGTCCCATCTGTGCACTCTTCAACCAGAACTCAGGCCCACGGAGTTCCAGGGAAGAGGGATGCGAATTTGGGAAGTAACTACACATTTCAAGGCCTGGAGAGAGAACAAAGACCTTGGAGATGGGATGGTAGTTTGGGTTTTTTTGAAGGAGTGATGGCAGCAGATGTAAAGGAGCTTCAGGACCTGAGAAATCATAGAATTATAGAATCCCTACAGTGTGGAAACAGGCCAGTTGGCCCATTGAGTTCACACCAACCCTCCAAAGAGTATCCCATGCAGACCCAGCACCCGTATCCCCATTACCCTGCATTTCCCATGGCTAATCCACCTAGCCTATACATTTCTGGGCAGTGTGAAAACAATTGGCAATAGTTGTCAACATGGCAGACAAGACAAGTTTGTAGTTTAGTGGATAAATGACGTAGAGAGGATGAAGTAATGTTCATGGCCAAAACAAGCTTGGAGAATGCATAATGAGTAGCAGAGTGCACCTAGAGAAAGATATAAGTTCTGGTTTAGGGCAGGAATTAGCCCTGTAGGAAGACCTGATGATCTAGGACAGGAGAAGGATTTGGTGGAGGCAGCTGCTCGAATGGTCTCAATGTTAGTTACAAAGGAATTCATGAGCTCCTTACACTTGTGGTACAGTGGAGGAGCTAGGTTTAAGAGAATGGTTTCCAGTAGGGGCTGCAGGGTAAGTGTCACATTCTGTGATGATGGTGAAATAGTGAGCAGTTTTCACAGGTGATATCAGGAGCCAATAGTGTTTTATGTTGTCCATCCCAGATCCAGCATTGAATCAATGAGCCAATTGGTCTCCATCTTCTGTTCAAACTGGAACCCTTACATAGGATACTGATTGCCCTTAAACTAAGTGGAGAAAACTTTCAAAACTTTCCCATCTGGTTGAAACATGTCTGCAGGCTGAAGCTTTCCTTTAAAAGGTCAAAAGTGCTCCTCCATGTTGCATAAAAAAGGTTGTAGTCTCCCATTCTGTACAGTTAATCCATCCCCCTTTCCATGAGACTTTCTCAAATTGTATTCCCTTAACACTTAGGGCATTTAAATTAGCAGCATGGATCTTGCAGGTGCTCCTGGGATTGCAGGCTTAAAGATTTATTGTTTTTTTTTAACAGTTATTGTAGTCATTATAAATAAAACTCAGAAACTAAAAAAAACCTTTGCCCTGAAACTTCGGTCAGCAAATGCATTTTATATTCATTCAATACTCCTATTGAAACAAAACCTCAGTTGAATTTAAAATTAATGTCCCTGGAAAATTTGTTAATATGGAGCAAACGTTTCGTCAAATCTTTCAACAGCAAAAAAAATTCCAGACGGGAATAGCCACTGACAACCTTTCCTAATGGACTCTTAAATTCTAAAAGAAAGAGATTGAGAGAATGTGTTTATTAGACTGACAAATGGTAATGCAATGTTTCTAGACACTTGAATTTCCTAGGGTATGTACAATGCACTTTGCACATTTTTCCTATTGAGCCGGTCCAAGAGTCAGCATTGTCATTGTTTCTATAATATGTATAATCCAATCTAAAGCTTTGAGAAAAGGTCTTGGTAATGGGCAATGTACTTGCTATGGCTATATATTTGCAAAATAATGATAAAATACTTCATTAACTGCATTATGCTGTGTAGCAAAAATGAACACTAAATTATTGTTCTGTATGCTAAGATACAGTTAAAACATTTCAGGTGTGTTTGTATTTGGTTGTTTCCTGATACAATGAAATAATATTTTGATGTAATGCAAACCTCTTGCTTAAATTACCGAGCAATTTGTTTCAAAATCTACAAATCTAAGCTGCTGAAACTGTTGTGGAAGGACTGATGCAATTGAGGCACCAAGGGAGTTGAGACTACTTCTAATTTGGTGCTGGAAATCCTCAATAAACTTTTATTTTCTATCATTGGGAATGAAAGCATGTGTATGTGTGTTCCTACTTAGAACATACGACATTACAGCACAGTACAGGCCCTTTGGCCCTCGATGTTGCACTGACCTGTGAAAATAATCCGATGCCCATCCAACCTACCCTGTTCCTTTATTCTCCATATGTATGTCCAATGCCCATTTAAATGCCCTTAACATCAGCGAGTCTACTGCTGTTGCAGGCAAGTTGTTCCACGCCCTTACTACTCTCTGAGTAAAGAAACTACCCCTGATATCTGTCCTAAATCTGTCACCCCTCAATTTAAAGCTATGTCCCTCATGTTAGCCTTCACCATCTGAGGAAAAAGGCTCTCACTGTCCACCCTATCTAATTCTCTGGTTATCTTATACGTCTCAAGTAAGTCACCTGTCAATCTTCTTCTCTCCAACGAAAACAGCCTCAGTTCCCTCAGCCTTTCCTTGTAAGGCCTTCCTTCCATACCAGGCAACATCCTAGTAAATCTCCTCTGAACCCTTTCCAAAGTTTCAACATCCTTCCTATAATGCGGTGACCAGAACTGTACGAAATACTCCAGGTGTGGCCTTACTTGTGTCTTGTACAGCTGAAGCATGACCGCGTGGGTCTGAAACTCAATCCTCCTACCAATAAACGCCAACACACCATATGCTTTCTTAACAACCCTATCAACCTGGGTGACAACTTTCAGGGGTTTATGCACCTGGACACCGAGATCTCTCTGTTCATCTATATTGCCAAGAATTTTACCCTTAGCCCAGTATTTTGCATTCCTGTTACTTCTTCCAAAGTGAACTACCTCACATTTTTCTGCATTAAACTCCATTTGCCACTTCTCAGCTCAGCTCTGCATCTTATCTATGTCCTTCTGTAACCCACAACATCCTTCAGCACTATCCACAACTCTGCTTACCTTAGTGTCAGCTGCAAATTTACTAACCCATCCTTCTACGCCCACATCCAGATCATTCATAAAAATGACAAACAGCAGTGGCCCCAAAACAGATCCTTGTGGCACACCACTGGTAACTGAGCCCCAGGATAAACATTTCACATCAACCATCACCCTCTGTCTTCTTTCAGCTAGCTAATTTCTGATCCAAACCGCTAAATCACCATCAATCCTGAAACTCCGTAGTTTGTGCTCTAACCTACCGTGTGGAACCTTACCAAATGCCTTACTGAAGTCCAGATACATCACATCAACGGCTTTACCTTCATCCACCTGTTTTGTCACATTCTCGAATAACTCAATAAGGTTGTGAGGCATGACCTTCCCTTCACAAAACCATGATGACTATCCTTAATCAAATTATTCCTTTCCTGATGATTATAAATCCCTGGGGTCTTATCTATTTTCAAATCTTCCAAAATTGCTAAAAGCTCCTCTTTGTCAACCTCAATCCCATCTAATCTTGTAGCCTGTATCTCTGTATTCTCACTAACATTGCCCTTTTCCACTGTGAATACTGATGAAAAGTATTTATTAAGCGCTTCCCCTATGTCTTCAGATTCCACACACAACTTCCCACTACTATCTTTGATTGGCTCTAATCTTACTCTAGTCATTCTTTTATTCCTGATATACTTACAGAAGGCCTTTCTTGATTGTATCCGCAAACAACTTCTCATTTCCCCTCCTGGCTCTTGTTAGCCCTCTCTTTAGATCTTTTCTGGCTAACTTATAACTCTCAAGCCCCCTAACTGAGCCTTCACGCCTCATCCTCACATAAGCCTTCTTCTTTCTTTCTCTTGACAAAAGCTTCAATTTCTTAAGTAAACCATGGCCCCCTCTCTCGATAACGACATCCCTGCCTAATATGTATATATGTATCAAGGACCTGCAGTAGCTGTTCCTTGAATAGAGTCATAGTGATGTACAGCATGGAAACAGACCCTTCGGTCCAACCTGTCCATGCCAAACAGATATCCCAACCCAATCTAGTCCCACCTGCCAGCACCCAGCCCATATCCCTCCAAACCTCTCCTATTCATATACCCATCCAAATGCCTCTTAAGTTTTGCAATTATACCAGCCTCCACCACATCCTGTCGCAGCTCATTCCATACACGTACCACCCTCTGCGTGAACAAGTTGCCCCTCAGGTCTCTTTTATATCTTTCCCCTCTCACCCTAAACCTATGCCCTCTAGTTCTAGACTCCACGACCCCAGGGAAAAGACTTTGTCTATTTATCCTATCCATGTCCCTCATAATTTTGTAAACCTCTATAAAGTCACCCCTCAGCCTCTGATGCTCCAGGGAAAACAGCCCCAGTCTGTTCAGCCTCTCCCTGTAGCTCAAATCCTCCAACCCTGGCAGCATCCTTGTAAATCTTTTCTGAACCCTCTCAAGTTTCACAACATCTTTCCGATAGAAAGACCAGAATTGCACACAATATTCCAACAGTGGCCTAACCAATGTCCTGTACAGCCGCAACATGATCTCCCAACTCCTGTACTCAATACTCTGACCAATAAAGGAAAGCATACCAAACGCCTTCTTCACTATCCTATCTACCTGCGACTCCACTTTCAATGAGCTATGAACCTGCACTCCAAGGTCTCTTTGTTCAGTAACACTCCCTAGGACCTTACCATTAAGTGTATAAGTCTTGCTAAGATTTGTTTTCCCAAAATACAGCACCTCGCATTTATCTGAATTAAACTCCATCTGCCACTTCTCAGCCCATTGGCCCATCTGGTCAAGATCCTGTTGTAATCTGAGGTAACCCTCTTCGCTGTCCACTACACCTCCAATTTTGGTGTCATCCACAAACTTACTAACTGTAAGCTCCACATTTGAAGTGTGTCCATCCCCTGCAGTTTCCTTCCCCATCCTATACATCCTGAATCTTGCCTAATCACATCATAATTGCCTTTCCCCCAGTTATACCCCTTTCCCTGCGGTATGTACCTATCCTTGCCCACTGCTATTGTAAACATAACCAAATTGTAGTCACTATCGCCAAAGTGCTCACCTACCTCCAAATCTAACACCTGGCCGGGTTTATTGCTCGGGACCAAATCCAATATGGCATCGCCCCTTGCTGGCCTATTGTGTCAGAAAACCCTCCTGCACACACTGAACAAAAACTGACCCATCTAACCTACTTGAACTGTAGTATCCCCAGTCAATACTATCAGGTTCCTGATACATCTCTTTATGTGATGAACATGGTGGCAAGCTAAGTTGCTGCCATGTACATATATAACCTTTCTTTTTTCTTTGGGTGGATAAATATGAATGAATGACTGTTTAGCACCAGATCTCAAAGTTGAAACAAATATTAAAATAGGCACTTGTGCTTCATTTTGATAGAATTTAGGTTTATTGAACATTATTAGGAAATGATGGAGTGAATAAACTGAAGTACTGTAGTTAGTGATTATGAACCACAATACAATGATATATAAAGAAGGATACTTGATTCATCTTCATTCATCTCTTCAAAAGGTCCTGACAATCCCCTATTGCAGCAGCCATGAAAATTATTTTAAAATAACTCGCCTTTCAGAATGACTTGGATAAGCTTCCAGTGGTAAATGATTAGGGATTTTGCAGTAGGAAACTTATCTCCTGACTCCACTCAGCTACCTTCCCCCAGCCCCAACCCCCTCCCATTTATCTCACCATCCCTTCGGCTCACATCCTCAATCCTGATGAAGGGCTTTTGCCCAAAACGTCGATTCTCCTGTACCTCGGATGCTGCCAAACCTGCTGTGCTTTTCTCGCACCACATTCTCAACACTAGTCTCCAGCACCTGCAGTCCTCGTTTTCTCCTCCTGACTTCACAAAGCCTGTCCACCATTGACAAGGCACAAGTCAGGAGTGTGATAGAACAGTCTCCAGATGCCTAGATGATTGGTGCCTCAACATCACTCAAGAAGTTAGAACATCTAGAACAAAGCAACCTACTTGACTGGCACCCCATCCACCACTTTGAATATTCACTCCTTTCACCACTGGCTCATGGTGACAGCAGCAATGTATTCCATCAACCAGATGCACTGCAACTACTCACTAGGGGCCCTTTGACAGCATTTTCCAAAAGTGCGACTTCTACCATCTGGAAAGACAAGAGCAGCAGATTCATGGAAGCACCACCATTTTCAATTCCCCTCCAAGCCACAATATGTTGACTTCCCAACAGGAAAATCCAGTTTAAAAAAAACATGCAAGTGGTTGTATTGGATCTCCCATTTTGAAACATTCAAGAGGAGTCATAGAGATGTACAGCATGGAAACAAACCCATCAGGCCAACCCGTCCGTGTCGACCAGATATCCCAACTCAATCTAGTCCCACCTGCCAGCACCTGGCCCATATCCCTCCAAACCCTTCCTATTCATATACCCATCGAAATGCCTCTTAAATGTTGCAGTTGTACCAGCCTCCACCACTTCCTCTGGCAGCTCATTCCATACCACCCTCTGTGTGAAAAAGTTGCCTCTTAGGTCTCTTTTATATCTTTCCCCTCTCACCCCAAATCTATGCCATCTATTCTGGACTCCTTGACCCCAGGGAAAAGACTTTGCCTATTTACCCTATCCATGCCCCTCATAATTTTGTAAACCTCTATAAGGTCACCCCTCAGCCTCCAATCCTCCAGGGAAAACAGCCCTATCCTATCCAGCCTCTCCCTATAGCTCAAATCCTCCAACCCTGGCAACATCCTTCAAACCAGCACATCTCATTTGCCAGTTTTACTGGGGTTTTTTGGACTGTAACTATTTCACCATTTTTTCACTGTCACTGGATCAAAATCCTGGAACTCTTACCCTAACAGCGATGTGGGTGCACCAACCCACTGTAAACTTCAGCGGTTCAAGATGACAGTAATTAGAGACAAGCAATAAATGCTGGTTGGGCTAACAAAGCTCATCTCCCATGAATGAACACAATTTAAGAAGTCAATTTCATCCTGGAACATATGAAGGTCAGAGACTCCAGAAACCTTTACAGTATCGGGCCAAACCTGCTGAATGCGTATCCATGCTGCCACCTGACTGATGTTGTAGAGTTTCTTCGTTGTGACTTGAAGTGACCTTGTTCCATCAAACATTAAATGTTTCATAGGATAGAGGCCGCAATATTCTTACAATAGGCAGGAGAGGATAGAAGTTGGATTTGGTGGTTAGACAATTAAAAATGCAAACCTATCCCACCATTATCACCCTTAAAGAAACAGTCTTTGTGCCTCCTGAGCGTTGGTGTCATGGAGAGATGGGACCTTCACTGACATATTTAAATAGAAAGTAATCTGTAGCCCAATTTAAAATTCACTGCAACCTGGGTTTTCCAGATGTCAGGAAGACAGCGGGAGAACGGGAGTTAGAGGTAGCTGACCCCACAAATTATGTCTTTCTTCACACCTCTCGTGGGGCTAGGAGAGGCAGAAGTGTTACATTTATAGAACCATAGAATCTCTACAGTATGGAAACAGGCTATTTGGTCCATCGAGTCCACACCAACACTCCCAAGAGCATCCCACCCAGATCCCTGCCCCTCCTGTCCCACTCCCTCACCTTATCTCTGTAACACTGCATTTCTCCTCACTAATCTACCTAGTCTGCACATCCCTGGACACTATGGGCAATTTAGCATCAGCAATCCCTCTAACCTGCACATCTTTGGACCGTCTGGGACATAAATGGAAAGATCCTGAGCACTGGGGAAAGTAATAGGGGCAATAGAACAAGCAAGGACAGGAGCTGGATACTAAGTGTGGGGAACACAGCTGGATAATGAAGTGTGCTGGGGAGGGAGAGTGAATAAATGCACCTATAACTCGAGTGATGGAGCAAAGTGGACAGGTACAAGAATAGGAAGGGTTTAGAGGGATAAGGGACAAATGCTGGTAAATGGGACCAGTTTGCCAGTTAGGATATCTGGTTGGCAAGGACAGTTTGACTGAAGAGCCTGTTTCCATGCTGTATAACTCTGAATTAAATTATCAAAAGACATAAAACAGTAAAATATTGTACAGGTAAAGAAATATCAAAGGAAAGTCAGAATCATTTGGGATAGTCCACATAAAATCACAGGCAATGAGAATGACACTGTATTGGCAGTAAATGATTATTTTGCTTCATTACTTATCAAAGAGATTGAACAGTGGATACAACATCAGGAACATATCCGGGGAGCTATGGATCAGATAGCTTAACATCCGCTTTGGAAAAATGAAGGAATCCCAACTAAAAGCTAAAATAGACAAACATCTAGGGCACCAAAAAAAAACAAATGAATAACCAATACAGATTTCAAAAGCAAACCTTTGATCATACTCTCTGAATTCTTGAGAGATAAAGAGGAATAATGGCCGGGGGCAATATACAACATTTCTAGATTAACAAAAGGGTCAGATTCCATATGACAAATGGAAACAGCATCAATGATGTAATTAATGTACTGGTGAAAGAGTTGTTGGAAGCAGCCCAAGTAAGATGGGAATGAGATAGCTCCCACACACAGACAGGAACAATTGGGATCCATGAGGACATGCAAAGCCACAGCTTTGACTTGGAGAAAGTGAGATGAGTTAAAGTAGGAATCGATCAAAGTGAGAATGAGCTTAGCCGGGTGGAATGTGGTGGTGAATGGGGACCGTGCCGGCCTCTTTTCGAGGGAGAAAGGAACTTTCAGACCATTGAAATGGGGATGGATGACTAGAGGGATGGTATATTCATGGTGAAGAGGAAGCAGCTAGGGCTAGGAAATTATAAATTGTGAAACGGAGGGAATGTGTCAGAAGAATAATCGAGACTGAATGAGCAGAGAAAAGAAATAGAATCAAGATAGGAAGTACTGTGTTCAGTTCTGTTCAGCTTGCTATAGGAAGGATTTTATTAAGCTGGAGAGGGTACAGAAAAGATTTACCAGGATGCTGCTGGGAATGGAGGGTTTGAGATGTAAAAATAGACTGGAAAGACTGTGACTTTTTCCACTGGACCATGGGAGGTTGACGGGTGACCTTATAGAGGTTTATAAAATCATGAGAGGTATAGATAAGGTGAATGGCAGGTGTTTTTCCCCGAAGTTGGGGGATTTTGAAGTGGGAGGAAAAAGATTTTTAAAAAGACACGACAGATAATACTTTTACACAGAGAGTGGTTTGTGTGTGGAGTGAACTTCCTGAGGAAGTGGATGGATGTACACTAACAACGTTCAAAGGAAATTTGGATCAATGCAGGAACAAAAAATGTTTTGAAGGATATGGATCAAGCACAGGCAGGTGAGACTAGTTTAGTTTGGGATTATGGTCAGCATGGAATGTTTGGACTGAAGGGTCTGTTTCTGTGTAGTGTGACTCCATAACTCTATGAAGAAATAGGTTCAGTGGAGTAAGAAGAAGCTGAAAAGATGGATCTATCAAGGCAGTCTTGTGGGTCAATTTTGGGAAGGAGGTAGAAGTGGACTGTGTGGTTTTGGAGGAACTATGAGATGGGAGGCTGTGGAGGGGTGATCTCAAAGGGGATGAGGTCAGTGACAATTTTGGAAATGAGCTCAATATTCAGTGTTGGGATCATGGTCTGTGGACTCAAACCATTAACTCTACGGAGAGAGAAACAGATGCTGCCAAACCTGATGAGTTTCTATAGGCTTTCTTGTTTTTTGTTTTCATTTCTCCAACATCCACAGTATTTTGCTTTTAACTTAGAATAACAAACAAGTGCAGGGCACATCAAGTACAGGAATGGATAGCTAGCTGACTGAAAGACAGAAAATCAGCCAAAAAATGAAAATAATAGAGAGTCAGGTAAAGGACAGATATTCAAAGTTTCAGAATATGGGTAGTGGGGACAAACAAACTTCATCAAGCTTGATCACAACTTAAAGCAACAATTTGGGCTTTACAACCCAAAATAGAATTTCTGTATTTGTGGTCACAGAAGGACAGTCAATGCTGTGGACTGCAGTTAATTACAGAAAAATATTAATCATCTTGTTGACTGAGTATATAATTGACAAAAACATTCTTTAGTGGTATAGAGTCGGTTAGCTCAGTTGGCTGGACGGCTGGTTTGCAGAGTAATACCAATAGTATGGGTTCAATTCCTTTACCAGATGAGGTTATCATAAAGATCCAAATTTCTTAACCTCTCCCTTATCTAAGGCGTAGGGACCCTCAGGTTAAATTTATCACCAGTCAACTCTCTCTGATGAGAGAGCAGCTTTATGGTCCTCTAAGATTTCAAAAGAAGTAAATGTGAGATATATATTTTGATAACAAAATATTGGTGTCACATATAATTTAGAACATCCACAGGGAGTGAGGGAGTAGTGAGATCTGGGAGTATAAATACACAAATCACTAAATGTAGTGATGCAGGCAACAGAGTTTATTTTTGTGAGGAATAGAACTGAAGAGTTAAGATATTATTTCAAATCTATAGGTTACTGTGTGCAGTTCTGGCTGTCAAATTATAAAAAAGACATACAGCCACTAGAGTGAGTATAAAAATTATTTAAAATGATGGTTTCAGAACTGCAAGGTTATATGCATCAGCAAAAGATGAACAAGCTCTTTCTCTTGAAATTAAAAGGCTGAAGGGTAACTCCTGGTGTGCTTCCATTTGTGGAAAAGAACAACAACTAAAGGTCATTAATATAAAAATTGTTATTTCTTTTCATGGGATGTGTGCATCCCTGGCAAGGCAAGCATTCATTGCCCATCCCTAATTGCCAGTGTAAACAGGTATTGAGCTCCTTTTTTTTTTTAACACTCCTGTGCTATTAGGAATAGGATTTTGACCCAGAGACAGTGAAGGAATGGCAATATATTTCCATGTGCCCTCGTTCCTGTGCTAGAGGTTGCACATTTGGAACATTCTGTCAAAGGACTCTTGGGGAGTTGCCAATTAATATAAGATAGCCTCCAAGAAATGCAATTGTGAATGCAGAACAAACCTCTTCACCTACCTCAAGGTGAGTAGTCTGGATACATTTAAAGGATAATGAAATAAGCATATAGTGGAGAAGGATATTGATGGTGATGCTGACAGAGATAGATGAGGGGGGATGGCAAGAGTACTGGATGAAGTATTAATGCTGACATGAACTGGTGTCTGAATTACCTGTTTCTTTGTTCTATATTTTTTATAACCAGACATGTTGCTTAAGTCATTTAGACCAGAGTCTGTTACAGTATTGGTTCCTGCCAGTTACAGACTGTGACTGAATTCAATATGGCATTTTCCCCATGTAGTAGAGATACTAATGAAATTCATGTGAGAGATTTAGAGAATCAGCCACTTTTATAAGCAGGAGGAAATCCATCACCTTGTCAAATGCTGGTTGTGTGTGAAGTCCAACTGTGAATTCTTCACAATAAAACCCACCTGTATTTATAGAGTGCTATAACAGTAAAACACCTGAATTTGTTTCACTGGAGAGTTAACAAATGAAATTTGGCAGAAAGTTAATAAGGAGCTATGACAACATGTAACTAAAAATTTGATTAGTCATAGCTCTAAAGTGTAAAAGTTTATTTAAGCATGTGAAAATAAAAAAAAGATCAGTTAGGACCAACATGGGCAGGTGGAGACAGGACAACTTAGAATGAAGAACAGGAAAAAAGGAACACTAAACAATTATTTGTATCTGACTTCAGAGAAGAAAATACATCAAATCTCCCAGAGATACCAGGTAACCAAGGGACTAGTGAAACTAAAATTAAATTAGCTTTAGTAAGGTTGTGGTACTTGAGAAGTTAACTAGATTGAAGATTGATAACTCCCTGAACCTGATTATCTACATCTCAGAATGTTGAAGAAAGTGTTCATACAGATAATGGATGCAACAGTGGTTACCTCGTAAAATTCTGTAGACTCTGAAAAGATTCCTGCAGTCCAGAAAGTAGAAAGCATAACCTCATTATTTAAGAAGGCTGGGAAAAGGAGAAACGAGAATTATAAAATTGTTAGTTTAATGTCATAGTAAGGTAAATTTTATAATCTATTATAAAGAGTGATAACTGGACACAAATAAATAATAGATTTGGGGAATATCCACATGGAGCTATGAAGAGGGAATTATGTTTGATAAACCTGTTGGAGTTTTTGAAAGATATTATTTTTAGCATTGATACAGGAGAATCAGTGTATGTGATGTATTTAGATTTTCAGAAGATTTTTTACTAAGCCTTTGTGTCCAAAGCTACGTGGGTGTCACTGTTCATGTGTCACTAAAAGATAACATGCAGGTGCATCAAACATAGGCAGGCTTTCATCACCAGATGGTTTAATTACAGAAGTAAAACATATTGTTCTAATTGTACAGAGCTTTGATGAGACTGCAGAGTGTTGTGTACAGTTATAGTCACCTTACCTAAGGAAGAATGTGCTTGACATACAGGTAGTGCAATAGAGGCTCACTAGACTAACTTTAGGGATGGTGGGATTGTCTTATGTGGAGAGATAGAAGAAAGTGGCTGTGTTCTCCAAAGTTTCAAAGAATCTTATTGAAACTTATAAAATTTTCACAAGGCATGACAGGGTGGATGTAGAGACTTTTCCTCTGGCTGGTGAATCTAGAGATTGGAGACATAATACCAGAATAAGAGGCAGGAATGAAATGAGAAGGAATTGCTTCATTCAGTAGGTTGTGAATCTTTGGAATTCTTTGCACCAGATAGCTATAGAAGCTCAATTACTGAGCAAGTTCAAAGCTGAAATTTATTTCTGAAGACTAATACACAGATATGGATAGTAGGAAAAATGGTATCTAGGTAGATGGTCATCCATGATCTTGCTGAAAGGCAGATCAGGCTTGAAGAGCTGAATCACGGACTCCTGTTCCAAGGATGGCGACATTGGGGGGTTAGGATATTGGGATACTTGAACACCAATGTTGAGAATTTGAAAATTGAGATACTGTCTGATCAGAAGCCAATGTAGACAGGCAGGAGGCTGGAAGAACACAGCAAGCCGGGCAGCATCATGACGTGCAGGGGTTGACGTTTTGGGTGTAACCCTTCTTCAGGACTGTGATGGTAAGTGAGTGTAGAGAAGATGGATGATCAGGAATTAGTGCAAGTTCAAATACAAGAGGCAGTTTGTAAGATAGTTTATGGAAGATAGGAAAACTGCCAGGGCTGCATTGGTAGGGCAATAGAATATGGATGAGGGTTTCAGTAGGTGAGCCAAGCCAGGGACGGAGATGAACAACTTTGCAAATGGAGTATATCTCACGGTCAAATGTGACAATGCTATTGCAAATGGTTTCAGCCTCAGCCAGTAGGTACAGAGAGAGACAAAGTCAGGGATTAGGATATGGAGTTTGTAGCAGAGGACGAAGACAATGACATCTGGCATTTAGTTAGAGAAAATTTATGCTAGCTTGAATGGTCTGTTGATCTGACAAATCAGAGACAGTGGAGGGGGTCAAGAGATAAGGTAGACCTGGGTGTTATCAGTGTACATGTGGAAACTGGCTTGGTTTTGGATGATATTGTCGAAGGGTAGCATGAAAGTGAGGGGGCCGAGGAAAGACTTGTGGAACTCTGGAAGTAGAGAAGCAGGAAGAGATTATTGGAATGGATTCCCTGATGGTGGCTGGTTAGAAAAGAATAAAGGAAACGTGACAGGAAGCCTTTGAGGATGTGCAAATGCTCCACATTAGTTCTTACAAACCTCTATTTCTTAATAAACTGTAATCAACTTTTTAAAGTTGATTTAGGATTATAGGCTAAATAGCATTTTGCTGATCACAAGTCTCATCGCAATCTGACAACTGTGGCTCATGTAGCCTCCTCATGTGAGTTCCATGATGTGGAGGTGCCGGTGTTGGACTGGGGTGGGCAAAGTTAAAAATCACAAAACACCAGGTTAGAGTCCAACAGGTTTATTTGGAAGTACTAACTTTCGGAGTACTGCTCCTTCATCAGGTAGATGTGGAGCAGGAACATTAAATACAGAATTTATAGCAAAGGATTACAGTGTCATGCAATGAAATGACATATTGAACAAACCCAGATTGCTGTTAAGTCTTTCATCACCCAGAGACCACAGTACAAATTCATACTTAACACTTCAGCACAACGTTGAAAACATGCAGTGTTTTCAGAGGTGTCATCCTTTGGGTGAGTTATTAAAGTGGTGGCTTGCTCTCTCAAAGTCACATAAAAAGAGACCATGTTACTTTGTTGAAGAACAGCAGGGCCAATGTTTCTTCCTCAACTGGTGCCACAAGGAAAAAAGGATTATCTGATTGTTTACTTCATTGCTGTGTTAATTAACTTGACACACAGCATGGGAAGTGAGCTGGAGGAACACACTATTGGTGGTTTTGTGGGGGATGAGTGTAAAAAGTTTATATGTACTACCTTTTTTGTGGGGCATGGGGTTTGGATTTCAAACTAGTGTCAAATGGGTATTGGCCTATTTTTGTGAAGGGATTTAACAGTTAACTAGATCAGTCTTTCCAAACTATGACTGAAAACCAGTATATATTAGAAAGCAGGTAACTGCAAGGCCTCCTGGAATGTTAATGGATATTTGTTATACTATGGTAGTTTATAACAGGAGAGAAAAAACATTAAGCCATTACCTGCAACAGAATCTGGGATGAGCAAGGTTTTAAAATTTGCTTCAAAAGCTTTTGATTCAGCTCAAAGGAGATCTGGTTGAAATCATATGCAAATACACTCTCTCTTAGAAGATTATTCAGAGCAGTTCAAGGAATATGTTATCTCAGTGAAAGTGTATAGTTTGTGAAACTTCCAGACGAGGAGTGCTTATAGAATCCATAGAATCCCTAATATGGAAGCAAGCCATTCGGTCCTTCGAGCCCATACCATTTCCCATGGCTGATCCACCTAACCTGCACATCCCTGGACACTATGGGGCAATTTAGCATGGCTAATCCACCTAATCTACACATCGTTGGACTGTGGAGAATGTGTAAACTCCACACAGATAGTCACCTGAGGGTGGAGTTGAACTTGGTTTCCCTGGTGCTGTGAATTTATGGCTCTGCAGATTATTAAAACACTGAAAAGGTCTAAGATCTCTCTGGTGTGTGTGTTTTCAAGAAAAAGATTCCACAGCTCATAGGACATGAACTGAGAGAAAGCAGTTAAGTCAAAACTACACTTTGGACAGGGAAGAAAAAATTCTCTGGATTATGATTAACTTTGAAGTTCAAAGTGTTAGAGAATAGTTGAAATTTTGTTTTGCTCTCTGTTTTAATTTATTTTGCGTAATAAACTTGTTTTATTGTTAAAACTAAATCTGCAGCCGTGTGCTTAAGTTACAGTGAAAGACCATCACATTAAATAAAACAAAAAGATCTATCAAAACATATTTCATTATAAGATATGAGTTGTCCAGTAGAAACATCAGCTACAATCATAACAATAGTGACAATAGAAATGTAGGAACTTGGATGAATATGTTTGAGGGTCCATTTCCTCTCAAGTGGATAGGAGTTCTCAGTTGATTAAAAAAAAATAAGGTGACATTATCATCCCAGCAAGGTACATGTTCAACAAACATCTTTTACCATTTCAGCTAACTTTAGCAGAATACCACATTTGCCTCTCCCCATCCAGCATTCCAATGGGATCTTAACCACATGGCATCCTGACACAAAACTTAATTAGCCCTTCACATTGCATTCTACCATGTAAGTGCAGGAGATGCAAAACTTACCCTTTCGCCTCCTCTAATTCTTATGTTTAAAAACATTAACATTTATTTCAGAAATAGCCACTTATTCACAAAATTTTCAATGCTGTTTATTGTATTTACTGTTCACAATGAGGTCTCCTCTGCAGTGGGCTCATCAAATGCAGATTGGATGACTGCTTTAAGTAAAAGCTTCACAAGTGTGACCTTACACTGTCAATTTAATTTGCAACTTCTTTTCCACTCTAGTCTTTCTGATCTCAGCTTGGTGCCCTAACCCAGTGAAGCTCAATAGAGGTTCCTAGAGCAAGGCTTCATCTTTCCATTTGGGACTTTACAGCCTTCCAGACTCAACATTTATTCAACAATTTCAGGTCATATGTTATGCTCCCAGCTTTTCAGATAATAATGATTTCAGTGATCAGTAAAACATTCCTCTTTCTACCCTAATCCTCCCAGCTCTGTAGAAAGATAATTGATGTGAAACAGTGTAATAGAGTTGTTACTGCACAGGAGACCATCTCAAGGCAGCTCTTTGCAAGAAGTACTCTATTACTTCCACTGCCCATTCTGCTCCCATAGCCCTTCAATTCTTTTTCAGATAATCATCCAATTCATTTTTGAAAGCAATAATAAATCTGTCTTCACCACATTCCCACATTCTTCAATCAATGGAAAGTTTCCCTCTATCTAATTTTTCTTCAGTTCAAGATTTTGAACACTTGGACAGCTGTGATCTCAACTTTCTCTTGAAGGAAACAGGCTTGATATCTCCAGCCTATCCTTGCAAGTGAAGTCATTCATGCCTAAAACCATTCTCATAAACCTTCCCTGCACCCTCTCCATAAGCTTCACGATTCTGAATGTCACAGTCTAGAACAGGATACAACACCCTAGTCAAGGTCAAATCAGCAGTTCATAAAAGGTTCTTCATAACATCCTTGCTTCTGAACTGTATGTTTTGTTGATAAAAGTCCAGGTTGTTTTTTATGAGCCACCATCAAACTTTTGTGCATGTCCTCCCCAGTGCCCCAACCCACACCCCTTTATAATGGCACTTGTTACTTTATATTGCCTCTTCCCATCTTTTTAATCAAAATATATCCGTCCACACATTAAATTTAATCTCTTTAATTGTATGTTTACTCTCACCCACAAATTCTGAAAGTGCCCTGCCTGCCTAAGTCTGGGACACAGATCAAGAGAAGCTGTTTGCTCTACAGTATTTTGTGCCTGTGTTTGGGATTGCCAGTGTTTCACTGTCTCTATGTGAGTGTGAGTGGGGGGGGGGGGGGGGGCTCAGGATCAACCTGTTCAACTAGAGAGAAAGTAAAGACTGCAGATGCTGAAAATCAGAGTCTACACATTGGTGTGGTGCTGGAAAAGCACAGCAGGTTCAGGCAGCATCCGAGGAGCAGGAGAAGCGTCGTTTGAGGCAAAAGCCCTTCATCAGGAGTGTTCTTCTCGGATGCTGCCTGACCAGCCGTGCTTTTCCAGCACCACTCTAATCCAATTGACTATAACCTGGTGTTGTGAGATTTTAGACTTTGTACACTCTAATCTAAACTCTGATCTGCAGTCCCCGCTTTCGACTACACTCTCGACTCTGGTGCCACCTCCCGGAAATCAGCAGTTACCCTATTCCCGAATATGGCTGGCAATTTCCAACACGTTCTTTCTCTGTCTCTGTTTCACATGAGCGGGAGTCTGCGATCTTTAAATCCTGTGAAATGAAGTGGCCCGAGATGTTGATAAGTTCCCACCTTGGCCATATCGCGGAGGAGAAGAGGACAGCTTCCGGTTCAGCGCGCCCGTGGCGCTCACGTGACAGGTACGGAGGACGTCACGGCCGGCGGGCACGCGCACGTACACACGCCGACGTCGCGGGCTCGCGATGAGGGCAGGGCGGGACGGCAAGCTGAGGTGTGCGCGGAGAGCTGAGGTAAAGAGCGGCTGTTGGTGTGGCTTCAATGGGCCCACTGTGTGTGAGAGAGACAGACAGACACATACGCACAGCAGTCCCGGCCTGCGAGAGTGGGCCCTCAGCGGTACGGCTGTGGTGTCGGGGTGCGGGTTGTCTCTGAGAGCCTCGTTGGCAGGGCCTGGCCAACTGGTGTGAGCCGCCCCAGGGAAACCTGTAAGGTTAAAGGTCACGGTCACGGACTGGGGGCATCAGCCTCGGGCCGACCCCCCAGTTCCTGCAGAGGCGGCCAGCTCTACGGGGAAAGAGTGACATTAGTTTGGGATGATGCCAGTCTGTTGGAAAGATGGGATTAATTTGGGATTGTTGCTGGTGCATTGGGAGCGAGTTGGGTTTATTTGGGATTGATGGCAGTTTGTTGGGAGAAGGTGGGATGAGTTTGGGATTGATGGCAGTCTGTTGGGAGAAGGTGGGATGAGTTGGTGATTGATGGTAGTCTGTTGGGAGAAGGTGGGATGAATTTGGGATTGATGGCAGTCTGTTGGGAGAAGGTGGGATGAATTTGGGATTGATGGCAGTCTGTTGAGAAGGTGGGATGAGTTTGGGATTGATGGCAGTTTGTTGGGAGAAGGTGGGATGAGCTTGGGATTGATGGCAGTTTGTTGGGAGAAGGTGGGATGAGTTTGGGATTGATGGCAGTCTGTTGGGAGAAGGTGGGATGAGTTTGGGATTGATGGCAGTCTGTTGGGAGAAGGTGGGATGAATTTGGGATTGATGGCAGTCTGTTGGGAGAAGGTGGGATGAGTTTGGGATTGATGGCAGTCTGTTGGTAGAGGGTGGGATGAGTTTGGGATTGATGGCAGTCTGTTGGGAGAAGGTGGGATGAGTTTGGGATTGATGGCAGTCTGTTGGGAGAAGGTGGGATGAGTTTGGGATTGATGGCAGTCTGTTGGGAGAAGGTGGGATGAGTTTGGGATTGATGGCAGTCTGTTGGGAGAAGGTGGGATGAGTTTGGGATTGATGGCAGTCTGTTGGGAGAAGGTGGGATGAGTTTGGGATTGATGGCAGTCTGTTGGGAGAAGGTGGGATGAGTTTGGGATTGATGGCAGTCTGTTGGGAGAAGGTGGGATGAGTTTGGGATTGATGGCAGTCTGTTGGGAGAAGGTGGGATGAGTTTGGGATTGATGGCAGTCTGTTGGGAGAAGGTGGGATGAGTTTGGGATTGATGGCAGTCTGTTGGGAGAAGGTGGGATGAGTTTGGGATTGATGGCAGTCTGTTGGGAGAAGGTGGGATGAGTTTGGGATTGATGGCAGTCTGTTGGTAGAGGGTGGGATGAGTTTGGGATTGATGGCAGCCTGTTAAGAGAGTAGGGTGTGTTGGCCATTGTTAAACAGCAAATGCTGATGATGTGAAGTATAAAGTGTGTGCTGGAGAAATTCAGTGGGCCTGGCAGTATCTGTAGAATGAGAAAGCGTTAATGTTTTCAGTCCAATATCACTCTTCTGAACAATTCAAAATATCACACTGCAACAATGTCTCAGCATTATATATATATTCTGTTGATGTTATTTAAAGTTAAATGTTGTAGCTCTTATATGCACAACAATAGGAAAATCTCCCAAAGTAATCACTGATGTCTCATTCTTTAGATAGTGTGATTGAAATTGACATTGTGTTTGCAGTGTTTAGGGTATTACAGACACTTGCCCGTTAACTTAGTTGTGTGCATTTTGCACGGGATTCTGGTCTTCTGCAAAGTGTTACTTGAGTAATCCTGCTGTAGATTCACACCTGTTTTTGGCTGTCTAATATTTTTAGCCAGATGTTGTTTTGCGGAATATCTATATGTAATAGTCAAGTTGAAACACATACAAATCATCCCAAAGCTGCAATAGGCTGTCTGCCTGGCATTGACATCTGTTCTTAATGACCCACAAACATAAATCACCAGGAATTTGTCTCCATTTAATCAGCTTTAATAATTATAGTTCTTTGCAGGTCATGTTGGAGCAGGTATATATTAAAGCCAGAGTGTTGTATGTGAAAAGAGAAATAGAGCCAATGTCTCCTGATCTCTTTGTAAGAGGATGTCAGCTTATGTGTATTTCCTTTCATTTTTACACCTTTGTTTTGTTTTATTTAAATGAAAAATCTGTCAGCTTCACAAAACTGGAGTTCTCAACTCGCTATTCTTACCAATGGCTGGGATGTTTTGATTGTGTTTTATTTTTCATTTGTCTATAAATTAACCATTCTGAAAGGTAGGCAGAAATAGTAAACGAAAGTTTGCAGATTGTATTTTTGGGCTACAATTGTTTTTGTCTGCTAAACTCGTACTTGGAGTGAATGGCAAGTCCAGATAGGTGGCGATCACATGTGTGTCTTGGCTGTGACAGTTCAATTGTAGCCTGCTTGCGATTGATGTCTGTGTAATATCACCAGTCCTCAGCTAAATTCAACACACTACCTTTTATCTAATCAATAGATACAGCAAACATTTAACTGGTACCTTATGAACTGATATTCTGGCTAAACTGGCAAAAGTTGTATAGCTGAAATACCAGAAGGTTACTGTATTATTGCAATTTCTGTAATGTCTGAGTATTTGGTTGAGAATGTGAGTGAGAAGTCAAGATTAGAGTAGTGCAGGAAAATCCACGTTTTGGGCAAAAGCCCTTCATCAGAAATGTCCTGATGAAGGGCATTTGCCCGAAACGACGAGTTTCCTGTTCCTCGACTGCTGCCTGACCTGCTGTGCTTTTCCAGCACCACTCTAATCTTGACTCTAATCTCCAGCATCTGCAGTACCCACTTTCACCTAATGTGAGGTAAGTTTTATTTAAGGCAAAGTTGCATTATTATTTAAGTGATTTATGCTGTAAATAAAGTATAGCTGTGTGTATACCCCTGCATTATGTTTTTATTATTTTGTCAATGTTTTGCAGTGATTATGTGGACCTCTTGATCAATTGGAATATTTGATCAACCAATACACTCTTGGTCCCACAGATGCCAGGTAATAAAATGTTTGCATTTTTAACAATCCTATTCAGAAATATTATGATGCACCTCTGGAGCAGATGGAACTTTAGCCAAAGTTGTCTTGCCTAGAGATGGGGATACTCATAAAAGCCCATCTTATCTGACCTATAAACTTGTGCTAGCAATTAATCTAATCCAGTGAACTGGTATGTGGTGCCTTAGTCGATGGCTGGGTCCTGTCTTTGTCCAGATATGGAACATTGCATTTGGCTGGACAACTGTTTTTCAGCCAGCATGGACATGTAGATTTCTATGATTCTGTCGCCATACTTTCTAAGCCTGTTCTTGCTTAGAAGAAGTGTAGCCAGGTGCAGGTTTAATGTGTATCTGTTAGGCTTTTCTATTGTATACGTAAAGCAATAAATGTCAGTACGTTTTTTTTACAAAAATTGACATGTTTCCAGAACATCTTGTAGAAAGTTTGGAAAGAAAAATGTTGCAATTTCTAATGGTATATGAAGCAGCATAAATACTATTCGGGTCACCGAATGTGGTTAAAAAGATTATAGAACTGGTTAGGAGAAGGAAAGTGTGGTTCTGTTAATTAATGATGGTATTACCGTAACATCATGTTGGATAGTAATTTATATGCTACTAAAACAAAACACGATCAAAGGTGACTTAGATAAATAGTTCAAAGACTATTTTTGAGAGTTTCTTAGAGCCAACCAGGGAGCAGACTCTACTAGACCTGGTATTTTGCAATGAGATAGGATTAATTCATGACTTCATAGATAAAGCACTTCTTTCTTACCAGCATGCAACTGAATTTTACATTTAGTTCAGGGAGAGCAGAGTGAATCCAAGACTGGTATTTTAAACTTCAGTAACGGTCACTATGCAGGCATGAAAGTGGGTGTAGGTATAGTGAACTCACAGCGGAGGTGCTAATGTAGTGGAAATGTCATTGAACTGGTAATCCAGCGAGTCAGGCAAATTCTTGGGGACGTAGATTTGAATCCTGCTGGCAGATAGTACATTTTGAATTCAGTAAAGAAGATTTGAATTAATTAAAAAAAGCTAGGACAAAAGTACTTGAGGGAAGAAAATCTGCCACCCTTATCTATTCTGTCCTCCATTTAACTCCAAACACACACATGGTGGCTCAGTGGTTAACGCTACTGCCTCACAGTGCCAGGGACCTGGGTTCGATTCCAGCCTTGGGCCACTGTCTGTGTGGAGTTTGCACACTCTCCTAGTGTCTGTGTGGGTTTCTCTGGGTGCTCCAGTTTCCTCCCACAATCCAAAGATGTGCAGGTCAGGTGATTTGGCCATGCTAAATTGCCCATAGTGTTCTGGGATGTGTAGGCTAGATGCATTAGTTAGGGGTAAATATAGGGTAGGGGAATGGGTCTGGGTGGGTTACTCTTGGGAGGATTGGTGTGGACTTGTTGGGCCAAAGGCCTGTTTCCACATTGTAGAGATTCTTAATAAAAATGCTGTCTGAAATAATCACATAGCTTATGGTCAGTTAGGGATAGGCAACAAGTGCTGCTCTTTCCTGTGGCATCCAGAATAAAGGGTTAGGTCAATAGAGGTGTATTTAAGAACATAAGAACTAAGGGCAGGAGTAGGCAATTCAGCCCCTTGAGCCTGCTCCGTAATTTAATATGATCTCCTCTCAATTCCACTTTCTTGCCCACTCCCCATAACCTTTAATCCATTACCAAATAAAAATGTGTCCATCTCATCCGTAAATTTATACACTGTCCCGGAATCCATTGAACTTTAGGATAGTCAATTCCACACACAATTACTTCTCATCACTGTATTAACTCTGTCACGCCTTAGCCTAAAATTAAGACCTCTCACTCTAGGTTGTTTTTCCCTTCTGGGGCATTTGCTTTGTGTGTTTTATCAATCTCTTTGGCATCTTGTATACATCAATTAGATCTCCCCTCATCCTCTTCAACTCCCTCCAGTATGAGTCTAACTGCTCAATCTCTCCTCATTACACAAGCCTTTCATCACTGGAATTAATCTAGTGAACATTCCCTGAACTACCTTTTTATTCCGATCAAAATGGATAATCTCTCAGTTATCTATGTAAAACTGCATTTGTCAGATTTTGATCCATTCACCTAACCTATCCGTATCCAATTTTAAATTTTAGATTCTTTATTGCACCTAACTTTCCTACCTATTTTAGTGTCGTCTGAAAATTTGGCGATCATATATTCAATTCCTGTATTCAGGTCATTAATGTAGATTGTAAATAGTTGGGTTCCAAGAACCAAACTCTGTGGTACCCCAATGGTGACAGCTTGCTAACCAGAAAATGACTAATTTGTCCCAATTCTCTGCTTTCTGTTGGTTGGCCAGCCCACTATCCAAGCTAATACCTTACCCTTAACTGCATGTGATCTTAGCTTGCGCTTTAAACTTTTATGCGGCACCTTATCAAATGCCTTCTGGAACTCCAGATGAACTACATTTATAGGAGCCCCATTAACCATTATGCTTGTTACATAGAGTCATAGAGATGTATATGAGAAAACCACATAAAAATAGGCTAGTAAGGGATTCTAGAGCTACTTAAAAGGAAAGGAGTTAACAAAGTGTGCATTGGTCCTTTTAGAAAATGAATTTGAGAATTAATGGTAAGTAAGAAGATTAGATTAGATTAAATTAGATTCCTTACAGTATGGAAACAGGCTCATCGGCCGAACAAGTCCACACTGAACAGCACGGAAACAGACCCTTCAGTCCAACTCGTCCATGCTGTCCGCAAACATGGGGAGAATGTGCAAACTTCACACACACAGTTGCCTGAGGTGGGAATCGAACTCGGGTCCCTGGCGCTGTGGGGCAGCAGTGCTAACCACTGAGCCACCATGCCACCCTAAAGATGGTAGATGAATTTTGCATCTGTATTCATTACAGAGGATACAAGTAACATCCCAAAAATTATCATATGGAAAGGAGGGAGGAGCTCAAGAAAATTACAATTACCAGGAAAATGTTACTGAGCAAAGATTTGGAGCTGTGAGCAGACAAGTCCTTGGGTCTGATGGACTTCATCCTCAGATCTTAAAAGGAATGAGATAGTTGATGCATTGATTCTAGTTTTCAGAAATTCCCTAGATTCAGGGAAGACTCCACTATGTTGTGAATTAGCAAAAATAATTCCCTTATTCCAAAAGGAAAAGAGACAAAAATGGGAAAACACAGGACTGTTAACATCTGCTTTGGAAAGATTGAGTCATAGAGGTGTACAGCACAGAAACAGACCCTTAGTCCAATTCATCCATGCCAACCAGATATCTTAAATTAGTGTAGTCCCATTTGCCAGCATTTGGCCCATATCCCTCTAGATCCTCCTTATTCATAAACCCATCCAGATGCCTTTTAAATATTGTAATTGTACCAGGTGAGCAGGTGCTCACTGCTCAAGATTGCCTCAAAAGTGGTCACAGCTATATGATTTTTGCCTGCCGATGCTAATTAATTCCACTTGCGGATGTTGCTTAATCGGTTACTTATTTTTTGCCAGGGATAGGCAAAAACTGATTTTGTAGATACAGAGGAATGACTGTAAATAGAAATACATACACTTACCTTCTAATGACTGTTTCATTAAATGATATCCTGCATAATGCACCAAGCAAATTCATGCTTGCTCCACACATGCTTGAGTTTGACCCATATTATGCAAGAAAGGAAGTCATTGCAACTTATTAGAGAAACTTATTTAAAATCGGGCTTTGCATCTTCTATCCACACTAGTTGATATTCATTTTGCAAGACAGCGAATGAGAACAGAAGAGTATGTCCAACAAACATGCAGCCAGAGAAATAATTCTTCACAATTGTCAACAATGAATTCAAAGTGAACTGATATTCATTGTTATATGAACCTACATAAACCACCTCAATGAGCACTTCACCATCTGGCTGTCCTCAGATACCAACAGAGAAAAGAACCTTTCACTGTGGCTCAGTATCACACCAAGTTCAGCATTTCCTGAGTCAATCAGCAAATTCCAGCAATGGTGTCAGAATTGACACAATCTATTGTAGATCAACAGCTTCCTCATTTTCCCTTCCCCCGCCTCATCCTAGTTTCTAACCTCCAGCAACACGATCCCCTTGACTTGTCCGGACTTGTCCGACCTGCCCAGCTCCTTTTCCACCTATCCACTCCACCCTCTCCTCCCTGACCTATCACCTTCATCTCCTCCCCCACTGACCTATTGTACTCCATGCTACTCTATCCCCACCCCCACCCTCCTCTAGCTTATCTTTCCACGCTTCAGGCTCTCTGCCTTTATTTCTGATGAAGGGCTTTTGCCCGAAACGTCGATTTTGCCTGTCCTCGGATGCTGCCTGAATTGCTGTGCTCTTCCAGCACCACTGATCCAGAATCTGGTTTCCAGCATCTGCAGTCATTGTTTTTACAATCTATTGTATAATTGTCTGTAATTTGGTAAGAGCAGAGTGAACAAGGCACCTGATGATAGAAATATTACCAACCTAGAATCTTCATGGTTAACCTTAACTGCAAAAGCTTCACACCTAAAATGAACACTATTCCATTTGTCATATCAGCTTTACTGAAGCAATTCCAGAATTTCACCGATCCATACCCTCCCTGTAGCTACTGCTTTAAAATGGGTATTTTTCATTTAATAATTTAAGATTAAAAATGGTCTTTGCCTCAGCCAAAGTTCTTAAACTAATTGAATAATTTTATTTTTAGTTTCCAATAACCCCACTTCACTTGTGGAGTGCTTTGATAGTTAAGGATCATAGGAGACTGAAAGCTGGTCACGAGTATTTATTTGTTCCAACAAGTGAAGTGTGCTTCCTACCAAACTTGGAGCACAGTCAAATAAACACAAACATCTGAAATATAACCGCATTGGATGGTATTGATCAGAGATCTTCAGTACAGTGTTCAGAAAATTGTCTTCCAAAGTAATTTTCCAGGCATAGTCATAGAGATGTACAGCATGGAAACAGACCCTTTGGTCCAACCAGTCCATGCTGACCAGATATCCCAACCCAATCTAGTCCCACCTGCCAGCACCCGGCCCATATCCCTCCAAACCCTTCCTATTCATCTACCCATCCAGATGCCCTTTAAATGTTGCAATTGTACCAGCCTCCACCACTTCTGCTGGCAGCTCATTCCATACACGTACCACCCTTTGTGAAAACATTGCTCCGTAGGTCTCTTTTATATCTTTCCCCTCTCACCCTAAACCTATGCCCTCTCGTTCTGGACTCCCCAACCCCAGGGAAAAGACTTTGTCTATTTATCCTATCCATGCCCCTCATGATTTTATAAACCTCTATAAAGTCACCCCTCAGCCTCCGACGCTCCAGGGAAAACAGCCCCAGCCTGTTCAGCCTCTCCCAATAACTCAAATCCTCTAACCCTCGGATCTGATTTCAGACATAAATACTGAAGCAGATTTTCTCACTTCATAGATTTGCTAACTGGAATCCATAAGCTAATCCATTGCCACCTAATAAGGTTAGTCACACAGCACATCACATGGTGTAGCATCTCAACAATTATAGATGAATTAAAAAGATTCCTTCAGCCCTCTCTGAAATTTAGTAAGCAATTGGCTGCTCTGATTACTCAACGTTCCCATTTACCTCCGATAATCTTTCACCCTCTTGCTCATAAAATAAACTATCGCTGCCTCAAAAATATTCTATGACTCTACTTCCAACCCACTTAGGAAGATGGTAGCAAAGACTCAAGACCCTCAATGAGAAAATATTTAAGACAGTTCAGAAAGGGCAAACTCTTAATTTTTAAATAGTGACCCCTAGTTCTAGATGCTTTCACACCACGTTACATCATCTCCACATCCATTCTGTTCATTCCCAGGATCTTACATGTTTCAAACACTCATTACATCCTGCCAACCAAACAATTGCCCATTTATGGCTAAATTCTTTCCTATTAGCTAAACATCTTCCATCCATGCCAACAGGATACCTCCATACCATGAACTTTTATTTTCTATAATTAACTTTGATGTGGCACCTTATCAAATGCCTTCTGGAAGTATAAATGCTATACATTGACCACTGCCCCTTTATACACAACACATGTTACTTCCTCGAAGAGGTCCAATAAATTGGTTAAATATAATTTCTTTTTCATATTACCATGTTGAACCTGCCTGATTGTCTTGAACTTTTCTAAGTTCCTTGCTATAACATATTAAATAATATTTTCCAACATCTGACCTTGGAGTGAGGGTTCATAGTTCCTTGAAAGTGGAGTCACAGGTAGATTGGATAATGAAGGCGGCATTTGGTATGCTTTCCTTTATTGATCAGAGCATTGAGCATATGAGTTGGGACATCATGTTGTGGCTGTACAATGTGAACATAAATGTGGGTGCCAGCTCACCACCTCTCCCACCTAACCCGTGCTTGGATACTCTCAGCATCATCTTCCCTCTCCATTCTCTTGCCTCATTGAAGTTGATTGTGCACATCACACTCTTGCCCTTGTGCCCTTTGTGTTATTGTGATGGCTGTTGAGGAAGTGGCAGTGCTTGTGTGCCTAAACACAAGAAGGTGGTGAGGAAGCTTAGTGAAAAGGTGAAACTGTTGGATAAATTGCAAAGTGGTATGTCAACTAGTGTTGTAGGCCGAGTTTGGCCTCAATGAGTCTACCTTATTCTATATATATTGTTTCAACCAAAAAGGAAGAGGCGAACAGTCATAATCTTGGGGTCTGGGAAGCTAACCTTTTTGTGATGTTAAGTTGTTAAATTCTGCACTCGTTAATTCATCATTCAGAAATTGAGTCCTCATGAACACAGGAATGCCTAATTAGAAAGCTCAATTGACAATATACTCAAACATTTGTTACTTTGCTGATCAGTGTGGACTGATTATCAGCTGCAAAACATTCCTAACAGAACCATAGTGCCAATCTTCAAGGCCAAACTGACCTTTGTAAGTTGTCATTTAAAATAATGTCAGTCAAAAAAATCTCTTAGAAGTATAAACATTTACAAGAGTTGCAACAATGTTACCATTGCCCCAACCTATTGTTCTCTCTAGTGAACAGCAGTATCCAGAATTTGCTGAATTTTGACACTAGATGGTGACATAAGCAATTTGTTTTACAGAATTTACAGTGCAGAAACTGGATGTTTAGTGTAACTGGTCTGTTCTGGCGTTTATACTTTATAACCATTTTCACCTAACAACATAATTCATCCAACTGCATTTCTTTTTATTTCTTTCTCCTTCATGCAGTAACAAAGCTTCTGTTAAATGCTAGTTGCCTCAACTGAGGCTCTATGTGGTACTGAGTTCCATTTTCTAAATTCTTATGAATTCTTCCTTGCAATGGCTCTTCTATTAATTTATGGCCCTCAATTTTGGACTCTGGCACAAATGGGATCATGTCAATGCTATCAAGCCTCTTTTATAATTAAAAAAAACCTCTATTTTGGTCATCCTTGAATCTTTCTTTTAGTAGATAAAAGAACCCCGGCATTGCTACTAGTTCATGCCAGAAAATCTTTTTTGCATCTTTTTAGTGTCTCCCTATCCTTTGGGTATATGTTTAACCACAGGTGTTATGAAGAGTCATATCAGACCCCAAACACTTTCTCTCTTCACAGATGATGTCAGACCAACAGAGTTCATCCAGCACTTTGTTTATATAACATAACTTCACTGTTTTTCAAATGCAATTCTCTGTTTAACTAATGTGCTTTGTCTACAATTTTATGGTCTTGTTAATGTGCACTACTACTTTGAATAATTTGTAAATCTGTACCCAGTATCCTTTTGTCATTCAATCTTATTTAGACACTCTTCCAAAGATCGTATGATTTCCTTATCTCTCATTTAAAAGTGCACCAATGAACACTTAGTTACATTTATTTTTCATTTGCATGCCTATATAATAGGGGTTGATAATGTCTTGTATTTTGTCAAGTTTCATCAAAGATTATTGCTTCCTATCCCCTGCAAATTTGGTGTTATCCAGAATGTTTCATATTGTACTTCAATTACAAAGTCCAAATTGCTTATGTAAAGGGAAACAGCCATGATCCCACCAGCATCAATCCATAAACCATCAAATTCCCACCTTCTACCAATCTGACTACCTTTTAATTCATAATCTGTTTGGTAATGAATTTGCAATCTAATATAGTCCAAGTACTTGTTTCAAGACTCTGCTTGTTCTGAATTTCATCATGAGTATACCATGCAGTATTTTATTGGGGCCTTTTGAGAATCCAAACATATTTTATCTACCCTTATCTACTGTGGAACTTCAAGCATGCCATTTCTTGTGGAATTGGCATTGACTACTGTTATATTTTCAGTTCTGAATGTTTGTTTTTATTTTACATTTTTGAGTAAGCATTCTATTTCTATATCTTCCCTGTCGCTGAGGTTATTTGTCTATGGTTACTTGGATTTGTTCTGTTTCCCTTTTTACATATAGACATGTTAATCTAAGCTGTCTTCCAGGTTTCTGGCTCTATACTATTTTCTAATACTTTATAAAGAGATAATTTTGGTAAGCATTAGTCTGTTTAGATTCTTCCATGTTTTCAAAGTTCTTCAGTTTTCCATATGATGGATGCAGGAATCTAAAACATCATTTTGATTCTTTTTGTTTGCAAGGTAGCTTATCACTTTTGTATTTTGTTTCCTTCACTTTGTACCACTTGCTTCCTGAATGTTTTCTGTCTCTCCCAAATCCAATGCTGTAAAAATGGCTGTGTTTGAATTTGGGAAGCTCCTGCATCAGAAGGATGTATGGTTCTAGTACTGTGGGTTCCTGCAAGCAGCCGTAAAAATAGTGTCACAGCATTTGACTGAAATGTCTCAGTCAGTGTTAATGTAGTGCATAAGTATATTGTTTAAAGAAAAGTTGCCTTGGCGAACTTTTCAATTTGGATTTGTTGCTTAAAGCTGGAGACTTTAATTTCAGACTTAACTGATTGAGTACTTGTAACTAAATTACTTTAAAAATCCAGGATTCTTGTTGATATGTTAATTTTCCATTCCTCTAATACTGGCCTTTTCCAGATGCCCAGTTTCACCCATTGATAGCCATACCTTTTAAGCTTCTTTGGTCCCAAAGCCTGGAATTTCCTCCCTAACCCTGAAGTGCTTCTGCATCATTTCCTTTTTGAAGCAGCTTCTTGGGTAAGTTTTTTGTCAACATTACTAATGTCTGTTCCTTTGATTATGTCTCCTTAAGCAAATTAGAACACTTTTTTTCTCTGCATTAAAGGTTCAGATAAATGCAAATCGACGGGGTTATTCACCTGACCAAGTATTCAGAGAAAATGTTTTCCCTTTGTTTTCTTAATGCAGATTTGTTTTTCTCGTTGGAGTGGTTGCTTCTCTTTCCTGATAATATCTGTTCTTTGTCAGCTTTTGCTTAAACCCTACTTCAGGTTTCAAACTATTTGAAATCATTTGTATTTGGATTGCAAAGTATTTTGTATTGCAGGCCAAGAAACACCTATTTGGGTAATAATCAGCACTCTCCTTTTGACAATCATACAAAATTTATCTTACTACAAAAGAAAGTTAAACATCATAAAATAGGAGTAGTCCGATTCGCCTTCATTCTTGTAGCTCTTGGCTGATTTGTACCTTGATTCCACTTTCCCGTTTTTTTTCATATGCATTGATACACTAATACAACAAGAATCTATCAATCTTAGTTCTGAAAAGTTCAGCTTTAGGAATTCTAGAATAAAGTTTAAATTTCTGTACCTGTGTCCTTATTTATACAATGATATATGCTGGAGTTACCTGATTTATCATTGAGTGGGAGATGTTTCAGTATTGCTCAGAGATCAATTACTTTCTTTAGAACTTGCATTATAAAATAACTAAATGGCCTAAGAGGGTCTTGTCTGGTTCTGCTATATCCTTCACTGAGCAAAACTAACAATTGAACTGTTAATACTCTTCAGGCGTACAAATTCTGGTGTAAGTTATCAAACTCCTCCAATTTCTTTGTCAAAAATAACTTTTTTATGACTAAAGTATATCTTTATATAAACATAGTCATATCAAACCTCACCTATCTTTTCAGATACCCGAGTAGAAGCTGCCTGGGCTGGACTTTTTTGTTTTTATTTTAGATCTTACTACATTTTGAATTGAAATGACTTTTACTACAGTTGTAATGATAACATGTCATGGTCTTTTCACAGAGCATTCACTATTGGTTTCATATTCACCAGAAGAAGTAACCAAATGACAAAATTTACAGCATGGTTGCTTTAAAATTAATTTGAATTTGGCTTTACATACTGGCAGTTCATTGGCCAGGAATATATAATTTTGTTTCTATGTACTTCAGGCTGATATGTCAAAATGTAATTTTATAACTGAGCTCAGGTGAGGAATTGTGGCTCATAACTCCTTTTTGGTATTCTGTCTGGCTAACATTTCAAATATCAGCTTTAAATTTGAGTAGCAAAGGACTGTTCAGGTTTTTGGGGCGTGCAGCCAAGTCCAATTTGACCACATCTATGTGTTCAGCAAAACACTTCCTTACAATTGGGCAATCCCAGAGTAGTGAAGTAACCAGTATCTGTCATGATCTGATGTGAAGTAATGCAGTAAACTGTGGTGAGAAAAGAAGCAAGTTAAGGTGACTTGGAACAAAAAACAGATTTTCTTTGTAAACTAAGTCATGGGATTTTCAAAATTATAACCTTACTATTGTGTTCTCTATTTCCTGTGCACAAGTGTATCTAAACCACAGCCATGGATCTGCCTGATCTGTACTAAGAGTCACAGATAATTTGTATGTTCTTTTTGGAAAGGGCTGGCCTTAATACTGTTGTTGCATTATGTACCTTTTCTTCTGAAGGTTGGTCTACATAACTCTTAGTACTGCATGGAAGTGGTTGATCTTCAAGTAGGAGCTCGAACAGTAAACAAGCTATTCACTTCGAAAACTGCAAAGTCGAATCCAGCCCTGCCGTTGTGTCACTTTGTTCAACTGATTTATATTTTAATTCATGCAGTTTCCAACACCAGAATACAGATGGAAATCCTGACTGAGTTTTGTTCCTTCAGTGTGGCAAAGGTACCGAATGTGGCTAGTTCCCACATTCCTAAATAAAACAACGTAACTTCAATTCAGAACAAAAGATAGAGATTGAACGTTTTTATAACAAAATTGACGATTGTACCAGTGGGAAGAAATCAATAATCAAAACACTGTTAAAATTGATAGGAATGTTTTCAGCCCAGCTGCCTGAGGGTTTTTGTAAGCATTCATAAAATGCTTTAGTGTACTTTTTGTATCTTTGACAACAAGCTATTTGCCATCTGCTTTTTTGATATTTAACCTAAATACAGTCAATTAATTTCTACTAATGTGTAACTCATTCATATCTTTTCCCAACATGTTGAACAATTACGCTTTGTAAAATGTTACCATTTCAAGGACACAAAGCATATAGCAAATTCTGATGGAATTCTTTACTTTTGGCCCTTCCTCGCCTATGCCCCCAATCTCCCTTCCCCCAGCCAATACAAATTGATGCTGTACATGTGCATACACACAATCAGCAGAAGGATTCTTGGGGCTGCATTCTAACCTTGGGATTGAAATGACTGTTACACACAGGCAGTTTATGAACTTCACCTATAAACTATTGCTGGATTTTCTTTGACTGGTATTGTAAGTAATGATCCCTGTTACACATGTATGAGTTGATGGCCTACTCAATCTGCAAAGTAATGCTAATTGACTTTAAAATGTGAATCTATTTATTTCTGTTCTATTCTCAGCATGCGGACATCATTGAACCACACTTTTAATTGTCCATTCCTGGTTGTGCTGAATATGCCAACTAACTTACTGTAACTGAGTCAGACATGTTGATATGGAACTGGAGACACATAGGACAGACTAGGTAAGGATGGCAGGTTTTCTTCTCTATAGAAAAATAATGAATTTGAGTTTTTACACAATCCTACAAGTACATGGTAACTTTTACTGATGTTTCTTTTTACTATTTCAAGGTGTTATTTTCAATTGAAGATCAGTTTTGGCGAGCTCCTATTACTGGGCAGGCTTGTATTTGAGAAAAAGAGGTGTATTCTGGTTGTTTGGTTTAAACTGAGCCACTGCCCTATTCCACTTCCAAGTAAATGGCCTGTAAACATCTTGGGTAGAGATTTTTACTATACTTAGACTGCAGTCATTCAAAAAGGCAACTTATCACCGCCACCTCAAGCATAATCAAAGATGGGTAATGTGTTCTGGCCTAGCCAATGATGCCCATTTTAAAAAAAACTATGTTACTGCAAGGATTCTTAAAGATTGGATAGAAATTTTAAAGATATACATAAAACTTTTAATTTGCCATAAGATTGTAAAGATAAGTTATTTTGTTTGTGCAATTTCTAAACTTTCCAACTACTATCTACAGAACCATGTGGATAATTGAGAACACTTTGATTGATCCAGAAGGATAAGCACTTGAGACAAATGGATACTGAAGCACAAAACAGACCAAAAGACCTTGTCTTACCCAGTTCTACACCAGAATTGACAGAGCCGATTTCTTATGTGGGACCTGCCAAATATTATCTCTGTGGCTACTTTGCAGCTTTCAATAACATTGCCATCACCTTCCCCATTCAGAAAGTGCTGTTTCGACAGCAGCTATATGGACTAACAACGGTGAATGCTATCCGGCAGCTAAAGCAGGATGGCTTTCGCAATCTCTACAGAGGAATTCTGCCACCACTCCTGCAAAAGACTACAACTGTGGCATTGATGTTTGGCTTGTATGAAGACTTCTCCTGTCTCTTGAAGAAAACAAATAATGCTCCAGAGCTGTTCAATCAGAGTGTGTCTGCAGTATTGGCGGGGACTGCAGAAGCAGTTCTGACACCATTTGAGAGGGTACAGGCTTTGCTACAGGATCGCAGACATCATAACCGATTAAAAAATACCTTCCATGCCTTCAAGGTTTTGAGAGCCTATGGTATTAAAGAATATTACAGAGGCCTTGTACCCATCCTTCTCCGCAATGGACCCAGTAATGCATTGTTTTTTGCTTTGCGAGGGCCTATCAAGCAGTCCCTGCCAGAAGCCACTACATATAGTATGAATGTTCTCAATGACTTCATCTGTGGGGGGTTTCTGGGGTCACTGCTCGGAATAATATTTTATCCAATCAATGTGGTGAAAGCACGTATGCAGTCACAGGTTGGAGGGGAATTTCAGAGTTTTGCAAAAGTCTTCATGAAAATCTGGACTGAAAGGGATGGCAAAGTGTCCCACCTAATGAGAGGTGTACACCTCAATTATCACCGGTCAATTTTATCATGGGGCATAATAAATGCAACCTATGAGATTTTGCTTAAGGTGCTCTGAGAGAACCTTTTGGTGTCTATTGCTTAACTTGAGTATCATTTTCAGCTCTGTATTTCAGTATTTAACATTTTGTCTCAAACTATCTGTCATGCAGAATTTCTCTTTGTCACTTTGTCACTTTGAAGCAACTTATTTATTGTGGAGGAAAACAAAGTTCAACTTCAACTCTGAGACCAGATGGCCATTTGCAAAAAATACTTTGAATAATTTTTGAAGATATTGGGCTTTTGTTTCATATTGGTGGAGGAGTAAGAGTCTCAAGCCAAGTTGAGTGACAGTGGCAAGTGTTTCAAAGTAACAATTCCACTCCCCTACCTCAAAGAGGATGGTTCACAGCCCTTCTGATTTTACTTCCTCCCCTCCTATGCTTTGTTGTTTTTTTTCCAGAATGTTTAAACCTCTATTCTAACTGAAAACTTTTTTGTGTAATCTTAAAAGAACCTGGGTTATTTTTAATTGAAATGAATTTCTTTTTTCCAGGCATGGTATGGTGTCTACCTGTTCTTTCTTCACTGTTAGGTTGTCCTAATTGTTCTACAGCTTCAACTTGCCTTTAAGATGGTTTATATACAATACATTACTGAATGTTTGGCTAACATTGTATACACCATACATTGTTTTGGTTACCATGTGATAATTTGGAATCACATCTGTATTGTATGTGTTTGCCCAATTTTGAGCAGGTAGCTTAGTGCTGTTTCTGTTGCCCTCGTGTATCACTCATTGAAATGCGCAGTCCAGGGTTCTGGTCAAAGTTGTTTTCAAGTGGCCTTTAATTTTTAATTTTTTTGTTACATTGGTAGAAGATATTGCAAAAGATGTCAAAAATATGAATTCTAGTGCAAAGTTCTGTGAGCTCTTAATTTCTTTGAAGCAATCTAGCATAATGTAAATTCGCTTCTGAAGTCGAGTCCACGTGCTGAACAACTTGTCTGATGTGTGTATATATATATTACATTTTTATCTTGAATACTTAATCAACTTTTGCACCTTTTGCTGAAAATTATATTAAAATGAATATATGTACTTGGTGGTCGATGGTCAGAACTTCAGCTTTCATTTAGTCTTTCTTCAAATTTTTTTCATTTGAACAAACATCAAAGCTTTTGTAAAACCCAGTCTTGTTGTCTTCACACTTCTTGTCTGAGATGAGCTTGATGGTGGAGGTGTGCTCCTAGCAACCCTCCCCTACAAACTCTTCCAAATCTACCTGGGAATTGCTGATTTCAGTGCTTCCATTTCCATGATTTTAACTGCATTAATTTATTATATTAAACAAGTACAATATAAAAGATCACATGTTAAGACACCAAAGGTTAATCTCCTCAGCCTCTGCCTTGCTCAACTTCAACAATTAGCAGGAAAATAATTGGGCAGCTTAGACACTTGTAGGTTTCAAAACAGAAAGCAAACTGCAATGCTACTTCTGTGTAATTTTGGGTGTCATGCCATTTTGCTCTCTTAACCACTAGGGAGCAGTAAGTCTATTTAGAGCTCAATACATGAGTAATTGCAATAACCCTCCAGTTGCATAACTTGCCTTAACCTCTGAGTAAGGTACAGTTCATTCTGCATAGTGCATGAGAAATTGGCAAATTACTTAGTGGTTAAATGAATACAGTGTCCTATTGACACATGGTACACATCTTTATACACTAAAGTGAAGGTGATCAGTTGTTAAGAGGTTTCTAAAGACGATAGAGAAATGTAATGAGGCAGAAAGGTTTGGAACAAGAGCTGCAGACCCTGACATTTAAATTCCTGGTGGGACTAAGTGATGGGAGGAAGTGAATGAATAATCATTCTAAATTGAATATGGTGAAAACTGCAACATGTGATGGTTTATTCTGTCATGGGATGTGGACATTGTTGACAAGGCTAGGAGTTGTTGTCCATCCACAAATGTCCATTGTGGAGGCAGTTAAGAGTCCACCACACTGCTGTGAATCTGGAGTCACATGTAACTATTCCTGGTAAGGACTGCAGTTTTCTTAAAGGGCGATGGTAAACCAAATGGATTTTTATGACGATCAATGTAGTTTCATAGAACGTTACCAGACTAGATTTGTATTCTGGGTTTATTAATTGAATTTGAAGTCCATCAGAATTTGAATCCAAGTCCCTAAAACAATAGTCTGGGTCTAAATTATTAACCTAATGATATTACCACAAGGCCATCCTCTATCACATTGTGAGGGTGTGGAAGTGTTTAATGGCATGAAAACCTACTTAGAATGGATACATGGATTGGAGGAGCAAATGCAGATGCAAATCTAGAATAAGACATGTTAAAGTTCATAGGCACTCAAATGGATATAGTGTAAATAAATATCATAAAGAAAAAGATATGCTGGGGATATCTTCAGTTTTCAAAGTTTCTGATTACTGTTGTATTCTTCAGCAATCCCCAGACACTGCAAGAAATTGAGTGTAAAAGAAAATGAGGTATACCAGGGAATGGTGTACATATAATGGAATTAAACATGGATTCCTCACTTCTTTTTTCTTGTATAATGAGTTTGAGTAGAAACTGAGTAATGAATCTCGACATCTGTACAATGGGGCTGATGAATGGAGAAAATGTGTTCAATCTCTGAAATGTTTAGTACTGCAGCAACAAAATGTGAGTAGGAATATTTATTGGAGCACATTAAGAGCTGAGGATAAATTCCCTCAGAAGCAAGCAGTCTCTATGTAAGAAGAAACATTTGAAAAATTAACCCCCATCAAGTGCAATTCAGTCATTGAGTTGGATAAAGGCAGGAGGTTGTGAGTTTTTAAGGAAATTTATATTTTAAGAAGTCATTTGAATTCCATTGAATCAGGAAAGATTGGAAGAGAGTAAACCATCAGTTAACAGAAAATAATGTAGATATCTGCAGTATATATGTAGAAATTTAAGAGGAATGTGGATGTCTGTGAATGTGACTTTGAAAGGAATTGTGACAACTTATTTCAAAGTGCCAACACCTAGGTTGTTTCGACTGGTGTTCAAGAGCAGAGTCATATATGTCACAAGAGCAGAACACAGTGACCATGCTGGAAAGTTATAACTGGTGATCAGGGATTGGGAAGTGCCCTTTTTTTAAAGGAGATGGATAATTTTAGAGTTGTCAGCATTGTTTGTAACTTTTAGAATGACTGCCATGAAGACAGCAGATAAGAAAAATTTAACTTGTAATTATTCAGCACCTTTTATGGCCTCTAGACATTCCCAGAAGCAGTAATAAAATTTGATATAATGAAGCAAACATTTTCAAACATGCGAAGGAGGTTGGCAGACTTTATCCAGACAGATTGTCTATTCATTTTTAAATTTCATGAATATGGCAATAAGAAAATTGAGATAGAAGCCAATTAAAATTCTCGGCAATAGTTAGTTATTGTGGAGATGGCAAGTATATTCTGGATAGTGGTTTAAAAATAAATTAATGTCAAGAGGGAGCATAGGACATAATCTTATATGTGCAGGATCAGTCATTTGTTAATAAAAGGGATAGACTTGAATCTGCTGCAATTATGTATTCCATTGCTACTCAAAGGACATTTTTTATCTGGTTGCAGTGAAGATTGTGTGTGTGTGTGTGTGTGTGTGTGTTTATAAAAATGTAATATGTGTCGCCAAATCCAGAAACAAAGAGAATAAGGCAACTAATAGCTAAAGTTTAGAACACAAGTCAGCAAATTTGCAAGACCATTGATGTTAATTAAGAAGGCACACAATGAGTGCTTTTTCCAGGGCGGTTTCCTGAACAAGTTGGCAGGCAAATACTGGTGAAGACCAAAGAGAGAAGTGTGCAAGAAGCTGCAAGAATTTGCTTTAAAGCATGAGAAAATGATTAAAATGTTCACAAATGTTGACATTTGCACAACTGGAATTAAGAATAAGGGAAAAAGAAGTTGGGCAGCACTAGGATTTATCAAATGACAATCCTGTGTCCTGTGCTGGTAATGACTAACTGCTTGCAAATTACCTAACAATCAAGTAGAGATGCTCAGTCTGCTGTTGCCAGAAACATCCATTGATGTGGTGCTGTTGGTATGTATCAGGATTATTGAAAACTTTATTAATAAAGGGTAGATTTTTCTGAATGAGGCTTGCTGATTGGCCTATAAAGATCTCAGTATTCACATTCAATCTGTCTGGAGCAGGATACTGTACTATTCTGTATTTGTAATTTCTGTCACTGCATCCTAATAAAACATTTTCTATGACAATTGCAGTATTCTGTGGTCAGGCCATTACTGGAAGGTATTGATGTGTGTAGGTTGATCTTGGGCAGGTTACCAATATTTATAGGTGTCCTCTACTCTAAAGTAAATATAAAGAACACTGATCAGTGCCCATGGATCTCCATACTGGCTTCAGGTATTTTAAAAAACACTATTAATGTACTTATTCACCTCCCCATCCCAGCTAGGTCATTTATGCATTATAACTAAAAGCATCTGTGTGTCTCTTTTGCTGCAGACATTCGGTTTGATTTAATCAAAATGCAGAAGTATGTACAATATATTTGACACATGGGATTGTTCTCCTTAGAATAGCAAAATTCAGCACTGGCTCATTGGTAGCTCTCTTGCCTTAGTAACAGAAAGTTGTGATTTTAATTCCCATTCCAGAGAGACCAGTCTGAGCTGACACTTCAGTGCTGCACTTTCTGGATGAAGTGTGAATGTAATTCCAAAGAACATTATAGTCTGCAAAGCATTTTAAGGTGTTCCAAGGTCATGAAAGTTATGTGCGTGTAAATTATTTTGAGGAGTTTATAATAGTATTTTAAAATTAAGGTATTTTGTATGGAATAAATGAGCAATTTCAATGGCACATGGGAAGATAACCAAAGCACAGAAATTTAACAATTGATAAAAAGAACCAGTGAGCAGATATTCATATTTTAAAGTAGCTAGTTATGATTTGGTATGCATTTTCTGAAAAAGTGAAGGAAGCACATTCATTATAGTTTTCAAAAGGGCATTAAAATGAAAGGAAAAAACTGAAAATATATAGGGAAGGGCCATGAGTGGGTTTAATTGGGTAGCCCTTTCAAGGCGTTGTGTTGCACCACACTGTGATTTTATGAAAATGTGTTTAAGTTGAGAGTGGCAACTTTTAGTTCTTTCTTTTACAGAATTGCAATAATGTGTTGCAGGAAAGATATGCTCTAGAGATTAAATGCAACACTGTTTTAAGGAAGTGAGCAAAAGCTGGGCGGATGGAATGTAATGTGGGGGAAATGTGAAGCTAAGCATTTTGGCAGGAAGAATAGATGTGAATATTACTTAAATGGAAAAAGACTACAAAAAGGTAGAGAAAAGAGGGATGAATCATAAAAAGCTAGCATCTAAGTTCAGTGTGTAAAAGGGAAGGTAAATGGAATGTTGGCCTTTATTTCAAAAGGAATGGAGTGTAAAAGCAGGGCGATTTTACTAAAACTATACAAGGTGCTTATTCAGAGCACAGCTGGAATAATAAGCAGTTTTTGGCCCTTTATCTGAGAAGTGATATCCTAGTATTGGAGGCAGTCCATAGAAAGTACACTAGGCTGATACCCAGTATGAGGGGACTGATGAAGAGCCAATGCCAAAATGTTGGTTCTCCTACTCCTCGGATGCTGCCTGACCTGCTGTGCTTTTCCAGCGCCACACTTTCGACTCTGATCTTCAGCATCTGCAGTCCTCACTTGCTGCTGGTATGAGGGGACTGTCTATCGAGAAGGGGTTGAGTAGATTGGGCCTGTACACAATAGGTATTCAGAAGACTGAAAGGTGACCTTATTGAAACATAGACAATTCTTAGGGGACTTGACAAAGTGAATGTGGAAAGGTTGTTCCTCCTTGTGAGACAGTCTAGCACCAGGGGGCACAATCTCAGAATGAGTAGTTGCACATCTGAAAAAGAGGTGAGTAATTTTTTTCAGAGGGTAGTGAATCTGTGGAATTCTTTACCACAGAGAGCCGCCAAGAATGGGGTGGATGGAAGCTGAAGAAAAACATTATTGCATTGGGGCAGACTTGTGCTGTAAATGCAACCTGGGAAATTGTGCATATTGTTATGGACCAGACCAAACCCCCTCAAAATTTATTAAGACAGTCTAGACCTAACTTAAAGCTTTTGCGTTCCAGATGCAATTCAATTGGTCAAACTACTCAATGTTAACCAAAACACACAACTTTTACATTCTGGTTATAATACAAAAATTAAAAAGAATTGTGTTATGAAGTTGAAGGCATGTACTGTACCTTTGAGAGGATGAAAGCTGGCACACACCTGTCATGTCACAGAGTGTACTGGAAAATTAAAAGATGTAATATTTTGGCAATGACCTAGATATGAGTTGTTTTCACAGCAGTTCGAATTTAACCAATCAGTTTAAATTATGCCCCCCAAGATACTAAAACCCAATCCAATTTGAATTTTACTGTTTTGATAACATCGAACCAATGAGCTGAGCTGATGTTAAAAAGCAGGCATTTTGGACAGTTAGCTAGAAAGAGCACCATCTGAAAGACTGCTATTCATGACACTCTGTCAAAGGTACCTTTTTTGTATGAAACATCTTTGCTGCAGAACACCAAGGGAGGTCTACAAACAGAGGAAGGTCGATACTGGAGACGACAGCTGCTGTTTGGTTTTGAAATTGAGTTGCTGGAAATTTAATAGGAGCTCTATTGGACCAGAATATTGTTATAGAGTGGGAGGTAGATAACAAACCTTTGAAAAAGGAGGATTAGAGTTGTAGGCTTAGAGTTTGTAAATAGTTGTTTAATATTCATTTTAGAGTTAAAGAATAAAATTGTTATTTTTTCTTTTCATAGTGGAACTTAGGTAGTTCTCTGTCACTCATGCTTTAACAGGTTACGAGATGAGGTGAGCTTTTCTGTGTATTTGGTTTAATTAGCAGAAGTGTTTACTGCTGTGTTGTAACAATTGGCTTAACTAACTCCATTGAAGTGCTTAACAAAATAATGGATATATTAACTACTACTAATTAACTGTTCCAGTACAGTAACATTCCATAAATACACCTTTGGCAAAGGATAATTCAATAAAATTGGATTGTCTCACATGCAGTTCAAGCAGCAGGAAGAGAGCCCCAGCCTTTAGCTGTAACAGAGAGGAATAAGAGCTTCCACATCCAGCTTCAAGAGACCAGCAACTGCAGAAAGCTAAAGCTAAAAGTCCTGGTTCTGTGGGAGCTTGACCCCACCTATTCAGGCTGCTTCGATTGTTCCAATTTTAAAAAAAAAATCCAAGGTCTCTCAAGTTGTTTACTGTATTGGCCTTGAGCAGTTTGTTTGGACCTCTGTTTGATTTTCCTCTCCCAACGTCCCCAACAGTACCCTTCCACCGACACTCGTTCGTTTGGCCGAACTGGTCCTCACCCTTAACAATTTCTCCTTCGAATCCTCCCACTTCCTCCAGACCAGAGGGCTAGCCATGGGCACACGTATGGTTCCCAGCTATGCCTGTCTCTTTGTTGGCTATGTAGAACAGTCGATCTTCTGTAATTACACCGGCACCACTCCCCACCTCTTCCTCCGCTACATTGATGACTGCATTGGCTCCACCTCGTGCTCCCGCGAGGAGGTTGAGCAATTCATCAACTTCACCAACACATTCCACCCTGATCTTAAATTTACCTGGACCATCTCTGACACCTCCCTCCCCTTCCTGGACCTCTCCATCTCCATTAATGACGACCGACTTGACACTGACATTTTTTACAAACCCACCGACTCCCATAGCTACCTGGATTACACCTCCTGAAATTACTCCCGAAATGAGTTTGATTAGTCTTTGAAATGTGGCTTGCACAACTTTCATACCAAATGGCATGACTTTATTAACCTGGTACAGTCCATTCGCCATCATGAAAGCCAAAATTTCCTTTGCTCTTTCAGATAAAGGTATCTGCCAGTATCCTCTGAGTGAGTCCAGCTTAGAAATATAAATTGCTTGTCCCTCAATACAGTCTCCCAAACATGGAATAGGATATGAATCAGATTTTATAACTGCATTGACTTTGTGATGGTCCACACATAATTGTTGGGTACCATTTGGTTTTGGCATCATTACTGTGGGTGAGCTCCATTTGCTGCAACTCAATTTTATTATATTGTCTTTGAGCATGGTCTTTTTGAACCTGTGCCAATTTTATCGGTTATGTCTAGAAGGACGTTGCTTAATTGGAATAGTATTTCCTATATTTACATCATGCATAATTAGAATAGTACTTCCCAACTTAGTCCCATGTATCTCCTCATGATTGTAATAAATCTTTAAGATCATTTTGATTTCTTCTGGAAGGTAACTCAATTTATCTCAATTTCTGAGAACGTCCTCAAATGTAATTTGAGGAATTAGATTAGATTAGATTACTTAGTGTGGAAACAGGCCCTTCGGCCCAACAAGTCCACACCGCCCCGCCGAAGCGCAACCCACCCATACCCCTACGTTTACCCCTTGCCTAACACTATGGGCAATTTAGCATAGCCAATTCACCTGACTGTGGGAGGAAACCGGAGCACCCGGAGAAAATCCGCGCAGACACGGGGAGAACGTGCAAACTCCACACAGTTAGTCGCCTGTCCAATTCAGAATCATCTGAACATGGTTCTTTTCCTGCTGTAACCAGTAACATTCTCCTTTTGCTTTCCTTCCCTGTCAAAATAGGTTGTGAGCATATTGACATGATACACTGAGATTTCTGTGAATAATTACTAAATAATTCACCTCACTCAATTTCCTTTTGACTTGATAAGGGCCACTAAGCCTTGCTTTTCAAGGTTCACCCACCACTGGGCATAACACTAACACTTTATCTCCACTATCAAAAGTATGAATTTTTGATTTCTTATCTGCTTCCTGTTTCATCACATGCTGTGCTACTTTCAAATGCTGTCCAGCCAACTTGCCCAATCTATTTAATCTTTCCCTAAAGTTTGACACCTAGTTCAAATATGTGGTCTTTGAACTCCCTGACTTACCAATTTCTCCTTAATTAATTTCAGTGGTCCCCTCTCCTCATAGAATTTCACTTTTGAATGTCATCCAATTATTTACCACTGATTTTCCTTCAAACAGCTGTAACCAATTCATTTCTTCCAGATCATCTCTCAGACTTGTAAAGTTTGCCTTCCCCCAATTTTGAAACTTTGCTTCTGTTCTATCTTAGATTATGCTAAATCTAAATGTATTATGATCACTAACTCCAAAATGGCTATTCTTCAACAGCCTGCCCAGCTTCATTTCCTGAGGCAAAATCTAGAATTGCGCCCTGTTTCATTCGACTCGTTACTTCTAGGCTAAAACAGTTCAAGAATTCTGTGCCCTCCGTGACTCTCAGAATCTGAGATTGGGTGAATTAAATTGTGAATCCCTATTGCCTTATTATTTTTTGCACTCAGAAATTTGCCTATATATTTGTCCCTCTACTTCACTCCCACAACTTGGGGGTCTATAACACAAACCCAGCAGTGTGATTGACCCTTCATTTGATCCTTCATTTAATATATAATTCCTCCTCACAGATGGTATTGATTCTTTAATCAATAATACTCCCAGCTTCGGGGCTTTTATGACACAGTGGTAGTGTCCCTACCTCTGGGCCATGAGGCCTGGGTTGAAGTACCACAAGCTCGAGTGATGTGTAATAACATCTTTGAACAGGTTGATTATTAAAAAATCTACTCCTGTCTTTGAGAACTTCTGTTGTGCAATAGTTGTGTTCCCCAACTCTGAGCCAGGGGCCCTGGGTTTACCTGCTCTAGAGATGTCATACACATCCGAACAGACTGATTTTAAAAAAACAGTTGGAATGTTTTTAAAATTCCCTTTTCGATTCTCTCTGAAAACATTATATCCCAAGATGTTGAGTGGTCATCTTTTCCCCACATTAAGCCAAGTTTTAGTTATAAAGATAATAGAGAAAGCAATGCTGTAGTGGTAATCACTTTAAATGGGTATGGTGTAAATAAACATCTGAACCTCAGGCTAATATTCTGAGACATTGGTTCTGAATTACCAGTTCAGTATGATTACAGTTGATGACTAATGGTGTAATTGCAATTCAATAAAAAGCTAGGCTAATGGTAACCACATAATCACCATCAATTGTTGTTAAAAACCCATCTGGTTCACTAATACGCTTTAGGGAAAGGGATCTACCTTCCTTACCTGCTGTGGTCTATGTGTGAATTTGGACATACAGCAAAGTGGCTAAGACTTCCTGAAGTTTAGTCACACTGCAGACTCTGTTCAGGCCTTCATACCCAATTTATATTATACAAGTTGTGTCACTGTAAAGCTGAAGGCACTTAACACCAGTGCCAACCCTGCTATGTAAATAACCTGCAACTTCTTTAAAACTCAAAGTTTTACACATGCCCAACAAATGTGTGACAATTGATAGATAAATAAGTTACTGAACCTCAAAGGCCAGATAGGGAAAAGATAAAGAACATCAAATACTTTGGGTTCAGTAAGAACATTAATGGATCATACACATTTCATATTATAGGAATGATGGGAAATTCACTTAATTCCCATGATAGAAAATGCTGCACCACTTTAGAATTTTTACTTCGAGGGATGACATGATGGAGCAAGAGTGCATGTGATGTTAGGGTGATGTAATTTTAGAAAACATTTCTTTTTGAAAGATTCCACCAGATGGCAGAGTTTGCCACATTGACTAAACACTTGGAGCATAGACTGCATTTTACACATGATAACAAAATTCTAATTGTATATAAACTCAGTGGTAGCACCCTTGCTTCTGAATTGAAAGATAATGGTTTCAAACCAAATTATCTGGAGACTTGAGACAAACTATTTAGCTCAGTCATATTGCAGTGCTTGTAGGAATGTTGTGAGGTCCTGTTGTAATGCAATTATCTTTTAAATTCCAGAAGAATGTAAATCAAATCCCATCAAACTATTCAAATAAGGGAACTTCTGCTGTTCTGAGTTTATTATTCAACCTGCATCGTTTAAACATTATCTAGCCATTTATCTCACTGATGTTTGTGGTACCTAGCTTGGTTATTGACGGTTCTATATATAACTTTGAGTGAAGGATTCCTGTGGTGTAGTGGTAAAGTCCCTACCTCTGAGCCAGGAGATCCAGAGTCAACTCTCACTTGTTCCAGAGGTGTGTTTAAATAACTATAGCTTTCAATTGCTTAAAAGATCAATTCTCTCCTCCCCATGGCTGTACATATGGCTTGTGTTGTGCTATTGCACAAGAGATGATATTACCAAATGCTGCTTGAAATGCTATTACTATTCTTTGTTAATTAAAGAGATGCCATGCTACATGGTCTGTGTCTTTAATGTTAATGCTTGGATATATATTAAAAGATCAAATTGCGCTGCCACAATTTACAGCTTATGGATGACGTTTCCAGAATTGGAATAAGTCTAATAGTAAGGCTTTATTATTAAAGGGTAATTCTAACAATATTATTTTTCTTGACAAGGGTTTAAAACAGTAAAAAAGGATATTTCTCCTTAAATAAAAATATAGCCGATAATTTGCTGGCTGAACACATTGATATTAATTAGTCTGACCTCCACACCCATCAATACCATTTGTCCAGTTATAATATGGAATTTATCTTAACTCGCATTTTACTAACCTCTTCTTGTCATGTTTATGTGCATTATGATAATTTCAGCTTTTATGATGTTGAAGTGGTTTTAACTCTTTTAGGTATAAAGAGTAAAGTAAACCAAAACTAAATCACTTAAGTTGCTGCAGTTTTCTGTACAAGCTGTTACATATTGTGAGAATACCTATACCAAATGGATTGCAATGGTTCAAAAAGACAACTCACCATCACCTTCATGATGGCAACAAGGATGGGCAATAAATAATGGTCCAGCCAGCACACCTACATCCATAAAACAAACATCTGGGAAATTTAACTTGAAACTCCGAATGATCAGTTCACCTCTTCCAGAGGTCAGGAGTTTAAATTGTTGTTAATTTGTAGCTTCTGGATCTCGTGGAATTTGATATTAAATCACTTTTTTGTATTTTTTTTGCTGACAGATCTTACACATTTTTTATCCCTCTTTCTTTATGGCTTCAGGTAAACAGCTGCATTTCTTATAGTTTGCTTATTTTTGTCCTTCAAAATTATGGCAAGTTTACCAAGTCCTTAGCTTGTAATGTACAATGACTGCAGACAGGAAAAGACAAAAACCCTGAAACACTCTGATTTTTGCCATGCAAGCAGCTTTTGTGTTCTTTCCAGTGTACTATCTCTAACCAAATTCTACTCTATTACCAAGTAATTACGAGATACTAGACTTTGATTATAGTTTTCTTTAAAAATCCACATTGATAATTGCAAAATGCTACAATGCATTATGTCTAATCATGAAATTATTCCACTGCTTCGATGGAAGTATCTGCTAGTAGAGGTCAGAGTGGGCAATAGGGTCACAGCCATGCGTCCTCTTCACCCCAGCCCCTACAAACATTTTGAGATAGATTTATGGGAGTGAAACTGAGCCGATCTTATATTGCTTGTCAGCCACTGTGTTCAGTAATTCTGTGCCATTCCTGGTTGTGTGTTGCCCAGCAATGCCTATGTTATATTTTTAAATGAAAATGACCCTTGGAAAATCCCGAGTGCAAAATTCTGCTTTATATTAAAAAACAGAAATTGCTGGAGAAGCTTAGCAGGACTGGTGGTATCTGTGGAGAAAAAACAGAATTAATGTTTCAAGTCCAGTCACACTTCGTCAGAATCCCAGTTCTTTGTTAATTTTATGTATTACATCTTGAACAATTTATTAAAGAAAGGCAGACTTAGAGACTGAAACATGATAGAATGCTGGAGATCTGCACAGAAGGCTGGTTTCTGCCATTATTTCCATATGTAATAAATTAGCAAGCTGTTTAACAGGTGAGACTAAGTACAGGGAATAAAAATGTTTTATAAAATGGTGAATAATGATATGTCTGAATTTGCTCAGCTAATGATACTCTCACCACTAAGATTATGGGTTTTAAATACCACTCCACAGACTTAAGGTCAGTCTTGGTTGAAACTTTAGTGCAATACTAAGGGAGTGCTGCATCATTATGGGAGCAAATTTTAAGATGAGACATTATATTGATGTCCTATTATCAGGTGAGTTCTCCCTGCTGTCGTCATCAATATTTCATCCATCAATGCAACCATCATCATGAAAATCAAATTATCTTGTGCTTTATCACACTGCTGTTTGTGGTATGCTATTTGGAAATGTCTTTCACATTGGGCTACATTACAGCAATAGGAGGTTGACGGGTGATTTGATAGAGGCTTATAAAATCACAAGGGATATAGATAAGATGAATGGTAAAGGGATTTTTTTTCTCCTAGGGTACTTGAGTTCAAAACAAGAGTGAATAATTCTAAGATGAGAGGAGAAAGATTGAAAAGAGACTTGAGAGGTGGAATTTTCACCCAGAGGATGGTTCCTGCATGGAATGAATTGCCAGAGGAAGTGGTGGATGCAAGTATAGTTACAACATTTAAAAGACATTTGGACACGTACATGAATAGGGCAGGTTTAGAGGGATATGGGCCAAATACAAGCAAGTAGATCTAGTTTAGTTTGGTAAACTTGGTTAGCATGGACAGCTTGGGCCAAAGGGCCTGTTTCTGTGCTGTATGACTAATTGGCTATGACGTGTTTTGGCATGATCCTGAGATCATAAATGATACTGTATAAAGTCAGATAATTTCAATAACATCTACCTGGCCACTGTAGCGGTTTTAGTCAAGAGGCTTGGTTGTGAGCCAACAAACATTCTTCTGGAAATTGTAGAGGGCAGGTGACTGGGGAAGTTGGAAGGACACTGAAGAAAGAGGTGAAAAGGAGATTGGTGAGGTTAGCCCCTTTTGGTGCACTGGGCTAGATGGTCAAAAAGATGGGAAAAGACAGCAGTGGGAGTTTACTGCATAATAGAAGATTGTGACCGTGCTAAAAAGGGCACATGGGGTAGCTATGACCTTGTTGAAAATGATGCAAACCTGGGATTATAATGAGAGTAAGAGTGCAAAGGATGGGTGATAGATTTGTAGACAATATATCTAAGATGGGAAAAAAGGAAGAGGGCATGACCAGATGACAGGGAGTAGAGCTGAGAAAGAATGGAGGGGCTAGTAAAAAAGAGGAGATATAAGTAATGGGCTTGATCTAAAGCAATAGCCTAACCAGCCTAACAAAACATGGCAGAGGTTAGGCAAAGTGATAGTTATGAAAAGAGATAGTGAGGAATCAATGGAACAGAATCAAAAGGACAGAAGGTTGTGGTGGGATAAATCCATGTATGGACTTTGTGTGGCCATGTATGGACTTTATAGGGAAAGAGTATTGGTTGGGTATACTGTGTTGAGTGGATCTGTATAATGTTCTCAAGTGTTAGCAATGTTGGCCGATGAATCTGGTAGATTAGTCAAGGAGTGGAAGTGAAGTGGGCTGCAACAATAACAAAGACCAGGAAGCCAAGGAAGGATGAGGAGTAAGTTAATTGTATCGATCCAGGTAAGAGAGGTAGTCTGAGGAATGGCTGGAGTGGCTTGAGTAAACAACGATTAACTTATCTGATTCTGTGCTGTGAACTTCGCCCAACAGTCCCTCCAAGATCAGTTGTGAATTTCATTGCTTGTTAATTTTCCCAGATGCACTCCAATGTCCAACAATACATGAATTCAAACAGCAAAGGGGAATTCATGTATCATTGAACATCGGAGTACATCTGGAAAAATTAACAAACAGTGAAATTCACAACTGATCTTAAAGGAACTGTTGGGCGAAGTTCACAGCACAGAATCAGATAAGTTAATCGTTTTAAGTGTGGCCTACAGAGAATCTACAGTCGTGAGTAGAGTGGGGTCTTTCTTGATTATATGTTTTTGGAGATATGTCTCTTGATTAAATTTAAAATATAAGCCAAAACTATTAATTTAATCTGGGGCAGTGTTTGTAGAGGAATAAGATGGTGTTAATTTCTGGGTCTGTAGATTATGAAGGAGCAAAAATGGCCTTTAATAGAGTGATATGTACTTGTCAGATGTGGGAGTTTAAAGAGAGTTTAAGGGTTACTGCGGATTATATCTGCCATAAATGCTGTTGGCTGTGAATCTTATCAGATCAAATGGATCGGCTGGAGAGACAGTTAGAAGCGATGAGGAATTTGCAACAGCAACAGTATGTGATAGATGGCAGTTATAGGAAGGGGGGAAAGTTTCAGATACAGTCACATAGATGGGTTAACTCCAGGAAAGATAAGAGAGATAGGCAGCTAATGCAGGAGTCTTTTGTGGATATATCCATTTCAATAGGTATGCTGTTTTGGAAAATGTAGGGGGTGATGGATTCTCAGGGGAACGTAGCTCGAACAGCCAAGTTTCTGGTATTGAGACTGGCTCTAATGCAACGAAGGGTATGTCGGGTTCCAAGAGATCAATTGTGTTAGGGGATTCTGTAGTTCGAGGTACAGACAGATGTTTCTGTGGCCAGCAGCAAAAAAGCAGAATGGTGTGTTGCTTCCCTGGTGCCAGGATCAAGGATGTCTCGGAGAGGGTGCAGAATGTTCTCACGGGGGACAGGGGCCAGCAAGAGGTCATTGTTCACATTGGAACTAACGATATAGGAAGGGAAAAGGTTGAGATTCTGAAGGGAGAATATAGGGAGTTAGGCAGAAATTTAAAAAGGAGGTCCTCGAGAGTAATATCTGGATTACTCCTGGTGCTACGAGCTAGTGAGGGCAGGAATAGGAGGATAGAGTAGATGAATGCATGGCTGAGGAGCTGGTGTATGGGAGAAGGATTCACATTTTTGGATCATTGGAATCTCTTTTGGAGTACTGAGGGGTGACCTTATCGAGGTTTACAAAATTATGAGGGACATGGATAGGGTAAATAGGCAAAGTCTTTTCCCTGGGGTCAGGGAGTCCAGAACTAGAGGGCATAGGTTTAGGGCCAGAAGGAAAAGATATAAAAGAGACCTAAGGAGCAACTTTTTCACATGGAATGAGCTGCCAGAGGAAGTGGTGGAGACTGGTACAATTGCAACATTTAAGAGGCATTTGGGTGGGTATATGAATAGGAAGGGTTTGGAGGGATATGGGCCGGGTGCTGGCAGGTGGGACTAGATTGGATTGGGATATCTGGTCAGCATGGACGGGTTGGACCGAAGGGTCTGATTCCATGCTGTACATCTCTATGACTCTATGACATAAATACATTAAATACATAAGCAGCAACAGGCATTAATGGGTCAGTCAAACCAATTCAAGAGTGACAGGAGTTTGGAAAGATGAGGCAAGAGCAGAGTCCATGAACACAGCAATTAAGTGAATGATGACAAGTGGGAACACGTGAGCGAGCTCTGATGGGATGTAATCCCATTGAAAGACAGACGTAAAGTGGAGCCTAGGATAAACCCCAGACACTAGTGAAATACTGGAATTCAGCTCAGGACCTAACACAGCCACAAAGCAAAGCTGAGAAAGCAGCAAAGGATATGAAAAAAAATCAGAAAATGAGAGACCAGTTTTTTTGGAAACAGCAATTTTAATACTGTATATTATATTTTCTTTAAATAATTGCCAAATGAGGGATGTACTTTTTGAATTTTGCTCCAAATGTATTGTTTCCCTGATGTGCAATGAAATATCTGTGAGGCTGGTTGTAGATTATTTTCATTGTGGATATTTCTTCCTTGATTGAATGTAATGATTCTGTGTAGACCATATCAACATTCTTTCACTACGACTGGGGGGAGCTGAGCTACATGAGCCCAGGCTGTTTTATGAAACCTTGAGGATCACTTGAAATGAAGCAAACAGAAAGTAAGTGGAGCTAACCCTCTGGGAAACCCTGCAGCCAGACCTGGTTCCTGTTGATACTAGTTACAGCACACAATCTACCCAATTCTGATCAGGAAGAAGATGATTTACAAGAATAAAGAAAATTTACAGCCCAGGAACAGGCCCTTTGGCCTTCCAAGCCTGAGCCAATCCAAATGTACTGTCTAAACTTGGCGGTCAATTCCTAAGCATTTGTATCCCTCTGCTCCCCACCTACTCATGCATCTGTCCAGACACATCTTAAATGAATCTACCATGCCTGCCTCTACCAACTCTGCTGGCAACGCGTTCCAAACGCCCTCCTCCCTCTGTGTGAAGTACTTGCTGCGTGTATCCCCTTAAACTTTGCACCTCTCACCTTGAAAGCATGACCTCTCGTTATTGAATCCTTCACCCTGGGAAAAAGCTTGTCTCTATCCACCCTGTCCATACTCTTCATGATTTTGTAAACCTCAATCAGGTCCCCCCTCAATCTCCTTTTTTCTAGTGAAAATAAACCTAACCTATTCAACCTCTCTTCATACCAGCGAGCACCTTCCATACCAGGCAACATCCTTGTAAACCTTCTCTGCACTCCCTCCAAAGCGTCCACATCCTTTTGGTAATGTGGCGACCAGAACTGTACATAATATTCTAAATGCGATCGAACCAATGTCTTGTACAATTTTAACGTGACCTGTCAGCTCTTATACTCAATACCCTGTCCAATAAAGGCAAGCATACTATATGCCTTCCTGACCACTCTATCCACCTGTGCAGCAACCTTCAGGGTACAATGGACCTGAACTCCCAGATCTCTCTGCTCATCAACATTTACCAAGGCTCTTCCATTCATTGTATAATTCGGTCTAGAATTAGACTTGCCTAAATGCATCACCTCACGTTTATCTGGATTGAAAGCCATCTGCCACTGTTCTGCCCAACTCTCCAGTCTATCCTCCTGTATTCTCTGACAGTCCCTTATGCTTTCTGCTACTCCATCAAACTTTGTGTCATCTGCAAACTTACTGATCATACCAACAGCGCCCTCTTCTAGATCATTTATGTACATTACAAACAACATTGGCCCCAACACTGACCCCTGTGGAACACCACTGGTCACCTTTCTCTGTTTCGAGAAACTCACTTCAACTACTACTCTCTGTCTCCTGTTGCTCAACCAGTTCTTTATCCACCCTCCACCTAGCTAGAACACCCTGTACACCATGTGACTTCACTTTCTCCATTAGTCTACAATGGGGAACCTTATCAAATGCCTTACTAAAGTCCATGTATATGACATCAACAGCCCTTCCTTCATCTAACAACTTGGTCACTTCCTCGAAGAATTCTATTAAGTTGGTAAGGCACGATCTCCTCCGCACAAAACCATGTTGCCTATCACTGACAAGCTCATTCTTTTCCAAATATAAATAGATCCTATCCCTCAGTACCCTCTCCAGCAACTTCCCTACGACCAACATCAGGCTCACTGGTCTGTAGTCACCCGGAATATCCCTACTACCCTTCTTGTACAGGGGGACAACATGAGCAACCTTCCAGTCCTCTGGCACCTCACCTGTATTTAAGGATGCCACAAAGATATCTGTCAGGGCCCCAGCTATTTCCTCTCTCGCCTCCCTCAGCAACCTGGGATAGATCCCATTCGGTCCTGGGGATTTGTCCACCTTAATAACCTCTAGCATACCCGACACATCTTCCCTACTTATGCCAGCGTGATCCAGACTAATCAAATTCTATCTCTAATCTCAACATTCATCATGTTCCTCTCCTCAGTGTACACTGATGCAAAGTAATCATTCAGAATATCATCCATTCTCTCAGGTTCGGCACATAGCCTTCCTTTTAGTGGACCAATCCTTTCTCTAGTTATCTGCTTGCTTCTTATATAAGAATAAAATGCTTTGGGATTTTCCTTAATTCTGCTTGCTAAAGCTATTTCATGACCCCTTTTAGCCCGCTTGATTCCTTGTTAAAGCTTGTCCTACTCTTCTGATATTCTTCCAGGGCCCGTTCTGTTCTTAGCTGCCTGGACCTTATGTACGCTTCCCTTTTCCACTTGGCTAGTTGTACAATTTCTCCTGTCATCCACGGTTCACAAATCTTGCCCTTCCTATCCTTTGCCTTCAACGGGACATGCCTATCCTGCACTACCGTTAACCTATCTTTGAAAGCCTCCCACATCTCAAATGTGGACTTCCCTTCAAATAGCTGTGTCCAATCCATTTTTCCCAGCTCCTGCCTAATTTTGAAATAATTGGCCTTGGCCCAGTTTAGTACTCTTCTCTTAGGACCACTCTCTTCTTTATCTACAAGTATTCTAAAGCTTACATAATTGTGGTCACTGTTGCCAAAGAAATCCCCACCGCAACTTCTACCACTTGTCCTAGCTCGTTCCCCAGTACCAGGTCCAATATGGCCCCTTTCCTCGTTGGCCTATTGACATACTGCTCTAGAAAACGCTCCTGGACGCTTCGTACACATTCTACTCCATCCAGACCTCTGACGCTAAGCGTATCCCAGTCAATGTTGGGAAAATTAAAATCTCCCATCACCACTACCCTAATGCCTCTACATCTATTCATAATCTGTTTACTCATTTGTTCTTCTACCTCACGCTCACTGTTGGGAGGCCTGTAATACAGCACCAATAATGTAACTGCACCCTTCTTATTTCTCAGCTCCACCCATAATGCCTCACTACCCAAGACCTCCATAGTGCCCTCCTTTAGCACAGCCGTGATACCGTCCCTGACCAGCAATGCAACTCCACCCCTTCTTTTACTTCCCTCCATGTCCTGTCTGAAACATCTATATCCTGGAACATTTAGTTGCCAATCATCATGCCCTTCCTTCAACCAAGTCTCTGTGATGGCAATAATGTCATACTCCCAGGGACTAATCCAAGCCCTAAATTCATCTGCCTTACACACTGTACTCCTTGCATTAAAGCAGATGCATTTCAGGCCACCAGTTCTTTTGCGCTCGTCTGCTCTCTGCCTATTCTTCTCTTTATTAATGTTATCTTCATAATTCTTACAGTCTCCAGTCTCCACCTCGCTGCCTACTTGCTTTCTCTTCTGGTTCCCAGCCCCCTGCCACATTAGTTTAAAATCTCCCCAACAGCAGTAGCAAAAACTCCCCCAAGGACATTGGTTCCGGTCTGGTTCAGGTGTAGACCGTCCTTTTTGTAATAGTCCCACCTTCCCCAGAACCGGTCCCATAGTCAACTATGTCAAAAGCTACAGGTTGTTCAGAAGGAGGAAATGGGTAAATTTATCCCATCACAATGAATGTTATTTATGACTTTGTTTAAGGTTATCACAATGCACTATTAGGGGCAGAAACCTAAAGGAAAAGGTTCCAACAGAAAGGTCAAAGGTTTGGGATGCAGAACTTGGCTCAAGGACATTGGGGAAGATAATGGTGTTGGAGTTGGGATGATAGTCACAAAAGAAAGGAGTGGATTTTCAGAGGAAGGGGCTGATGATGGCAGACTTGAAAGGGGGACTATACCAAAGGGGAAGGACTCATTTATGATGTCAACTAGGATGGAAATCAGAATAGAAGAAAAACTAGAGAATGCTACACATTTAAGGCCACAGCATGTAGGAATGTGGCAGAAGTAGCTAGATGGATGGTCTCGATCTTAATTGTAAGGAGGCCTTTGAATGCTTTGTAATTCTTGAAGGAGAGTGGATGGAGCAGGGAAGACGAAAGAGTCAATGAGTGTAGAAAGGATTTTTCCTCAAAGCCTGAAAGTCTGCTGTGTGAATCATTAGCTGTACTTCAGAGAGTTATGTAGAGATGACTCTGGTTCTGAATGTGAACATGAGCTTTATTTCAATTGTCTGCCATCTCATCCTGCTCTCAGTTTCTCTAACCTTGCCACAGGCTTGGTTCACAATAAACAGCATAGTCAGCAGTTAGCAGACACATAATTGAACATTGAACAATTGAACACTGCATCTTTCCCCTTATAAAATTATATTGAATTAAATCACCTTAAATGACAGACTTAGGTACATTGTCATTTCTTAGGGTTCAGTGTCTGCTTTCTATAAATACAGAAATAGTCCTTGATATATGGTCATTGATCATGTTGCTGAGAGCTGCGAACTAAAAGGGCTGAATCTTACTTTTTTTTGGCTGAGTCTGAGTTGCATGGAGTGTTTGTTTTAGAGGAAGTTTTCACACGAGGCTGACTCAGTTTTCTCTCAGTACCTTACCAATCTCCGCACATTAATGACTGACCAAACCATGCCTCTGCGGCATTTCTCATGTCTGTTTACTGGCTCATCTTATCGTGTGCCATTCCTAGAACAACTTGCCACTCAGAGGATACCCATCAAAAGACTGGCAACTCTAGCATTCATACCATCTTTAAAAGACAGCTGCACACCCAGTGAGCACTGGCACTCCGAAGCTGTCCTGCTTGGTCAAAGACAGAGTCAGAACATGGTGGAGAAAAGAAAGATGGCACTATGATTCTCTGACAGATATCTGGAGGTCCTGGTGGACTGGGTGCTCCAAAGAAAGATGTCTTCTCCTAGGAAGACTAGCTGAGGCATCTGCGCCACCAGACACTGCTGGCTTGACCTGATGTCCTCACACAGGTCAGTGGTATCTCAAGGATGCAGGGAAACAGCCAGCAATGACTTTCTCCACTCTGCCAGAATAAATGACACACTTTGACCTCTACCAACTTATACTGACTCTAGCCCTGCCACTGTACCATCTTCTCCCAAGGCTCATGCTGTGCCACTCTCACTATAATGTGCAATGCCTTCCCTCATTGACTCTTGCCCTCTACCTTGACACATGCTGTCTTGATAATACTTTCAAAGACCTCACTACATTAACCCCAATGCACCAGCACCAACAGCTGTGAAGTCTCTGTTATTTCACTTATTCCTCTCCTTTCTGTTGATACATGAGAAAACAGCCATAACAGGTCAGAGCAACCCATATGGGTGGTGATGGTGGTGGTGGGAGACAGGAGGGGCGGGGGCGGGGGCGGGGGGGGAGGTGTTGGTGGTGGGTTGCCTGACATGCTGATTCCCTACAAGGAGAGAATGCTGGTCCTCATCGGTGAAGGACTCGGACTGCTCCTCCAAATGTGTAAGTACCTTCCTTCATTCCATTGCAACTCTCGCCTTAACCAGACAATCACTTTCAATCACTGCACAGTATCTTGACCCACTGGCTGCAATACCTTCCTTCTCTGTCTCTTTCTTGTGACCTTCAGGTTCCACTGGCCTTCCCCTTACATGTGGAGAAATGCTTGGTTTCCCCAGAAGACATCTATCTCCTCACCCTCTACCCTCTGAGGATGAGACTGCTGAAGCCTCAGAGAAAGCATTTGCAAGTCTGCCTCCTGTACCCCCACCACCACCTCAGGTACAGATATCTCGGGAGGAACCATCAACAGAAAGAGTGTGGATACACGATTTAGTGAGCACCTCACAGTGACAGCTCTGCCGAGGGTGAAACGCCCGTGCCCTCTGGCACTCAGAGAACTGCTCAGTCCTGGGCAAAAGGGTACCCTGTGGCAATCACAGACCAAATACCCGGGAAGGAACAGCAACACCAAACTGGCATCTGGGACATAATGGCCTTCAACATCCATAAATCTCATCAGTGGGAGTCATTCCTGTGACCAACTGGCTGTCATCCATGGACATGGTTACCATGAAGAGCAGGACACAGACCCATCAGGGGCTTTTGAAGAGATTTACACATCTCAACTCTATTGCCCCACCAAAGGCATGGCTACAGGGAAGACAGGGAACCCTAAGCCCCCCTCTCATAAGGCAGTGTCAGGTGGTCCCAGCCAGAGGTTGAATCACACATACAGGGCCCCTCAGAATTCTCCTCTTAGCACCCTCCAGAGAGGTTCTCCATCTCCACCCTGCTTACCCCATCCAACCTTTAGATGTTAAAGCTGAAGTGGGTCAACTTGCCTCTGGCAAGAGGACCTTTGGAACGTCTGGCCCACCTAGACACTAGTGCACACAGGTTGCCCTGCCAAACTTACAGGGCCAGTCGGCCAAGCATGCTCCCAAATTCCCAGCTACAGAACCGGGGAGTGAGAGAAGGAAGAAAACTTTGAGGGCACTTTGGTGATGTGGGTAACTATGGTTTATACGTGACTCTCAGTTTCTGCATCAGTGTCCCTGATTTTAACTTTCATGTGTTGTTTGTCTATCTGTGCAGTTTCTCAATACATTTTCACATCATCTAGCAGCAGTTATAGAGTCGTAGATATGTACAGCACAGAAATAGCCTCTTTGGTCTAACTCATTCATGCCGACCAGATATCCTAAATTAATCTAGTCCCATGTACCAGTATTTGGCCTATATCCCTCTAAACCCTTCCTTTTCACGTACCTATCCAGATACCTTTTAAATGTAGCAATTGTACCAGCCTTCAGCACCTCCTCTGGCAGCTTATTCCCCACACGCACCACTCTCTGCATGAAAAGGTTACCCCTAGTTCCCTTTTAAATCTTTCCTCTCTCACCTTAGATCTATTCCCCCTGGTTTTGGACTCCCCTCCCCTGGGGAAAAAAAACCTTGGCCATTCACCCTATCCATGCCCCTCATGTTTTTATAAACCTCTATAAGGTCACCCCTCAGCTTCCAACGATCCAGGGAAAAAAAGCCCCAGCCTATTCACCCTCTCCCAAAGCTCAAGCCCTCCAGCTTTGGCAACATGCTTGAAAGTCTTTTCTGCATCCTTTCAAGTTAAACAACATCTTTCCAATAGCAGGGAGACCAGAACTGAATGCAGAATTCCAAAAGTGGCCTAACCAATGTCCTGTACAGCTATAACATGACATCCCAACTCCTGTACTCAATGCACTGACCAATAAAAAGCAAGTGTACCAAATGTTTTCTTCACTACCCTGTCTATCTGTGAGTCCACTTCAAAGAATTGTGAACCTGCACTCCTAGGTGTTTGTGTTGTCCTCACCACTTGACTTCCCACCTACTTTGTGTCATATGCAAACTTGGCTATAGTACATTCACTTTCCTCATCCATGACATTAATATATATTGTAAATAATTGTGACCCCAGCACTCATCCCTGTAGCACTCCACTAGTTACAGGTTGGCATCTTGAAAATGCTGAAGAAGGGCTTATGCCTGAAACGTCGATTCTCCTGTTCCCTGGATGCTGCCTGACTTGCTGCGCTTTTCCAGCAACACATTTCCAACATCTTGAAAATGCCCCAGTTATCCCAAGTATGTCTTCTGTTCATTAGCCATTCCTCCATCCATGCTAACATGCTATCTCCCTGAGCTATTATTAATTAATCTAATGTGTGGTACTGTACCAAATGCATTCTGAAAATCTAAATATATTACATTCACTGCTCCCTCTTTATCTATTGTGCTTATAACTTTCTCAAAGAATTTGCCAGGCACAGTTTCCCCCTCATGAAGCCATTGACTCTGTTTGATCATATCTAAATGCTCTCCTATTACATTCTTTAAAACAGACTAACTTTACGGTTACCTGTTTTTTTGGCCTGATTCCCTTTTGAAATAGAAATGTTATATTGGCAGTTTTTCAATCGTCTGGGACATTTCCAGAAAGTAAGGACTCCACGAATATAACTACTTGTCAGAGGCAAGTTAATCATCCTCTGCTGGTCGTCCAGGAAGAGAACACCCCTCCTTTGCTCCACCCCCCCCCCCCCCCAATCAGGAACTCCAGATCTATTTTGCAATAGCACAAGGCTAGCTTCCCTTTCTCTGACATGTTCCCATCTGTCCTTGATCAGACTGGCCATTTTTGAAATGTCTGTGATTATCTGAATACGCATTGGCCTTTTAAAAATGGCAGGTATGCTGATCTTTCTGTGGATAACCAATGAGTTGTGATTGTTTTGGGTACGACGTGGTTCAATGGGGATGGAATCAGATGTAAAGGATGCGACATGAGCACTTAATTTGGCACCTTTGTTAAGATTCAGCAACAAATATTGCTAAACTCTACGGCAAGAATCCTTCCAAAACTTTTAATGTAGATTGCACTTAGCCAAAAAAAAACATAAGGTTCAGCCTAAATGCATCCAGTCTACAGAGTCATAGAGTTGTACAGCACAGAAACAGACCCTTCGGTCCAACTCGTCCAGGCCGACCGGATATTCAGTTAGTGATCAGGGACATCAGAGTGTGACTGTAAGTGAGGCAGGTAGGGGGAACCTGAGTTCAGGAGTGCAGGAGCCTCAGCCCTTGACCTTGTCCAACAGGTATGAGATTCTTGCTCCCTGTACGGATGAGGAAAAGGGCTCTGGACAGGATGAGCCAGCTGACCACGGCACCATGGTGCAGAAGGCCATTCAAGAGGGGGGAGCAAAAAGACAAGTAGTTGTTAAAGAGGATTCTATAATTAGGGGGACAGATAGTATCCTTTGCAAGCCGGATCGGGAGTCTCGCATGGTGTGTTGCTTACCCGGTGCCAGGGTACAGGACATCTTTGACCGGCTTGAAAGGGTATTGGAGCGGGAGGGGGAGGATCCAGTTGTTATGGTCCACGTTGGGACTAAAACATAGGCAAAGCTAGGGTGGAGGACCTGTTTGGGGATTATCGAGCATTAGGAAGGAAATTGAAGTACAGGTCCTTAAGGGTCATAATCTCCGGATTACTGCCCGAGCCACATGCCAATTGGCAAAGGGATAAGAAAATTAGGGAAGTAAACACGTGGCTAAGGGATTGGTGTGGGAAAGAGGGATTACACTTCATGGGGCATTGGCATCAGTTTTGGAACCGGGGAGATCTGTACTGTTGGGACGGTCTCCACCTGAACCGATCAGGTACCAATGTTCTAGCGAAGAGGATAAATAGGGTAGTCAGTAGGACTTTAAACTTCTGAGTTGGGGGGAAGGGAAAGTGAAAGCGACAGGGAGTATGGAGTTAAATGGAAAGATAAGCGGCAAGATAGTATATATGCAGGCGGATTTAAACTTGAGACAGACTGGGAATGCAGCAAAAAGGAAGAATAACTTAGGACATGTTATGACTTCCAATATCTCTAATGATAAGAAAGTTAGCATTAAGGCACTTTACCTGAATGCTCGTAGCATTCGTAACAAAGCAGATGAACTAATGGCACAGATCATCGTGAATGATTATAATGTGGTAGGCATCACAGAGACGTGGTTACAGGGGGGTCAGGACTGGCAGCTAAACATCCAAGAGTTTTCAACTTATTGAAAAGACAGGGTGGTGGGCAGAGGGGGCGGGGTTGCCTTGTTAGTTAAGAACAAAATTAAATTTATGGCACTGAATGACATAGCGTCGGATGATGTAGAGTCTGTGTGGGTGGAATTGAGGAACCACAAAGGCAAAAAAACTATAATGGGAGTTATGTACAGACCTCCTAACAGTGGTCAGGACCAGGGGTGCAACATGTACCGGGAAATAGAGAAGGCATGTCAGAAAGGCAAGGTCACCGTGATCATGAGAGACTTCAATATGCAGGTGGACTGGGTAAATAATGTTGCCAGTGGATCCAAAGAAAGGGAATTCTTGGAATGCTTACAGGATGGCTGTTTGGAATAGCTTGTCATGGAGCCCACAAAGGAGCAGGCTATTCTGGACCTAGTGCTACGTAATGAACCAGACTTTATAAAAAATTTTAAAGTAAGGGAACACTTAGGAAGCAGTGATCATAATATGGTAGAGTTCAGTCTGCAGTTTGAAAGAGAGAAGGCAAAATCGGATGTAATGGTGTTACAGTTAAATAAAGGTAATTATGAGGGCATGAGAGAGGAACTGACAAAAATAGACTGGAAGCAGAGCCTAGCAGGGAAGACAGTAGAGCAAAAATGGCAGGAGTTTGTGGGTAAAATTGAGGACACTGTACAGAGGTTCATTCCCAAGAAGAGAAAGATTATCCGGGGAGGGATTAGACAGCCATGGCTGACAAAGGAAATCAGGAAATCTATCAAAGAAAAAAAGAGAGCCTATAAAGTGGCCAAGAGCACTGGGAAATCAGAAGATTGGGAAGGCTACAAAAACAAACAGAGGATAACAAAGAGAGAAATAAGGAAGGAGAGGATCAAATATGAAGGTAGGCTAGCCAGTAATATTAGAAATGATAGTAAAAGTTTCTTTCAATACATAAGAAACAAACGACAGGCAAAAGTAGACATTGGGCCACTTCAAACTGATGCTGGAAGGCTAGTGATGGGAGATAAGGAAATGGCTGGAGAACTTAATAAGTACTTTGCATCAGTCTTCACAGTGGAAGACATGAGTAATATCCCAACAATTAAAGGGAGTCATGGGACTGAGTTGAGTATGGTTGCCATTACAAAAGAGAAAGTGCTAGAAAAGCTAAAAGGTCTTAAAATTGATAAATCTCCTGGCCCCGATGGGCTACATCCTAGAGTTCTGAGGGAGGTGGCTGAGGAAATAGCAGAGGTGTTGGTTGAGATCTTTCAAAAGTCACTGGAGTCAGGGAAAGTCCCGGATGATTGGAAGATTGCTGTTGTAACCCCCTTGTTCAAGAAAGGATCAAGACAAAAGATGTAAAATTATAGGCCAATTAGCCTAACCTCGGTTGTTGGTAAAATTCTAGAATCCATCATTAAGGATGAGGTTTCTAAATTCTTGGAAGAGCAGGGTCGGATTAGAACAAGTCAGCATGGATTTAGTAAGGGGAGGTCGTGCCTGACAAATCTGTTGGAGTTCTTTGAAGAGGTGACAAGTAGGTTAGACTGGGGAAACCCAGTGGATGTGGTCTACCTAGACTTCCAAAAGGCCTTTGATAAGGTGCCACACGGGAGGGTGCTGAGCAAAGTGAGGACCCATGGTATTCGAGGTGAGCTCCTGGTATGGATCAAGGATTGGCTGTCTGACAGAAGGCAGAGAGTTGGAATAAAAGGTTCTTTTTCGGAATGGCAGCTGGTGACAAGCGGTGTCCCACAGGGTTCAGCGTTGGGGCCACAGCTGTTCACATTATATACTAATGATCTGGATGAAGGGGCTGGGGGCATTCTAGCGAAGTTTGCCGATGATACAAAGTTAGGTGGACAGGCAGGTAGTACTGAGGAAGTGGGGAGGCTGCAGAAGGATCTAGACAGTTTGGAAGAGTGGTCCAGGAAATGGCTGATGGAATTCAATGTGAACAAATGCGAAGTCTTGCACTTTGGAAAAAAGAATACAAGCATGGACTACTTTCTAAACGGTGAGAAAATTCGTAAAGCCAAAGTACAGAGGGATCTGGGAGTGCTAGTTGAGGATTCTCTAAAGGTAAACATGCAGGTTGAGTCCGTGATTAAGAAAGCGAATGGTTAGGCCCCATTTGGAGTACTGTGTCCAGTTTTGGTCCCTACACCTCAGGAAGGACATACTGGCACTGGAGCGTGTCCAACGGAGATTCACACGGATGAACCCTGGAATGGTAGGTCTAACATATGAGGAACGGCTGAGGATCCTGGGATTGTATTCATTGGAGTTTAGAAGATTAAGGGGAGATCTAATAGAAACTTACAAGATAATATATGGCTTGGAGAGGGTGAACGCTAGGAAATTGTTTCCGTTAGGCGAGGAGACTAGGACCCGTGGACACAGCTTTAGAATTAGAGGGGGTAAATTCAGAACAGAAATGTGGAGATATTTCTTCAGCCAGAGAGTGGTGGGCCTGTGGAATTCATTGCCGCAGAGTGCAGTGGAGGCTGGGACGCTAAATGTCTCCAAGGCAGAAATTGATAAATTCTTGATGTCACAAGGAATTAAGGGCTACGGGGAGAATGCGGGTAAGTGGAGTTGAAAGGCCCATCAGCCATGATTGAATGGCGGAGTGGACTCGATGGGCCGAATGGCCTTACTTCCGCTCCTATGTCTTATGGTCTTATGGTCTTATATTCTAAATTAATCTCGTCCCATTTGCCAGCATTTGACCCATATCCCTCTAAACCTTCATATTCATATACCCATCTAGATGCCTTTTAAATGTTATGATGAGGAGGTGCTGATGTTGAACTGGGGTGGGTAAAGTCAGAAGTCACAAGACACTAGGTTATAGTCCAACAGATTTATTTGAAATCACAAACTTTCAGAGTGCTGCTCTTTCATCAGGTGATGTGGTGACAAAGGAGCAGCGCTCTGAAAGGTTGTGATTTAAAATAAACCTGTTAGACTATAACTTGGTGTCTTAGGCCTCTTAAGTGTCACAATTTTACTTGCCTCCTCCACGTCCCCTGGCAGCACATTCCATACATGCACCATGCTCTGTCTGAAAAAGTTCCCCTTACGTCCCATTTAAATCTTTCTCTTATCTTAAGCATATGCCCTCTAGGTTTGGGCTCCCCTATTCTGGGAAAAAGACCTTGGCCAGTCACCCTATCATTGCCTCTCATGATGAACTTCAATAAGGTCACACCTCAGCCTCTGAGGGTGATGAATGTATGGAATGAGATGCCAGAGGAAGTGCTGGATGACTCTATGATTCTAATGACAAATACAAATAAATGTGAAAGAAGAACAGAACATCTCAGTTTCTTTTGAATTAGTTGAGCTAAATTTTCAACTCTCTGGTTTGGAGAATAATGTGAAATTTCAAGAGCAAAGGCTGAACAATTAGGCCAGGATTAATCTAAACTTGAGAATACCATTTCTGAGATGATGAAGGTTTTGAAAGACATTTCTGTTCAACACACAAGTATGAATGAATAGCTGAAGGAGCAAAAGAGGAAACAGGATGAACAACAAGCCATGTATCATCAATTCAGTGAAAAGTTTGCCACTCTATGTGAAGGCCTGGAGCAACTCACACATAAGACAGATCAGGCTTAGCATGAGTGGCTACTGAAATATTGGCCTGAGACCAAAGTATGTTGGAGGAAATGGCAGAGCTGCAAAAACAGGTGGAGGTGCATAGCCAACACAGCAAGGAGCTGCAAACCACTCAGAAGAGTCATTTCAGAAACTAATGCAAGCAATTACACTCTCGTGAGAGAACTCAAGCTGGACATCGAGGAAACATTGAAACAGCAGGTGGAAGAGTTTCAGGCTTCAAAGAAAACTTTTTAAAAAACAATTTTACAAACGGGAAAGATCAATGATATCATGGGTGACTGTGGAAATCAATGGCAAAACAATCACCACCACGTGATCTAGAAGTATCAGCAAATTATTTACTCATTATATAGACTTGTCATTTTTCATTGTAAATAATTGAATTTTCTTTTGGAAATGATGGGGATCTGCCTACCAGACAGTCTGACTGGGGATATGCAAACAGCACACTTGGACTCCAGTTATTATGCTATAATGTTTTCCTTATCACTTGTAATGTTTTATTGTCAATGCTGACTTTATATAAAACAATGTTCATCATCAACTGTGTTCTTCAGATACTGAGGCTGTGCCTACATGCAGCAAGACTGGATGATATCCAATCTTGAGCTGATAAACTAGCAAGTAAAACTGTACAACACAAGTGCCAGGCAATGTCCTTTGCCAAAAATAAAGAATATAACCTATTCTTTGACGTTCAATGGAATTATCATTGCTGAATCCCTACTATCAATGTCCTGGGAATTATCATTGACCAGAAACTAAACTGGACTAGCCATATAAGTACAATGGCTACAAACACAGGTCAGATGCTGGAATTCTGCAGTGAATAACTTGCCTTCTGACTCCCCAAATCCTGCTCACCATCTACAATGCACAAGTCAGGAGTGTGATGGAATACTCCCCGCTTCCCTGCAGCTCCAGCAACACTCAAGAAGCTTAACATCATCCAAGACAAGAGCTGAAAATGTGTTGCTGGAAAAGCGCAGCAGCTCAGGCAGCATCCAAGGAGCAGGAGAATCGACATTTCGGGCATGAGCCCTTCTTCACAAGGGCTTCCTGAAGAAGGGCTTATGCCCGAAACGTCGACTCTCCTGCTCCTTGGATGCTGCCTGATTTGCTGCGCTTTTCCAGCAACACATTTTCAGCTCTGATCTCCAGCATCTGCAGTCCTCACTTTCATCATCCAAGACAAGTCGGCTCGCTTGATTGGCACCACATCCACAAGCATTCACTCCCTCCACCACCGATGTTCAGTTGCAGCAGTGTGCACTATGTACAAGATGCACTACAGTAACTCACCATGGCTTCTTCAACCGCATCTTCCAAATCCTAGAAGGATATGGGCAGCATATGCATGGGAACATCACCACCTACAAGCTCCCCTCCAATTCACACAACAGCCTGACTTGGAACTATATCGTTGTTCCTCCACTGTTGCTGGGTCAAAATCCTGGAATTCCCTTCTTAATGACAGTGTGGGGTTCCCTATGCCCCAAGGATTGTAGCAGTTCAAGATGTATAATTAAAGATGGACAATAAATGTTGACCTAGCCTGCAACACAAACATCCCATGAACACATAATGCAATCAAACACATTGCTAATCAAGTTCTTAGTAAGTTAAAATAAATAAATCACCTTCAGAAGCTTTTAAAATGTTTCCATTTGTACTTCTGCACCTCAAAAAAAAGCTTCAAATTTAGAGGCTCCTCAAAGCCTGCAAATGAGCATGAACAGCAGAAGCTCTCAGTGAGAATTACTTCACCCTGGGCTGGGATTGTGAGTGAGACTAACTTCCAGCATTATACTGCAAGATTATAAAAACAATTTGTTGTGAACATAATTTGTGCTTAGAATTCTGATTTTTGTTTTGTATATCTTATGCCTGTTTGAGTCAATTGTTCCAAACAAAAGCGGAAACTCTATCCTTATATTCTTCATACGTATCAATACAAATCGATTTGGCTGTATTACACAAAGGGAGAATCTCTCACCTGCCCATGGCTCTCTGACTTATTTTCTCTGCATTGAAGAGGATACACATTTCTGCATGGTCTATGAAATGTCACTTCCAGTGGTTTTCAAAAATGAAGATATTGGCAAGAAGTTCTGTCTGGTGGCCTGGATTGGATGTATCAGTGGGGCAGTACCCAGAGTGCCAACAAGGACAAAAGTATTCACCAGTAGCACTCCCACATTTGTGGAATGGCCGGGTAAACCGTGGACTCAACTCCACATTGACTATGCAGATCCTTTAATGGGCTCAATGTTCTTAGACATTGTGGACACTCACTCAAAATTGTTGGATATGCATAGAGTTCATGTGTCAAACACAAGGTGACAATAGAAAAACTGCCCGGATCTTTTGCAATACATAGATTCCCAGAAGTGCTGGTCACAGAAACAGGCCATCGTTTACCAGCAGGGACAGAGTGGGAGGAACCTGACCCGTTGCTAAAATGCCCCAGGAGGAGATACAGGAAAAAGAATCAGCCTATGTCTTTGGAGTCAGAGAGCAGAGATGTAGTGATTATAACAAGGTCAGCCAGGTGGATCTCATACAATATGAGTCCCCTGATTGGGGTTGTAAATCTGGCTCAATCAGGGACCCCAGGCTGACAGATATAAACAGGAGTGTCAGAGGTTCTGTTCACTCTGAGAGTTGGCTATGAGAGAGCTGAATCAGTGTCAAGGACTCTCCACGTGTAAATAAAGAGTGACTTGGTGACGGGATACCAGCCTCTGTGGAATTATTTCACCCCTGTTATCCCAACATTTTCCTATTAACAGATGGTGAGTTAACTGGCCTATCATTAACTGTCTTTTCTCTTTTTCCCTTTTGTAAATTAAGCTGTTACGTTGACGGTTTTCCAATCCTTTGGGACATTTCCAGTATCCAAATACAGGACATTGGTGTGGTCTCTTTTGGAGTTCTGTATCCAGTGCTGGTCAGCCTGTTATAGGAAGGATATTATTAAACTGGAGAGGATTCAGAAAAGGTTTCCAAAATGAAGATGTTGGCGAGCAGTTGCTGGAAATGGAGGGTTTAGTTATAAGGAGAGCTGGATAGGCTGGGGCATTTTTCCACTGAAGCATAGGAAGTTGAGGGGTGACCTTATAGAGGTTTATAAAATCATGAGGGACATAGATAAGTGAATAGCAAAGGTCTTTTCCCTCAGGTGGGGAGTTCAAAACTGGGGGCATATTTTTATTGTGAGATGAGAAAGGTTTAAAAAAATATGAGGGGCAATGTTTCTACACAGAGAGTGTTCAGTGTGTGTGGAATGACCTGCCAAAGGAAGTGGTAGATGCAGGTACAATTACAACTTTGAAAAGACATTTGGATAAATGCATGACTAGGAAAGGTTTGGATGGATATGGGCCAAATGCAGGCAAGTAGGATTGGTTTAGTTTGGAAACATGGTTGGCATGGACTGGTTGGAACGAAGGGTCTGTTTCCATGCTGTAGAACTCAATTATTACCAGTGCATGTACCATTGCTATCACTATTTCCTTTGATATCATTAGATGCATCCCAATAGGTCCAAGGAATGTGTTTGTCTTTAGACTGAATATTTCCCTAGCACATTTTCTCTTTTGACAGTTATTATATTTATTTCCATTCCTCCCTTTGCCCCTTGGTTATTTAGTCATTTTGGGAAGTTATTAGTGTCTCCTACTGGGAAGACTGATGAAAAGTATTTATTCAACACATCTGCCATTTCCTGGTTTCCCATGATTATTTCTCAGCTTTGTCGTCCAAGTGGCCTATGATCACTTTGGCTTCTCTCTTCCCTTTTATACATGTAAAGAAGCTCTTACTGTCTGTCTTGATATTACTTGCAAGTTTACTCTCAATGCTTATTTCTCTCTCTTTATCAATTTTTGGTTGCCTTTTATTGCATTTAAAACCTTTCCTAATCCTCTAGCTTACCACTAATCTTTTCCACTTTGTATTACTTTTTATTTCAATTTGATGCTATTCTTTACTTTCCTGGTTAACCATTGTTGATGTATCCCTTTCTTGAATCCTCTTTCCCTCTCTGAGATATATGTTTGCTGCGAGCCATAGAATCATCTTAGAATCCCTACAGTGCAGAAAAAGGCCATTTGGCCCATCAGGTCTGCACCGACCATCCACAAAATTCCCTGTAAAACCCGGTCCTCAACATATCCCTGTAATCCTATATTTATCATGGCTAATCCATGGCTAGCCTGCACAGTAGGGACAATTTAACATGGCCAATCCACCTAACCTGCACATCTTTGGACTGTGGGAGGAAACTGGAGCACTTGGAGATAACCCACACAGACACAGGGAGAATGTGCAAACTCCACACAGACAGTAACCCAAGGCTGGAATCAAACCCAGGTCACTAGTGCTATGAAGCAGCAGTGCTAACCACTGAGTCACCATAGTTCCTGAGCCATGAACTAGTTTCTTAAAAGTGCTGTTGTTCCTCTTTGAGGAGTGCCAGCTTTATTTGTTAAAGTCAATTAATTAAGAAAAAGGATATTAGAAATATCTCAGTGATGGGAAGCAGAGTTGGCATGATATATTCATTCATTTGCAGGATGTGGGTCTCATTGACTAGCCCAGTGAATATTACGCATCTGTAATTACCCTTTAGAATGTATTGGTGAGCTGTCTTCTTGAATCACTATGTGATGTAGTTAAACCTACAATGCTGTATGGAGACCGTCCCAGCAGTTTGACCTCATGGCAACTAAGGAATGGTGATGTAGTCAAGTTGGTTTTGTGGCTTGGAGAGGACTTGCAGGTGTTGTTGTTGCTGTGCATCTGCTGTACATGTCTCTCTAGGGGCTACTATATGATGAGCTTTAAAGGTACCCTTGAAGTAGATTAGTGAATTGCTGCTGTGCATCCTGTAGATGGTACCCACAACTGCTTTTCAGCAACAATGGAGAGGGAGTGAATCTTTAAGATGGTGGATGGAGTGCTTTGTCTTGGGATGTGGTGGTCTAAATTTGTTTAAGAACTATAACCTCGTGTGTGACTTTTAACTAAAGTTGTTTAATATATCATTACAATTCCATGACACCGTAACCCTTTTGCTATAAATTCTATGTCATATGATCATGTTCCACAACCACCTGATGAAGGAGCAGTGCCCCAAAAGCTAGTGCTTCCAAATAAGCCTGTTGGACTATAACCTAGTGTTGTGTGATTTTTAACTCTGTCCACCCCGGTCTAACACCGGCACCTCCAAATCATGACTTGGTCTTTTTGAGCATTGTTGGAGCTTGATGTGAAGGGCAACCACTCTTAGAGTCATAGATCTATACAGCATAGAAACAGACCCTTCAGTCCAACTTGTCAATGCCAATGAGGTATCCTAAGTTAATCTGGTCCCATTTTCCAGCTCTTGGCCCATATTCCTCTAAACTCTTTCTGTTCATGTACCCATCCAGATGCCTTTTAAATGTTGTAAACGTACCAGCCTCCACCACCTCCTCCGGTTAATTTCATACACCCTCTGCATGAAAAAGTTCCCCCTTAGGTCCCTTTTAAATCTTACCCCTCTCATCTTAAACCTATGCCCTCTAGTTTTAGACTCCCCTATCCTGGGGAACAGACTTTGGTTGTTTACCCTATCCATGCATCTCATGATTTTATAAACTTCTATAAGGTCACCCCTCGGCCTCTGATGCTCCAGGAAAAATAGCCCCAGTCCCCCTATAGGTCAAACACTGTGGCCCAACCAATGTCCTGTACAGCCGCAACATAATCTCCCAACTCCTGTACTCAATGCTCTGACCAATAAAGGCAAGATACCAAACACCTTCACTATCCTATCTACCTGCCACTCCACTTTCAAGGAACTATGAAAGTGCACTCCAAGGTCTCTTTGTTCAGCAACACGCCCCAGGAACTTACCATTAATTTTTTTAGTCCTGCCATGATTTGCCTTTCCAAAATTAGCACCTCGCGTTTATCTAAATTACATTCCATCTGACACTCCTTGACCCATCGGCCCATCTGATCAAGATCCCGTTGTACTCTGAGGTAACCTTCCTTACTGTCCACTACATCTCCAATTTTGGTGTCATCTGCATACCTCCTATGTTCACATCCAAATCATTTATATAAATGATGAAAAACTGTGGACTCAGCACCGATCCCTCTGGCACACCATTGGTCACAGGCCTCCAGTTTGAAAAGCAATTCTCCACCACTATCCTCTGTCTCCTACCTTCAAACCAGTTCTGTATTCAAATGGCTAATGTTTTCCATATTCCATGTGATCTAACCTTGTTAACCAGTCTACCATGCAGAATGCCTTACTGAAGTTCATATATATCACATCCACTGCTCTGCCTTCATCAATTCTCTTCATTACTTCTTCAAAAATCTCAACCAAATTAGTGAGACATGATTTCCTTCACACAAAGTCATATTGACTATCCCTAATCACTCCTTGCCTTTTCAAATATATGTACATCCTGTCCCTCAGGATTCCCTCTAACAACTTGCCCACCATGTCAGGCTCACTGGTCTATCGTTCCCTGGCATTTCCTTACCACCTTTGTTAAATAGTGGCACTACACTAGCCAACCTCCAGTTTTCCAGCACCTGTGACTATTGATGACACAAATATCTCAGCAAGGGGCCCAGCAATCACTTCCCTAGCTTCCCACCACGTTCTAGGGTATACTAGATCAGGTCTCAGGAATTTATCCACCTTAATACATTTTAAGACGTCCAGCACCTCCTCCTCTGTAATATGTACATTTTTCAAGATGTAGCTATTTGTTTCCCCACATTCTATATCTACCATGTCCTTCTCCACAGTAACACTGATGCAAAAATTTGTGTAGTATCTCCCCCATCTCCTACCATTCAATACATAGGTGGCCTTGCTGATCTTAAAGGGGCCCTATTCTCTCCCTACTTACTCTTTTGTCCTGAATGTATTTGCATCACTTTTGGAGCTCAGCTCTTTAGCCCATGTTTAAATCAAGGTTGTAATGAGGTCATGAGCTGAGTGGCCTTGACCAAACTCAAACTGAATATCAGCTAATTGCTTATTATCATTTAATAGCACTTGATAGCTGATAATTGGTTGGGTTGGATTTGTTGTGGTTTTTGTTACAACATACTGAAGTATTTATTCAGAATACTGAGCCGATGACAGTAATGTAGCTATACTGGAATATTTGGCTTGGGATACATCAAGGTCTAGAACTCAAGTCTTCAGTACTGTTGCTAGAAAGATGTCAGGGCCAATAGCCTTTGCAGTATCTAGTACCTTCAGCCACCTCTTGATATCATTCGGAGTGAATCAAATTGGCTGAAGACTGGCATCTCTGATGCTGCAAACTTCGGGAGAAGGGCGAAATAGATCATCCAAAATGGTTGCAAATGCTCTTTTGCATTGAGATGCTGGTGTTGAGGACATCTTGTGGAGCCGTCTCTTCCAAAGACTATGTCATGATCACAATTACCAATATAATCATGGCTGGATGTATCTGTGAGAGGTAGATTGTTCAGAATAATGTAAATTAAGTATTTCTTTCTTGTTGCATCCCTTGCCAATTGCCACTGACCCAGTCTCGGAGGTATGTAATTTGGAATTTCATGAGTATGACTGCTTCTGGCTGTTGCTTGGTTGGTTTATTGTTGATAGAATTGACAGGGCTGAGTTTGCCATTGTAGTTTCCCATGGCTTGATTGATGCTGGGTGGTCTGCCTGATTTAATTCCTTTTAGGCTTGATACTATAAGTGGCTTGCTAGAACCATTTCAAAAGAGAATTTAGAGTCAACCACACTGCTGATGTGGCAATATTGGAATGACCATCATCATGTTGGCATTGACAAAACTACTCTAAATCTATACTAATCTCACTTTCCAGCACTTAGCCCAAAGCCTTGAAAGTTATGACATTTCAAGTTTCATCTACGTACTCTTTAAAGACTGTGAGGTTTCTCATCTCAACTACCCTCACAGGTAGTGTAATACAGATTCCCACTAGTCTCTGGGTGAAATTAGTTTTCTCAAATCCTCCATAAACCTCCTGCACTTCACCTTAAAATTATGTCCCCTTGTTATTACTCTTCAACCAAGCAGAACAGCTGATTTCTATCCACCCTGTCACAATCCAATACACCGCTATCAGGTCCTCTCTCAAAAACCTGAGCCTATCAAGACTTTCTTCATTGTTAAAATGCTCCAATCCAGGCAATACCCTGGTGATTCTCCACTGCACCTCCTCCAATACAATCATATCCAACCCATAATGCGATGACCAGAATTGCACATAGTACACACGCTGTGGTCTAACTAAAGTTTTATACTGCTCCAACATAACCTCCCTGTTGTTATAATCAATGTCATGACTGATAAAGCCAAGCATCCCTATGCCTTACAAATTACCATATTAATCTGTCCTACAACCTTCAGGAAGCCCTCTGTTTCTCTGAGTTTCCATTATTCTGCCATTAGATTTCTATTAGGTAAGGATATGAAGAGATGTTGGAAACACAGTTGATAAATGGAGTTCAGATGCAGCTACAGCATCAGGAGATAACTGCAAAATGGAACTGGCTGGATAGAACAGAAAGTGTCATTTCTGTGTTGGGTTATCAAAGTTCTGCACTATCAAAGTTGAAGATGGAAAATTTACCCAACACTGTTACAACTGGTCATAAAGGGCCTTTGATGTCCGCTGTAATTTGCTTTGCGGAGCTGAACCTGATGCTCTACGGGAGTGGTTCACCTCTATCTTTGCAGAATGGATGAAGAGAGTTGGCCAGGACTTCTGGCAGGGGGCTATATTGAAGGTGACACTAGGATGCTTTTTGGGCATCCAGACGAAATCACTGCCATGTTGTGGCACCCATGTTGTGCAATCAATTGAAAATCAAGTCCAAGCAAGACATTTCTAACTAAATTAAATGTTGGCAAGGCACTGTGAGCTGTTCAACAGTTGGTGGACGGTAAATCCCAAGTCTATTTTTCCCTACAACTGCTGCAGTTCTGCTTGCTTGCCCCTGGCTGTGCTATCATCCAGGGTTACAGATGAGGGAGGGAGCGCCTGATCAATTGTCCGCACTCCCTCCTTCCCTCTCTCCCAAAGCCTCTCCTCCTCCCTCCCTTCCTCTCATCTTTCTCTCACAATTACCCCACTCCCCCATCTCTTCGCCCACATCCCCTTATTTCTCCACCACCCACGCCTACGTCACCCCTCCAACCACCCTTTCCTTTTCTCTTTGTCTCTGTCCGGCTTCATTGATTAAATCCAAACCATCTCCTGGCCCCGCCCCATTAACCATATTAGGGTAGAAGGGGGCGTGGCGATGAGGGGAATGTGCGGGTCTTGGAAGGGGCGGGACCCTACTCTATAAAAGGTGGAGGCGGCGGCGCTGGCTATTGTTCACGGATCGAGCGGCGGAGAGTGGTCAGTGTGGGTCTGGACAGAGACCGTGAGGGTAAGGAGGGAGCGGCGCTGCCCGCGGGCAAGAGGGGGGGGAGAAGCATCCCCCCTCATCCCACTCCCCAGAAGGCAAGGAGGGAGCATCTCTCTTCTCCCCATCCCACTGCACAGAGCACAAAGAGGGAGCTTTCCCCACATCCCACTCTTCCTCCCCCCCCCCCCCCCCCCACATCCCACTCTTCTCCCCCCCCCCCAACATCCCACTCTTCTCCCCCCCCCCAACATCCCACTCTTCCCCCCCCCCAACATCCCACTCTTCCCCCCCCCCCCCCAACATCCCACTCTTCCCCCCCCCCCACATGCCATTCTTCCCCCCCCCCCCACATGCCATTCTTCCCCCCCCCCACATGCCATTCTTCCCCCCCCCCACACATCCCATTCTTCCCCCCCATCCCACTCTTTCCCTCCCCCCATCCCACTCTTTCCCGCCCCCATATCCCACTCCTGCCCACATCCCACTTCCTCCATCCCCCACCCCCCACACATCCCACTCCCTCCCCCCCACACATCCCACTCCCTCCCCCCCACCCCCACCCCCCACACATCCCACTCTCTCCCCACATCCCACCCCAAGAAGGCAAGGAGGGAGCATCTCCCCCGGGACAAGGAGGGAGCATCTCCCCCGGGACAAGGAGGGAGCATCTCCCCCGCGGGTAAGGACCCCCACCCACAGATCTCCCCCTCTCCTCGGGGAAGGAGAGAGCGGCACTCCCACCCACAGCAGTTGAGGCAGAAGGGCTGTGCGTTGAACCTCGGCCCGTTCGCGGCTCTCCATCTCCCTCTTCTCTCTCTCTTTTCAACCCCCCCCCCCCCCCATCGCTCGGTTCTTGTCCCCGGGTGAAGGGAGGCGCCAGCTGCCGTTCACAGCCCGCTCCCTCCCTCTGCCTTTGTCTGGGAAATTCCTTCGTAATGTCCCCCAGAGGGTGGGGAACATGCACATACACCCCTCCTCCTCCTCTTTCTCCCCCCCCCAGGGTGGGGAGGGGAGGGGAAAATCATAATGTGGGCGAGGGCAAGGGGGGGAAACTTGGGTAAAGAAGTGGGATGTGGGGGGGGGGGGGGAGAGATTGAATGGGCTGGAGGGTGTTGGTTGTTGGTGAGGGGGGAGAGGGGTTGTGGAAGAACAGATTGTTTGTGGTAGACCAGAATGATAAAATAATTGCTACTTTTATTGTTGCTTCATTTATTGTGACCGGTGCTGTGGAGAATTTTGGAACGAGAGACTCTTTAAGCTCCATATTCCCCACCCTGCCGGTGTTACAAATGTATGGACTGGTGTTAAGGCTGACTTTTTTTTCCAGATTTACTGAAATGGAAGAAAAGCCTGACTTTAGCGAGGTCGCCTCCTTTGATAAGAGCAAGTTGAAAAAGACTGACACAGAAGTGAAGAATACTCTCCCCACAAAAGAAAGTGAGGAATCTGTTGGGATTGTCACTTTTTTTTTCCAGCTGTTACCTTGATTAACCGTTTTGATCTGAGTTAATTTCTTTCTTTTCCAGCTATTGATCAAGAGAAGAAGGCAGAGAGCAACTAGTTCATAGTCATTTCTGACGAGTCAACTCCATCCATGGCTGGAAGAATCTCTAGGGTGCTTTTTTTCTTTTTTAAAGAAACAAAATCACTGATCTATACTGTGAACTGAACTACTGACTGAAGTGAAATATTGCAAAGTAAGGAGTTTGGGGCTTCTTATCCCCTGTTTAGTCATTTCTGCTGTGGTCCTCATGCATTCCTCAGTGCTGTAAAAGAAATGAATAATAAAAATTCAATTTGTGCAGAATGTTGTCTTTTGTTTGGTTTGAGCAGGGATTCACATAATTTGCTTTAAATTTACCAAGTAGGACTAGGTAAGAATAGAAGTGTAAAACCCTAAAATTGGGATAATTTGGTACTAGCCTCAAAGCTTATGTTTGACATTGTGGTAGCAGGTTGATAGGTAGCAGACTCCGTATGCAGACTGTCCATAACCTTTATCTAATTAGTAACTCCTAATGTTCCAGGCCCTTTTAAACTTCTAAGTGGTGCATTACAGTGAACCGCTTACTTTATTTCTGCTTGCATTATTCATGATCATCTTAAGAATCCAGCTTAATTGATTAGAATCCATTTTTTCCCCCTTAAGCATTCAAGAAGTGTGCCTTGAGTACCCAGAAACCAACACTTTCCTTCACAGGATTCTTCAGTGGAGCAAGATGGATTGTTTTTGCATGTATTCAAATCTCTTGCAGAATGTTTCGGTGCAGGTAGACCGCTCTGAGCATTCATTTAATTATAAGACATCTAGTTATGTATATTATGAAATCAATTTTGATAAAAACATGTCATCCATTCTGTTTTTAATTGGGAGTTGATTTAAACTAAATGTTAGTGCTGATGTAAGACATTTGCAATTGGATTAGTGTCTCTTATGGCACTTCTATGGGGTACAGTTACTCTACACCAGAGGCTTGAACTTTTAATTTTGTTTAAAAAAAACTAAAGTTCCTGTATAAAAGCAGGCCTAGGAATGTAAAGTTTGACCTTGTGACTTGTTTATGATCATTAAAATGAAAATCTAATTGGAAATTTCTAGACTTGACAAGGCAGATTTACATCTAAGCTGAATATTAGTCAAGAAATTGACAGACTTTAAATGTGCATGTTATTAAAGCATCAAAGAACAGTCTAAACAAACTTTCAAGTTTTGTAGCAATGCTATAACTGCTCCTTGAGTTTCAATTTGTGGTGGCCTGCCTACTGGAGTTGGACTGCAGAAATTTGATGTAGGCTGTTATTTTCTGTAGAATCAAAGCTTTTCTAAAACCTTTACATAAAACCATAAGATCTAGGAGCACAATTAGGTCATTCAGCCCATCGAGTATATCCTGGCTGATATATATTACCCTATTCTGTGCCTTCTTCCTGTAACCCTTGAATTCTTTACTAATCTGTATGAGATATACTGAATAACTTTACCACTGAAAGCTGCAGAGGCCATGAGTTCCACAGATTCACTAAACCAGCTGGGGGGGGGGGAAAACTCCGATCTGAAGGGTTGTGCCTTCACTCTGAGGTTGTACCGTCTGGTCCTACTTGTGGAAACATCTCCACTCCATTATCCAGACCCCTCAATATTCTGTCAGTTTCAATGTGATTTTTCCCACCATCCTTCTAAACTTCCAAGTGCCAACACAGACTCCTCAACTGCTCCTCTTATAAGATCAGTTCTTGTAAACCTTTTCTGGACCTCTACATGGCCAGCACATCCTCTCTTTGATTTGGGGCCCAAAACTGCTCACAATATTCCAAATGTGGTCTGACCAGAACCTTATACAGCCTCAGCAGTACACTCTAGTCCTTGAAAAATGAACGCTAATATTGCATTTACCTTCCTAAGTGCCAAATGAACCTCCATCTTAACCTTAAGAGAATCATGAAATAGAACTCCTAAGTCCCTTTGTGCTTTAGATTTCCAAGGCCTTATCCAATTTGGAAAATAGTCAATGCCTCCCTTCCTACCAAAGTGCATAACAATTTTGAGAGCCTGCTACACAGCTGTGAAGTTAGTGTGGTAGTCTGCTTCTGCAGTGTGGTGGGTTTGACCTGGGATTCCTTGAGGTGATTTCTGGCCCAGGATTCCAGTAGCCTGAGATTCAGTGGCTTCAATGTTGGCTTTCTGCAGCGGTGGAAAACTTGGTTCCTGTCTTTCCCTTGACCTTGGGAACTGATGAGCAATGAATTGAACAAAATTGGACTTTGTCTTAATTTGTTTTATATATGACTTCTATAGGTAATATAGGTCCTGGAGTATGGCGACAAACACTTTTTACTGTATTTTGTTGTCAAAATGAGTGACAATAAGTTATCCTACTATTCTATTCTAACTCCAGGTTTTCCCATGTTGCATTTCATTTGCCAACTTTTTACCTACTCTCCCAGCCTGTCTTAGTCCTTCTGCAGTCTCCCTGCTTCCTCAATACTACTTATTCTTTCACCTATCTTTGTATCATCTGTGTATTTAGCAACAATGTCCTCAGTTCCTTCGTCCAGATCACTACAATGTTTCTTCTTTTCAAATGTGGTGAATCTTAATTTTTGGCACAAGAGTAGCCTTTGTAGAAGTTTCAGCAAATAATTGTCCCTACTATTTAGCTGAGTTTAACTATTTCAATTATTTCATCAATCCCTTTCGTGTCACCTCCATCCCACTCACTATCTACATCAATTCCATCCCATTCTTAGAAATAACTTCAGTTGAACCTGGGGCATGGATAGGATAAATAGATAAAGTCTTTTCCCTGGGGTCGGCGAGTCCAGAACTAGAGGGCATAGGTTTAGGGTGAGAGGGGAAAGATATAAAAAAGACCTAAGGGGCAACTTTTTCACACAGAGGGTGGTACATGTATTGAATGAGCTGCCAGAGGAAGTGGTGGAGGCTGGTACAATTGCTCCATTTAAAAGGCATTTGGATGGGTACATGAATAGGAAGGGTTTGGAGGGATATGGGCCAGGTGCAGGCAAGTGGGACTAGATTGGGTTGGGATATCTGGTCAGCATAGACGGGTTGGACTGAAGGGTCTGTTTCCATGTTATACATCTTTATGACTCTATGATTCTCCTGGTTTTGTTTTCCACCAAACCCTCCCCAACCTGTCGTTACAACTGTTGGCAGCTATAGATGCACCTTGCGTATCACAGTCCTCTATATTCCCCCATATATCCCTACATAAGAAGCAGCACTTTGCAACTCATCCCCAGACTTCTCCACTCATCAGGCCTCCTCTGCAACACTGCTTTCACATGGTTTTGCTCCAATCTGACAGCTGCTGGGAACCTCCTTGTCATCTCAGCATTCCCCTAAGGATATCTTGAAGGCTTGCATCAATCTATTGAGTTCCTTGAGCTTGTCCTATCATTTGATGAATTTGCGGCTTATTTGTATTTGATTTCTACTTGTGCATCTTGACTCCATATCACTTTATGCCCTTGACTGACTGATTGAAAAAAGTCTGTTCATGCTTGATTTGAGGCAAATTCTTTACAATGGATAATGAGTCTTTACAAACTGGTTACCAGAAACTATACAACGTGATTCACTGAAGCCAAAAACAAATTGATTTTTTTTTCGAGTCAACCAAAACGAATCATTAAATAATTCAACCACTATCCGTACATGCCAAGATTTCAGAAGACAGTGATGATGACTCCAGCAGAATCCACCGGAAATGAAATGAGAGAATTAGGGTTTCTTTCTGACAGTGGGAGATGTGGAGGAAAAGTAGCCAGAAAGCCGTACTGTTCTATTGAAGGTTTCCAGGCAGTTTTCAAATATGTTTGCAGAGTTAATAAAGTAAGGGAAGCTTTATTCACTCCCTGAAGCAGCTCTACTCACTGAGACCACTTAAAAAAGCAAAGTCTGACCATTTAATTATAGAAGCTGTATCTGCTGTACCTAACTTCAAATTTCAACGCTCTTAAAATGAAGAATCTTGAAGCAAACCAGGCCCACAATGATAAGATTTTTAATAATATAATTAATTTCAACTTAACTTTTATTATTACTTTATATTTTCATATCCATTTCACCTTATGACTTCACTGCTTTTTTAAAAAACTTCTACTAACTTTCAGCAATAGTTGTGAGGTAAACTAATCTCATGTTCTTGTTTAAAGCTTAAAGCTGTGCTGCTGGTTACTTTGAAATCGAAACGCTCAAAAATTAAAAAGGGGCGAAGTAAGCTGCACAAATTGCACTGCACACACTGCTCAGAGGAGAGGCCTTGTGTGGTTGTGACAGGTTATTTTCCCATTTGGGCCATTTAGCCTTTCCTCACTCACTATGAAAGTAAACTGACCTCACACTGCTGAGGAAAATGTGTACAAAATGGCTGTCACAGTTACTCACCCATCAGAACGCTTAAATACAGGTGAAATTCTGAGAGTCAAGTTAAAGTTCAAAGTTTGGGAGAAGATTTGTAGCTCGGGTGCTCGTTGTTGTGGTTCTGTTCGCCGAGCTGGGAATTTGTGTTGCATACGTTTCATCCCCTGTCTAGGTGACATCCTCAGTGCTTGGGAGCATCCTGTGAAGCGCTTCTGTGATGTTTCCTCCGGCATTTATAGTGATTTGTACCTGCCGCTTCCGGTTGTCAGTTCCAGCTGTCCGCTGCAGAGGCCGGTATATTGGGTCCAGGTTGATGTGCTTATTGATTGAATCTGTGGATGAGTGCCATGCCTCTAGGAATTCCCTGGCTGTTCTCTGTTTGGCTTGTCCTATAATAGTAGTTTTGCCCCAGTCGAACTCATGTTGCTTGTCATTTGAGTGTGTGGCTACTAAGGATAGCTGGTCATGTCGTTTCGTGGCTAGTTGGTGTTCATGGATGCGGACCATTAACTGTCTTCCTGTTTGTCCTATGTAGTGTTTTGTGCAGTCCTTGCATGGGATTTTATACACAACAAACAGTGAGACAAAGTATCGTACCCCTGATAACAAGGAAAAGACAAACACATAACCTCAACACCAAGGAGAGGGAAGCACTAAAAGCACTAAGAAACGATAAGAACATAATCATACTACCAGCAGACAAAGACAGAATGACGGTCATCCTGGACAAAGCAGACTACATCCAAAAAGCACAACAACTACTTGCAGATACCAACACCTAACAAAAGAGAGAGTTTGACCCCACCCCACAGCTCATCAATAGGATAAACTTCACACTGAGGAACCTACAAAAAATGGACAGATAACCAGGTTTGACCTACAGAGAATGAAACCTGAAAGCAACAACACCCCCAGATTCTATTGACTACCTAAAGTGCACAAACCAGACATCCCACTCAGACCCATAGTATCACTACCAGGGACACCATCACACAAACTGGCTAAAGAACTACAGCAGAAACTGAAACACCTGATCAGCGGATCCAGACACTCTATACAGTCAACACAGGAATTCTTGGACATCATCAGAAATATATACATAGACAAGGAAGAAACTATGGTCTCATTCGATGTAACGGCACTGTTCACCTCTATCGACAAAACCCTAGTCAGAGAAACAATAGCCAACCTGCTGGACATACAGATCAGACAACAAGACGGGGAACCTATCAACAAAGACTGCATACTCAAACTACTGGACCTGTGCCTCACAACACGCTTCACATTCAGCAACCAAATATATGAACAAATCAACGGCACACCCATGGGCTCACCCATCTCTGGACTCATAGCAGAAGTGGTAATGCAAAGGTTAGAACAAACAGTCTTACCGCAAATTCAACCCAAACTCTGGGTCAGATATGTAGATGATACCTTTGTAATCATTAAAAACACGGAAATAGAAAAAAACACACCGGATCATCAACACCACACTCACAGGAATCTGATTCACGAGAGAAGAAGAAAAGGACAACCAACTCCCATTCCTAGAAGTGATGGTACAGAGAACACCGAACGGAGAATTCACCACAAAGGTATACAGGGAAGCCACACACACAGACCAAGTCCTAAACTACGAAAGCAACCACCCCAACACACACAAAAGAAGTTGCATCAAGACACTGTTCAAAAGGGCCACAACACACTGCAGTACACCAGAACTGCAAAAAGAGGAAGAAGAACACCTCTACAATGTATTCGCCAAAAACGGATACCCCCGCAATTTCATCAACAGATGCCTAAGGGAAAGACAACGGAATGAGGACATGCCACAACCCAAAGGACTAGCCACACTACCATACATCAAAAACATTTCTGAACCAGCCAGACTACTGTGACCACTAGGACTCATAACAGCACACAAACCAACAGCCATTCTCAGACAACAACTCACCAGGACGAAGGACCCGATACCCAGCATGAGCAAAACCAATGTAGTGTACAAAATCCCATGCAAGGACTGCACAAAACACTACATAGGACAAACAGGAAGACAGCTAACAGTCCGCATCCATGAACACCAACTAGCCACGAAACGACATGACCAGCTATCCTTAGTAGCCACACACTCAGATGACAAGCAACATGAGTTCGACTGGGACAATACTACTATTATAGGACAAGCCAAACAGAGAACAGCCAGGGAATTCCTAGAGGCATGGCACTCATCCACAGATTCAATCAATAAGCACATCAACCTGGACCCAATATACCGTCCACTGCAGCAGACAGCTGGAACTGACAACCGGAAGCGGCAGGTACAAATCACTATAAATGCCGGAGGAAACATCACAGAAGCGCTTCACAGGAGGCTCCCAAGCACTGAGGATGTCACCTAGACAGGGGACGAAACGTCTGCAACAAAGTTCCCAGCTCGGCGAACAGAACCACATCAAGTTAAAGTCTCTCAATTCCTCTTGTACATCTCAGATCTGCCACCTGTCTGTGGAAAGGTGTATTTGGAGACAGCGACTAGCTTGAATTTTCTGGCTTCATTGTCATTCGGATTTGATCCAAAAGCTGAATGCATATGGTCTTTTTGCCTTTCTGTTTGACGTCAAGCTTTCTCTTGAGGTTTATGCTTGTGTTTTATTCATTAAAGTGGCATCCTCTTAATATTAATAGCTAAGCTGCTTGAGAAGCAAAGCAATCTGCTTGTGTCCCTCTACACCATATGACTGGAAGATTATGGTTTAGTTCCATCAGAGAGTAAATGAAATGTCATGTTTAGCACGATAAGTACACTCGCTTTATATTCCCAACTGCTTTGTCATTAGATGAGGTAAAGGTTATTCAGGTAAAAAAACATAATATCAATATATTTATGGATGGCAATATAAATCAATGATTTATAATTAATTGGTCATCTCCCTTATTGTATGCTTCTGGGCACCAGCACTTTCTGGTAGACTGATAGACAGTTGTATTGGACATTTTGGCTAAATTAGATATTTGGACAATTGTATGCATATTTTGTTCAATTCTATAATGCAGGAAACCCTGTGACCATCTTTCTTACACGAGTGTTCAGTACAAATATACACAAAAAAACTTGCACTTACATAGTGTCTTTAACAAACTTGTAAATACAGGTCAATTCTTAAATCTTAAACCTGTTAACCAAACAGTTACATTAACTATATTAATTCGAGGTCTTCGGACTGTGGGCCAATTTATTATCTTAATATTAATTTGACTTAAGAAAGGATTGGGCAAGGTTCTCCATTTTAACTTAGTAATGATTGAAAACTGGAACAATATTTGTATTTACCTGTCTATGGTGTACATTCCTTCTTTGAACTCTTTAGCATTCTTTAGAATATGCTTAACTGGTGAGTACTATGAAGGGGAAGGGGTAAGAATAGTGATATCTAGATGTCATAGTTCGCAGGATCAGGAATTACTACACAATAAAAAATAACTAAGGTCACTCTAGTTTGCATCTAAGTGGAATGATGGAGTTTGTTGACTAATCATGAATAGTCAATAACTAGCAATTAATCAGAACAGGTCAAGAGCATGTTACAATTCTCCTAGGGGAAGCTAAATCAAAATAACCAAACTATCCCCAAAGAAGAAATTATGAGCAAGTCTTCTCTTTTTGTGACTTATTGTAACATGAATTGAAACTAATACAAATTAAATATGAACTAACAGTCAAATTGTAGTTAGAAACAAAAATATGAATTTCACTTGAATACTTGATGACAACAAAAATGCATCTTATGCCTCATGAGCACTTGCATTATTTCCTGCATGCAAACTTTCCGACCCAAATAGATTACGTTCACTGGCAAGCATTTTCCATCAGAGACCTTTGGATGTGCTTAGTACGAACACAGCGCACATTGACCAATCCTCCCTCAGGTCATGTCAGTCTTGATGGCATAGCTTTCCAGTGCTCCTTTCAACTTACCATCAAACGTAATTTACAATCTGGTCTCCTGATATAAAATCTCAGCTCTTTTGCATACATGAGCCACTCACACCATTATACCTTGCTTGTATATCACTTCCCAAACTTCTGGAACGTTATTTTTATGTGTACCAAATAAAAACATACCCTTTTATAAACTTTTGCTGGCTTGCACATTAATGTTGTGTTCCTTTGTCTCTGTCTGCTTTCTTTTTATCAGTATTTGTGTGTTCATTACCTAGATCCACTAGCTCTCTTCCTTTTGTGTCTAACCACGCTTATAGCTTCTATTTTAAAGTCCTTCAAGTTGGTAGTGCTTCCACATCAAGGGTTGACAGGCCACATTGATTAGTATTATTTGCTTTCCAAAAAAATTACAATTGATCACAATGCAATTGACACAAATTCATTAAAGCCCTTTTCTTAAAAATATTTTAAAGAAGCTGCAAATTTTCCTTGCTGTACTGCTGAATCAAAGTTTATGATTGGAAGAAATCCTTTCTGGTGGAAAGCATTTTAAACAATAGGCTCAAAGTCACCTGTGATAAAATACTCTTCATTTGGCTGGAAAAGTAACAACACTCAAGTACTTCACATCATCCAGGACAAACTTCATTGACATTTCATCCAGCACATTAAAAGATGCACTGTAACAACTCAACAACGCTCCTTTGATAGCACCTTCCAAACAAACAAGCTCCACTACGCAGAAAGATAAGGATAACAAGTTTATGGCAACAGCATCACTTGCAAGTCCCCTTCCATGTCATGCACTATCCTATCTTGGAAAAATAACACTGCTCCTTCCTTATTGCTGGGTCAAACTCCTGGAACTCCATTCCTAATAGCGCTGCCGGTGTAGTTAGAGGGAAGGTGATAACATGGTGGTATTGGATACTGGACCCAGCAAACCAGATACCCACGTAATATTCTGGGGATCTGGGTTCAAATCCTACCATGGCGATGGTAGATTTAAACCCAAGAAAAGTTGGGCATTAGGAGTCTAATAATGGTTGCAAAGCCATGAGGTGTCAACTTGGTCAAAATCTATAGTCCTGCCACATCCAGCTGTGAAAGGTGGCAGACAATTAGACAATTCATTGTTGTTTAATCCAGTTCATGAACTTCCCTCCAACTCATGAAGGAGGAAGATTCATAAATATTCCCATCCTCAATCATGGGGGAGCCAAGCAAATTAGTACAAAAAATAAGGCAGATGCACATGCAACAATCTTCAACCAGAAATGACATAACTTTCAAGGCTTTGGGCCTCGAACAGGAAAGTGGCACTATTGTAGGTAGTAGTGTACTTTTCAGCATCATAGACTTGATGAGCCCAAGAGCCTCTCTTGTTCTGTTTGATTTTAGTTGCTAAGTGCATGATTTATCTCACCTTCCTCACAGTTGTCAGTTTTCAACCAATTCATTTCACTCTACATGATATCAAGAAATGGCTAGAGATATTGGATGTAGCAAAGGCTATGGGACCTGACAACATTTCAGCAATAATACTGTGACTTATGCTCCAGAACTTGCCACTCTGCTATCCAAGTTTTCTCCTGCATGGTTACAACACTGGCATCTTCCCAAAAATGTGGAAAATTGTTTTGGTATGCCTTGTACACAAAAAGCAGGACAAATCCAATATGGTTAATTACTACCCTATCAGTCTGCTCTTGATCATCAGTAATGTAATGGGTGGTGTCATTTACAGTGTTCTCAAGCAACACCTAGTCAACAATAACCTGCTCAGTGACACTCAGTTTATGTTCCACCAGGGCCACTGAGCTCCTGACCTCATTATAGCCTTGGTTCAAACATGGACAAAAGAACTGAATTCCAGATGTAAGGTGAGAATGACTGCTGTGGACATGAATGCCTCATTTGCCAAAGTTTGGTATCAAGGAGCCCTAGTAAAACTGGTATTAATGGGTATCGGGGGCAAACTCTCTACTGGTTGGAGTCATACCTGGCACATTGGAAGATGGTTGTGGTCGTTGGATCTCAGCTCCAGTACATCTCTGCAGGAGTTACTCAGGATAGTGTCCTAAGCCCAATTATCTTTTACTGCTTCATCAATGACCATCATAAGGTCAAAAGTGGGAATGTTTGCCAATGATTGCAAAATATCCAGCACTGTCACCTCCTTAGATATTGTAGCAGTCCATGTTCAAATGCAGCAAAAACTGGCTTGGACTGACAAGTGGCAAGTAACATTCATGACATACAATTGACAAGTAATGATCATTTCCAACAAGAGAGAATCTAACCGTTTCCCCCTTGACACTCAATGGCATTATCATTGCTGGGGGTTGCCATTGACCAGAAACTGAACTGAACTAGCCATATAAATACAATGGGTGCGAGAGCAGGTCAGAGGCTAGGAATATTGCATTGAGTAACTACCTCCTAAATCCCCAAATCCTGTCCATAACCCACAAGACACAAGTCAGGAGTGTGATGGAATACTCCCCACTTGCCTGGATGGATGCAGCTCCAAGAACACTCAAAACGTTTCACACCATCCAGGACAAAGCAGCCTGCTTTGGTAAAGACAGAAAATACTGGAGCAAGTTAGTAGGTCTTGCAGCACCTAATGTAGCACAATTGTTGCTAGACCTGCTGAGTTTCTCCAGCATTTAATGTCTTTACTTCAGATTTCCAGCATTTGCAATATTTCATGTTCATTTTGTTTTCATGAGGAATGTTATGATCCCCCCTGATGTTATCATTGGCTAAATCAAAACATAAACTGAAATCCGACTCGATAGATCTTATTTTGTTCTGTTTTGAACTTAACAAGACTTAAGTCAGAAGTATTCAATGTTGCAGGTTTTATTTTATGTGTTACATAAAACTTTATAAGGATAAAATAGAATAAACCAATCTATTTCCTTTTAATAGAAATTCAAAGAGTTCTAAACACACAGATAAAGCTTTACTCTCCTTGTACAGTATTCACACCAGAATCCCTTTCTCTGACAGTTCAACAGATTTATACTAATTGGGACTTCAATTCCCAGCCTGGAACCTTTGGTAGCTTACTTATGGAACCATCATACAACTATGTTTAAACAAACTCAGCTTGTACTCTTCTTCAGAGTTTCATCCCAATATTTTCAGATTAGAGTGGTGCTGGAAAAGCACAGCAGATCAGGCAGCATCCGAGGAGCAGGAAAATCGACATTTACCAAAATTCTTTACTCCAAGGTTGTCTGCTTTCATTGTATTATCCGCCTTGTCAGGACCACTATTCTATAAATGTATCTGCATGTAAGGACTTCACAGAACTGATTGAAACAAAGTAAAACTGAAGCAAAATTTTCTTCCTCTAAGCTATGGATGTTTCCATTAAACATTTTTTAAAAGTTCCAGTGCAGAAATAGAGTCATAGAGTCATAGAGATGTACAGCATGGAAACAGACCCTTCGGTCCAACCTGTACGTGCCGATCAATGTCTAACAGAAACCTTGATCTACAATTGTCTACCTGCTAGTTAGTAAAATCTTAAAGTAAACAAGAGTTTATTAGGCTGCTAAAGTATCCCTCAAAAACTATTTTAAAAGGAAAGACAATGGCTACAGAAATACTTGAAAGCTCATTATTAACTTTGGGCATACAGCAATTCATATGGTTACTATCTCCAGATTTGAGTCCCACACTTAAAATAAATATTAAAAATATACACAAATCAGTAAGTTTATGTCACAGGAACTATGAATAGGCAATAAGTACTGACTTTGCCAACAAAGCTTACATCATATAAATAGATAAGAACATGAAGACAGCAGGAATTCAATTCGCTACCCCCTCAAAAGTCTTGGAATATCATCCTTGTAACCTAATGCCAAACGATTCCTTTTGTGAACATTTCACACACATTTCCTTTGTTTCCAACTGATATAGCTCGCTAGCCTACTAATTGGATTAAGTGTATTTTACATAATTTCCAACACTTTGAGCATTTCAAATGCTTACTAAATTAGATAGTCATTTGGTGATACAGAAATTGAGCATTACTGAAAAAAAAACTTCATTTTGTCAATGTTTTTTGTCTTGCATTGATCAGGACAATTTACAATAAGTACCAGTGTAATGGGAAAACCTTTATTCTGTATGAGAAAGTGCTGATCACAAAGCAAGCAAGCTTGATAGAGGCATTGCCATGGAGATGCATGAGGTTGTGTGATGACTGACTGATAAATGCCGAGCTTTGTTTAGATTTTAAACCAAGCAGATTGATTCTGTTTGGCCAAAGTATAAAATATTCTTCCCCCTTTACATTGGGGTTTCCTGTAAATTGTCCCAATAGGCAGAAGATGGAAAACTTTGACAAAATCTGTCTTCTTTTATTCAACAATACTGACATATCCCATAATTACCATTTTAAAATAATCTGTAATTGTGCAGAAATTGTAGAGTCCGTAATCATTTGAATGTATTACACAGAATTTATAACAATAATAGAAAATATTGCCCAATTGATCTATTCCATTTTCTTGATCCATACATGGCTCCTTCAACCCTACTTCATCTAACTCTATCAACATATCCTTCTAAATTTTTCACCTTCATGGGCTTACCTTTCTCTTAAATGCATCTAAGCTATTTATCTCAATCATTCGACATGGTGGATGTTCCTCATCTAACCACTTTATGTATAGAAAAATCTCTACTGAATTCTTTGTTGAACTTACTGCTAATTCTTTTATGTTTATCGCGCATAGTTTTGGACTCACCCAAAACCAGAAACATTTCCTCTACTAAACTGTGGTTCTATTAAACCACAGAATTTTAACAACATCCACTGATACATTTTTTTTATGTGCCTGCTAATTGTTAATAATTAAGTTTTCAAAAAACGATTTCAGTTGAAGCGCAAATCAATGCTGTACATGTCCACTGGTCCCTTAAAGTACCAGGAGAAGTAGATAAAGTGATTAAGAAGGCATTTAGTAAACTTGCCTTTATTGGTTGAGTTTAAGAGCTGGGAGATTATGCTGGAACTGTATAAAACATTGGTTAGGCCACAGCTAGAGTTTTGTGTGCATTTCTGGAATCCACATTACAGGAGAGATGTGACTGCACTGGAGAAGATGCAAAGGAAATTTACCAGGATATTGCCTGCGCTGGAGAGTTTCAGTTGTAAAGAGAGATTGCATAGACTGGGGTTGTTTTCTTTCAAGCAGAGGAGATTGTAAGAGGATATGATTGAGATGTATAAGGTTATGAGGGACACAGATAGGGTGCACAGGAAGAAACTTTTCCCATTGGTGCAGGCAACAATGGGGCATAGAATTAAGGTAAAGATCAGAAGGTTTAGAGGGGCTGAGGGAAAAATATTTTTTACCCAGAGGGTGGTGGGAATCTGGAATTCACTACGTGTAAGGGGATAGAGCAGAAACCCTCATCACATTGAAGTAGCATTAGATGCCAAGGTATGCAAAGCTATGAGTCAAGTGCTGTAAAATGGGATTAGAATAGTTAGGTGGTTGTTTTTGACCAGTGTGGATGCAATGGGCTGAAGGGCCTTTTCTGTGCTGTGGATCTCTATGACTCTATCTACAATAATGCAGACTGTACTGGTCATCATTTGAGCAGCAGTTTTATAAAGTCTCTCTGTGTGAAATGAATTCACCTAGCAACTGTGTATCATTTCAGTCTCAGAAGATCCTAGATTGAATACAGGGCTGGATTTATTTGGCCCGATAAGAATCACACCTATCAGATGGACAATCAACAGGAAACCCCAGTTAATTCTATGTGGGGGGGTGGGGTCCACTGGATATTAATGTCCTTCAACCACTTGTGCAGCCATCATTGGGTCTTCTCTGGTACTAAGCAGCTCAATACCGGTCAATCAGAGATTGGCAGGTCCTCATCGGGGCCACCACGAGTACTGACTATGCACCTACACAAGGTCCAGGATTGCCTCAGGCCAAAGATCAGTGAGGTTTGATTGGGATTGTTGTTGCATAAGCCTCTGAGGAGAGATGAGTATTTGGGGGGGGGGGGGGGGGGGGGGGCGGGTGGGTGGGTGTGGGGTAGGATTCAGAGGTTTTCTCAATCAGATATGAATGCCAGATAAAAGGGACTCCCCCTCCCCAGTAGACTGCCAACAAACATGTCTTCTGAAGTCATGGGAATGTCGGGTGGCTCCCATTTAATCTCTTTGCCACCATTAAATTGTGGTAGGGTCAGGGATAAGGGGTGTCAATTGGTTGATCAACAAGGCTATTGTGCGTAGGAATCCTACAACAGCCTCCTTTGTCCTCCCACTTAATGGCAGACACTTTGCGCCATTAGGAGACTCACTGGGTTTTCTCCTGTAATTAACTGGCCCAGTCGCCATGATTCCCACCACAAAGGGCTGCACTAAGCTTAGTGGCAGCTAATTCCAGGTAGCTTGACCAGAGACAGCAAAGGCATCGGCAGTGGCATTGCTGAGAGTGGACCCCGCATGGAATGGTGGACAAAGATGGTGGTGCAAGCCTGGGGAGCGGTGAGGTTGAGTAAATGACAAGGGAGAAGGTGTCCAGAGGTGTCAACAGTAACACCAGGACTAGGCAGACACTGCTCCACCCCAGCCCGAGGTCTCCTGGCCGAGCAAGGAGTAGATCCCGGGTTTAACCCCTCTTCGGTCCAGATCGCAGCCAAGACAAGGCTCCAGGTTCACATCTAGGCCTGGGCACCTGACGACAGAAGCAGTGACGGTGGCAAATTTAGTCCCAGTTCAGGATACCGGCAGCGGCTGCATCAGTGAAGTTGGCCCAGTGTGAACTCATGGCGGTGACGGAGTTGGTGAAGGTGAGATGCTATTGGAGAATGGCAGCTCGTTGTTCCAGCGGTGGCATGGTGAAGTGTGGTTACAGCAGTGTAGCCACAGCAGGAAATCAAGGATTGGGTAGGAGAAGCTGAGCCTGAAGTGGGAGCTGTTTCAAAGATTGTCTAACTTTATTGAGTTAAGACTATAAGATGAACTTTATTGTTTTTTCTATTCAGTATTCTAACAACAGTATGGTAGAAACTGTTTTGAAACAGGCTGGTGCATGTTCAGGCTTCTGTACCTTCTCCCGAATGGTAGAGGTTGTTGAAAAGCATTGCCAGGGTGGGATGCATCTTTGTATCACACTTACTTTCTACAAAACGCCACATTCAAGAAATCACACAGCATTTGCAACTGATTTGTTTCTATAAGGAATGGTTTCAATCCATTTAGTGAATTTATAAATAATCACTAAATAATGAAGGTAGCCTGATAGTGTATATTGCAGAGGTCCAATGAGGTCAATCTATATAGATTGGGGGTACACTGTGAAGGAGGTCTCTATTAATGCACCAGGTTGAATTTTGCTATAAGGACTCCAGCTATTGGGTGGGTCGCTGAGCCAAGACATTTTATACCAAGGCCACCATGTGATATGTCATATTTTATTTGCTGTGGCCTTGGCACATAAATGGCTACTTATTGCACAAAGGATCATTTCTTAGAGTTTGTCAGCCAGACTGAAGGCGAAACAAGCAGGAGTAAATGAGTCAAATGTGGACTTTCAATCATATTCGTTCAGGGGCTCTACAATTTTGGAATGTTGGGTTAGTCAGGCAGCACTTCCAGTGTAGCTGTCAATCAGGAAAAATAAAGCCAAATCCAATCACAGGTTTTCTTTCAATATGAAGTAGCAACCCATCCATATAGATATCTGGTGCTTTACTTAATTCTCAGATCAAATTTGACTCTTGTGATGACTACATTTGTGTTTCCTGAACAATGGGTGAACATGACAATGTGATCACATTAAACTTACAACAGTTTGCTATACGCTATACGGATGCTTCCCCTGATTTTCAATAAGCAAACATTCAGGAGGCTGAATGGCTGGTTCAGCTCCTTTATTTGGCATCGTAAGCAGCCCCTCTTAAATTAGCTAAACTGCAACTGCCTCACAGACTGGGGGGGAGTGGACCTTCCGGACATTAAAAATTACCAACTAAGCTCGCTTTTGACCTAAGTGAGTGATTGGGTTTGTGGGGATCCTCTTTCAATATGGCTAGATATCGAAGCTGCCCAGGCAAGGTGCCCCCTTACCAGTTTGCTATTTTTGAGGACAGTTAGGGAATATTGCCATAACCCAACAGTTATAATTACTGTTAAAGCATGGAGGGCAATTCGGCAGAGGGAAGGTAACATTGGCAAAACATGTTCGTTTATGCCTTTAGTGGGTATGCCGGGTTTTCAACCAGAGATGACAGATTCAGGATTTAAATGATGGGCAGCTAGGGGGTGTCTTGCATGGGCAATTTATTTGAGGGAGACGTAATGATGTCCTTCGATCAGTTAGTACGGAAGTATGAGTTATCAAATAGAGACCTCTTTCATTTTTTCAAGTTAGGGATTTTATTCAAAAAAAGACTGCACTTTTGACTGATCCCTACAAATCCAATATAGAGAGGGGGGAGCTAAGGGCTATGAGTACACTTTCTGTCAGTACTTTACATCATTAATTGGGGGGGGGGGGTGCCCCCTCAGATGAGTTTGATTGACTCTGCAGGGTGTGAAAGAGAGCTGGGTGTTGAAGTCTCCTCAGAGGCATGGGAGTATATTTGGGAGGATGCAAGGAAGATATCAATTTGCAAAAGGACCCATGCTTTATAGTTGAAGATTCTCAAAAGGGTCCTCTTGGCTCCGGACTGTTTGTCAAAATTTAAACCAGGGGTATCTTCAGCATGGAGGAGAAAGTGAGGTCTGCAGATGCTGGAGATCAGAGCTGGAAATGTGTTGCTGGAAAAGCCCAGCAGGTCAGGCAGCATCCAGGGAACAGGAGAATCGACGTTTCGGGCATAAGCCCTTCTTCAGGCATAAGCCCTTCTTTCCTGAAGAAGGGCTTATGCCCGAAACGTCGATTCTCCTGTATCTTCAGCATGTCCCAAGTGGAAGATCTGTACAGCCAATCTTACCCAATTTCTCTGGTCTTGTGATAGGCTTCAAACATATTGGGGTGCTGTGGCAGGTGCAAAGGAGAGGATTTTGTACGGAAGGGTGGAGAAGGACCCTATCTCTCTCTCCTTCTGGGCCTGCCCACTGTAGTCCCTGCAGACACGCATAAGAAAAACTTTTTCAATATTCTCACGTTCTATGCAAGAAAGAATATCTTGCTCGGTTGGATATCTGAAAACCCCCCCGGGCCTGTCAGGTTGACAGAAGATTGTTATGGAGCATATTCCCTTGGATTTTCTCACAATATGGTACACCACAAAACTGAGAATTTTTATAAGACATGGCAGTCCTTTTTGGAATAACCTGGACACAGATTTATCTGCCACACTAACAAGGGCATCTATGTAGCCATAACGATTGTGTTTTATTGAGTCCAATATCCAGGGAGGAGGAACTGTGAACATATGAGCATTTTGTTTGGCTGGGCTGAGTTATTACTATTTATTAGTTTATTGTTAGTTATTATTTATTTAGTTAGTTAAATATCCAGTTTGGGCTTTTTTATTCTTTACTTTTCTATATATGTTTATACATTTGTACATGAGGATGAGTTGAGTTTTTTTTAACTTGTGTTTTTTTTGCATTGTTTTGTACTTGTTGTAATATTAGAAAATCTATTTTTCCAATAAAAATATATTTTTAAAAAACTTATAACAGTTAATGGTCATTTGCAAACTGCTGTTGTAAGTGAATGGTAGTATATATACCTGCACTACCAACACCAGACATTCACTCTGAGTATCAAATATGTTCCAATGAATGGGTGTGGAATTGATGAAGGAGCAGTGCTCCAAAAGCTAGTGCTTCCAAATAAACCTGTTGGACAATAACCTGGTGTTGTGTGATTTTTAACTTTGTACACACTAGTCCAACACTGGCGTCTCCAAATCATGCTAGACTCTTCCTCCTCCATTCTCCCTTAATTACATTAATTCCTAGCAAACACATCTGCACATTCTCATTGTAAAGACACTGCCAGGATTCTGGTGGATCATGAAGTTATATGCCTCAACCTTTTTATTAGCGAACACTAACCATGCATAGATTGTACATTGAGTTGATCAATACCAACATTAAACAGTATATTCTGTACTGAGTCAATGCACCAGTTTCTAGTTTTCGTCTCACTGTACATCACAACCATGAATTTTAAGTTATAAGAGATTCCAACAATTTTTAAGCAAGTTGAAGGTTCTTTAAATGCGAATTGTCAGCCCCTATCAAAATATATGACAAGCATGATCCTCCCTTCATCCACAATGTGACATTTGGGAAATGGAGTATGATTAATGGTCATTACAAAACCTGTGTTGTGTTATCTGCCGTTAGCCCAACTCTAGGAATAACACACCACATATCTTGCCTGACCATTACATTGGAACTCAACTCTCTGAAATTATTGGTGAGTGGCTGACCCTCTTCATTGATTCTCCAATCATAGCCCCAGCACAGATAGAGCTAAATGTGTTCCACTTTTGACCATTGCTACCTGCTGTCTTTTTTGATTCTCCATGGGATGTGAGTATCATTAGCTGAGCCAAACTGTAATTGTCTTTGAGAAGGTGCTGGTGAGCTGCTTTTTTGAATGGCTGCAGTCTATCTGGTGAAGGTAGACCCACAGTACTGTTAGGATGGGAGAAGGGATTTTGATCCAGCAACAGTGAAGGAATGGTGATATATTTCCAGGTCAGGAAGATGTATGACAGGAAACCCACTGCGGGTGGTGTTTCAGGTATCTGCTGCCCTGTCCTCATTAGTGGTTGAGGCTTATGTGTTTAAAAACTGCTAGTGAAAGCTGCAGTGATCTTGTAGATAGTACATGCTATTGCCTCTGCACATCAGTGGTGGAGGCAATGAAATATAAGCTGGCGGATGTGGTGCCAATAAAGTGGACTGCTTTCTCTTGGATTGTGTTGAGCTCCTTGAGTACTGTTAGAACTTTAGTCATTCAGGCAAGTGAAGAATATTCTATCATACCTCTGATTTGTGTCTTGTGGACAGGCTTTGGCAAGTCAGCAGGTGAATTACTGTGGTGAAAGGGTTAAAATTATGTCCCAATACATGTGTGAATCTTATCATGAATATGTTACCGGAATGGAAGGTGTTGCTTAGTCTTGCCCTGTTGTTCGCATAAATATGTTACCGGAATGGAAGGTGTTGCTTAGTCTTGCCCTGTTGTTCGCATGAATATGTTGCCGGAATGGAATGTGTTGCTTATGGTGTTTATGCTACCAGCCTTGATAAGGAACAGACACTGTCAAACAGGATGTTGCAAGCTTAATTGGTTCCAGCTGAAACTCCTAAAGAGTCTTGCCCTGTTGTTCGCATGAATGTTTAGATCTCGAAAGAGTATATAAGCTGGGAAAGTCCCCAGTTCGGTAGAGTCTGCTCCGGGTTACGTTTAACCGCCGAGCGTGGGTTGTTGGCAACCGCTCTACGAGAACTGACGGCTCCCAGTTCCGGTAACATGTAGAGTGAGTATAAACCAGACCCGTTGTAAGTACGAGACCTGGTTGAGGCGACACTGCGGGGAATAAAATACTTATATTCTAGCAAACTCGTCTCTCAGTTCTTTTCTCCTGGTCTGTGTCAGACTACTCTCCTGCGAACCCGATCCTTGAGAATTTATAAAACAATTACCTACCACAAAATGCAAAGCCTCTGACCTGGTCTTGTAGCCACTGTATTTATATAGCTGGTCCAGTTCAGTTTGTAGTCCATAGTAACCCACAGGATGTTGATTGCAGGGGACTTAGCTATGGTAATGCTGTTGAATGTCAAGAGGCAATGCTAAGATATTTTTTTCTTGTTGGAGATTTTCATTACCTGATACTTGTGTGGCATAATTACAATGCCACTTATTAGCTCAAGACTGAATATTGTCCATATGGACAGATGCTGTATCTGAGATATTGTGTATAGTCCTGAACAAAAATATATACCCCGCTTATGAGTAGATCCCCTTTTCAGCTACAACATGCTATACATGCTATAGCAGTCAACGTTAATTTTTAATCTCACAAATGCATGTTTTACTGACTGGTTCATTATAACAGGGTGTAATGGATCAAGCAGGTAAGATGAGCTGGTTTTGTGAAGATTTGCAGGAGCTTCAGGCAGACCCGCACTTTGCATCGGGTGCTGATGGCATTTCAAAATGGAAAACACCCACACCCATGTCAACGGGTCACTTCTATACTTGGCGTATACACCCTTGGTGGGATATTTTAATGATTCAAAGGTTGATACAACTGTCTAGTGTCCTTCCTGGCCCTTCTACAGTGAATATGATTCAAAGCTCAGAGATTATACCCGATGGCAAAAAATCTGTTGACAGTCCTGAGGCTTCATGCTGTTCTTTTTCCCTCATACCTAAGGATGATAATTAGGTTTTGCAATAAGGCGGCCACTGGTGACACTGTATCTGCCAGATGTCAGCAGACAGCCCAAAGCAGTGGATTTTTGCAGAGCAGGAGCCATAGGAAAAATGGCTTGTGATGCTTGGTGCCTTAAGATAACCTCATAAGCCTAGTTTCATACAACGTGCATGTAAGTATTATTTGCACACTGGTGTCATGAACAGAAAGCTTTCCAAGAGGCCCCAAATTACACCAAATTAAACTAAAAGCAAAGAAGACCTGATGAAGACTCAGCATCTGGAACATAGGGCAGAGTTTTCCAGGGGGCTTCAGGACAGGTATTAAGACCAAATAGGGTCACATATTGGCAGCACATATTGGCAGCAAGACCGGCTGAGGTGGAAGGTCCTGCAAAATGGAAGTGACACACCTTTGGAAGATGAAGCCTCAAGCTCTGAGACCCCCCACCCCCCCCAGAACTGTCATGGGAGGCCCACCACAGGAGATAGCTGTTCTACTGTCCTGCCCTTCCTGGAGAGAGATTCCCCAAAGGTGGAACTGTATTCCAATGGGGGTCTCTGCTCTGTACCGGGCTTCTCCCTCAGCCCACAGTCCAACAGTTCAGGAGGTGGCAAAATTCAACTCATTAGCTCTGTTTCTCCCTCTCTTCACAGATGCTGCCAGACCAGCTGTCTATTTCCAATGTATTCTATTATCCAAAAGAAAATTTCAATTAAAAATAAAGGTCTTATGGCCTTTGTACTTTCACCACTATCTCTCATCTTATTCAGCAACAATTTTGCATTTGTTGGGTGTGTTTACTTAAAACAATGTCCTGAGCCATTTCATAGGAGCAAAACACAACTTTAAAATTTTCTTGTGGTGCAATGGTAATGTCCCTGCCTCTGATTCAGAAGGTCTGGGTTCAAATCCCACCTGCTCCAGAGGTTTGTGTTAAAATATCAATAAAAAGGTTGACTAGAGAAAAATATATTCTCAGCCACAGTGATGTTAGAGCAGAAGCTTAGCCAAAAGGTGGGTTTTGAGGAAGGTAAAGAAATGTTGAGAGTTTTATGGAGGGAATTCCAGAGATTTGGACCTTAATAGCTGTAGGTGCGGCCACCTATGGTGATGTAATTAAAATTGTAAATACTTAAGAGGCCTG